>NC_077232.1:71195677-71795677 GCF_027887165.1 Monodelphis domestica
GATCCCTCGGACCTCAGGGGTAGGAGCGCAGAGTCCAAGGCTCCTGGAAGCGGCAGCCGCGCCGGGCTCAGAGAGCAGGGTCTGAGGAACAACAACCCTCAGGGTCTTCTACCCAAGTCCCAGTCCGGGTGAAAGTTACTGCCTGGGGCCTCCGCTGCAGAGAGCTGGTCAAAACAACAGCAACCCTCAGGGCGGGCAAGACAGCCTCACAGGCTGGATCCTGCTATCCAAGTCTCAGTGAAAGTCTGTGCTCTCGGAGCTTGGGGAAGCGGCAGCCCATCCCCCCGCAGGCCGACGAAACAGCCTCACGGCCAGGGATTCTGAAGGCAACTTCCGGAAATTGAGCCAGGGGGAGAGTGTGGCCTCGTGGTCCGACCCTTCCATTCCAGTTCCAGTGAGGCATATTCAGTTTAACCCAGGGAACGCTCATAGAACCAACATCTGCCCAGGACTAAAGCCTCTGATCACCAGACAAAGACAAGAAAAGCCAATCCTCCACGTTCAGAGATGACAAACTCCACAGAAGCACAGAAGCCCCAAAATACCAAGAAAAATAAGAAGAAAGGGGCGACTCTGGACACATTCTATGGAGCCAAAATACAAAATACAGAGCAGATAGAAGAAGATATACAAGAAAATTCTCCAAAATCTTCCAAAGGAAATAGAAACTCTCCACAAACACATGAAGAATTTGAATCAGAAAGGACCAAAAAGATGGAAGCCCTCTGGGAGGAAAAGTGGGAAATGATGCAAAAGAAATTCATGCATCTACAAAACCAGTTTGACCAAACTGTAAAAGAAAACCAGGCTTTAAAGCAAGAACTAATAAAGCAAAGCCAAAACACCAAGAAATTAGAAGAGAACATAAAATATCTCACCGACAAGGTGATAGATCTGGAAAACAGGGGGAGAAGAGAAAATTTAAGAATAATTGGACTCCCAGAAAAGCCAGAAATAAACACCAAACTGGACATGGTGATACAAGATATAATCAAAGAAAATTGCCCAGAGATTCTAGAACAAGGGGGCAATACATCCACTGACAGAGCTCACAGAACACCTTCTACACTAAACCCCCAAAAGACAACTCCCAGGAATGTAATTGCCAAATTCCAAAGCTATCAAACAAAAGAAAAAATCCTACAGGAAGCCAGAAAAAGACAATTTAGATATAAAGGAATGCCAATCAGGGTCACACAAGACCTTGCAAGTTCTACTCTGAATGATCGTAAGGCATGGAACATGATCTTCAGAAAGGCAAGAGAGCTGGGTCTCCAACCAAGAATCAGCTACCCAGCAAAACTGACTATATACTTCCAAGGGAAAGTATGGGCATTCAACAAAATAGAAGACTTCCAACTTTTTGCAAAGAAAAGACCAGAGCTCTGTGGAAAGTTTGATACCGAAAATCAAAGAGCAAGGAATACCTGAAAAGCAGGAAGCCAGTAAGAGGCCAAGAAGAAGAATGAATGACAACTTGAACTTCCACAGAAAATAGAGGCTTCAAAGAAACTCACAGATGGGACAAGAATAAGAGCCTTAAAGATGGATATTGAAGGTTGAAAAGTTCTCAGAGGTGATTAAATGTTTCAGGGTGAACAAATGATAGGTCCTGAGGGAAGCTTTAAGATGGGGAATCAGGGTGAGAAAATCAAGCATGTAATACTACTAATCATAGCTTAATTTGTATATTACCCACTATCTAGCAGGCACTGTGTCAAGTGCTTTCCAAATATAATCTCATTTGATCCCCACAACAACCGTGGGTTATAGGGGCTACTGTAAAATTACAGAAACTGGAACAAACAGAGGTTAGGTAACTTACCAGACATGTTGGAAGCCAGATTTGAATTCGGGTCTTGCAGACTCCAGGCTTGATGTCCTACCTACTGTGTTACCCAATAGCCTATAGCAGACACTCAATATTATACAAAGAGGAATGTGATAAGATGGGCAATACAATCAAAATACTAAGTGAGGAAAAACCCAGAGTGGAGAAAGGTAGCAGAGGATCATCACTTAGGACAGAATGAGTAAATGTTTCCATATGTTGGGGGTATCCTCTCACTCCTTGACCTCCAAATCTAAGCCCAGACCTGAGAGGGAGCCAGCCAGCCAGCTTTCTGGGGGCCCAAGCATGTATGTATTTGTTACTGACCATACAAAGAGGAAGAATAAAAAAAGAAGGTAAATTCTTAGATTTAAGGCTTTTGATTCATAAATTGCCCCCCAAATAACATCTCAACTTCTAAGAGCATTCTTTTCCAAAGCTAAATGCTATTTTTCTATCCTATGTCATCAGCTAAAACAGAAAGATGGGAGTGCAATACTCCTTCCATCCTTTTCTCATGCCTATTCCCAAGCTCTGTCACTGAACCAATGAGTATTTTTCCTACATGTATTAAATAACATGTACCATTCAGTAGTAACTGCTTGTTAATACTCTTTTCTCATCAGTAATTAGTTTTCATTTTTTACTATATTCCCATACTGTATTGTATAATTATGGGTTTTTCATTCATTGTTGTCATCAGATCAAAAGAATAAATGCCTAATTGAGGAAAAAATAAAATCCATCTTTTCCTGCTCTCTGGAAAAAAAAAAAGTGGAGGTTTCAGGAAACCAACTAATCAGAGGATAGGGTCACAGAGATGGAAGATGAGGATGAGAAGGCTGCTGGAGATGAAGAAATCCAAAAAGTCAATCTGAAAAGAACATACTAGGGGTTAAAATGGAAGAATTTACCTTAAATAAAATAATAGAATTTCAGAACTAGAAGAGCCCCCAGAAATCATTTTGTCTTAGAGAATCCTAGAGTAGAACAAACCTCAGAGTTCAGTTCCTTACCTGATATGTGAATTCATCTGCAAAATCTCTGTTAAGTATAATTTTCCAGGTTCCATTTGAAAGTCTCTAATAACAAAGAAGTCACTACCTCATTAGGCAGCTAGTTTTATTTTTGTGCAGCTTTGATTATTACTAAAATTTTCCTCAACAATGATTCAAAATTTGCTTCTCTGTAACTTCCCCTTATTGAATTTAGTTCTGCCCACTGAACCCAAGTAGATCATGTCTTCCTCCAATCACAGCCCTTCAAATATTTGAAGACAGTGATAATTCCCCCAACTTCCAGATATTCTCTTTTCCAGATCCTAAAAAGTGATACATTTATAAAGAAATGTAGGTGCCTTTCCTAAAAATGGGAGAAACATGGTAACTGAATCTCTATTCCCCAAGGGTGCACCAAGGAAACAAAACCTAGCCCACTGGTGGGGAAAAAAGAGGGGCTAGGGTAGATTGGACAAAATATTCATCAGCATCCATCAGGACAAATCCTGGCTTTATGGTGACATGATGAGATTTTCCTTCAGATCACTTTCAATCCATTTATTTGCCCACCTCTCCTTGAGTATGATCATTCAAAAAGTTTTTAATACCACTTACCTTTGCTATCATCCAGTCCTCATTTCTTCATCAAGATCTCATTAGGATTCTATGGGAATTTCTTTCACATATTTTGTTCACATGCAGGTATACCACCATTATCCCCTTGTTTGACTAGTCACTAGTAACCCCATAGGAAAAACTTTGGTATTTGTTTGATAAGACTTATTCTTTGAGAAACCTAACTGTTAGATCCTTTAATTTTACAAAAAAAAAGGAAACTGAAGCCTTGAGTGCGGTACCGGTGTGATTTATCAAAAGTCACATTGTTAATTAATGACAAATCCAGGATTAGAATCTGTTTCCCTTGCCTCCTAGGCCAATATTATTCCCAGCTTATAATGCTGTTATTTTCTTAATTTAGAATGAGTCTTTCTTCTTATTGGATTTTCACCACCTAGTGACAAAAGGTCTGTACTCTCTCACACAGTCCTGGAGTCCAAAGAGACCTTGGGCCATCTGAACATTCTTCCCTTTAACATTTCTCATAAGTGTTATCTAGTGTCTACTCAAAGAAAGAGTCTACCATTACTTAAGGTTTGTTCCAGTCCAGTAAGGCAATCTTATCTGAAAGACAAGAGGTTAAGTTTCTCAGTATTTATCTTTGCCCCACCCCTCCCATATCACCAGTGCAGAGTGCCATAGAACTATCCTCATGAGTGATTGTAACTAAAATCAGATAATAATGTTTTTTCTATTTGGTAGTTGTACATTCTATTGGTATCAGATCTTTTCATTTAATTCAATTCAGTGAACATTTTTAAAACACCATTTACTTACTGTGCTAATTGCTACCTTTTTGGTTCTTCATGAAGACACATTTCCTACCTTCCTGGGGATAAAAGTTTAGTAAGGGGATAGATACAAAAAAAATAATTATGATACATGATAAGTGAATAAAAGGTACAAAATACCTTATAAAGTAAATTGAGGGCAAGGGAAAGCATGGGCTTTGGAGGCAAAAAGATAATTGTCCCCTGTGGGCATTAAGGAAGACTTCAACAGGAACACAACTTTCTGGATGGGTTCTAAAAAATAAGTAGTGTTCTAACAAGTAGAGGGACATAAGAAGGCATTTCAGGCATAGAGAAAAGGATGAATAAAAGTGAAAGTGGGGAAATTTGGGGCATGCAAATCATAGACTTAGAGTTGGATGAACACCAAATGTCATTGATTCCCAAACCAGCCATTTTAGAGATGAGGGAAAACTGAGGTATCAGTAATTTAATTACTTTTCCAAGGTCATACATATAATTAGTAATTGGGCTAGGATACAAGCAAATCCAGGTCCTTTGATTATAAATCTTTTGTTCTTTATCATATTGGACAGTTCAGGCCAAGTCAAGTCAACAAGTATTTATTAAATGGCTAGTCTAGTGTAGGGAAATCAAAAAGCCTCAAAACAATCTCTGACTAGAAGAAATGGAAAGTTATGTGAATGGGCAAGGGGACAGCAATAAGTACTCTATTTTAGCTGAAGAGTACACTAGGAGAGGTGAGAGGGGTTATATGTAATAAGGATGGAAATATAGAATAGTGTCACATTATATAGATACTAAGGTAAGGATCATAGAATTTATAGGATCCTATGATTTAGAATTGAGAAGGACTTTAAAGTTTGTTCAGTCTCTCTTTCTCATTTTACAGAAGAAGCAACTCGTGGTCAGGAAGAGAAATAGTTTGCCAAGGTCACACAGCTAATAACTAACAGAACCTGGGTTTGAACCTTTGACTTTAAATACAATATATTTTTGATTATACTACCATACAATGCTAGCCTCTGTGTTTACAAAGATAAAAAAGTGACACAGTAAGCACAAAAATGTGTTAGGATGATTATTTTTTTCTCTTACCAAATAAGGGAGAATTTCTTAATCTTAAAAGTTGGTTGAGAGTTTGCAACATCTGGTGTTTAAATTGGGACAACTTATTTTTAGGCTCTAGTAAGACTAGCAAATTGATTTTCTAACATTATGAGAGAAGTTGGAGTTGGAAAGCATATTACTGTAGGGAAATCCTTTCTGTAAGAAACACATCATGAAGTAAAGTCATCGAGCTTTTGTTGGATTATCTCTACTAATGGGAAATTTATCATCTAGAGCAGTGTGATACAGTGCAGGGAAAGGCTTTGGTTTTGGAGTCAGAGGTCTTGAGTTCCAGTCTTAGCTTTGTCATTTGCAACCTGAATTATTTTGGCAATTCACTTAGACCTCTCTGGGTTCTGATAAATGAGGGACTTAAAATAGATGATTTGTAAGATTTCTATTAGCTGTAAATTTTTAATCTTATGATCTCCTGTTCCATTGTTGGTCAACTCAGATTATTTAAAAGTTTTTCCTTAGTTTAGTCATACTAATTGGACTTAGATTGCATTGAATCTTCCTTCTTGTCACATCCTCATTTCATATTTATCCCTGTTAGATTTTCTTTTGTCATTTTCAGCCAGTTATTCTGATCTATTGACTTTCTTTTATATCTTAATTTTATTATCTCTCACTTTAGTAATTTTGGAATCATTTTCTATTGTTTCTACAATTACTGATGTAGAAACACTTTTTTCAAATTATTTGTTTGACCATTAAAAAAAATTCTGAGTTCTCTGTTTTTACTCCCTCAAGTCCCTCTTCCACCCACTGATAAAGCAAGCAATATGGTATCAATCATACATATAAAGTTGCTTCCTTATTAGCTCTGTTGCAAAAAAAATAAAGTTAAAAAAGTATTCTTTAATCCATACTCAGACTCCACTGGTTCTTTCTCTGGAGGGGGATAGCATTTTTTTTCATGAGTCTTTTGAAGTTGGATCTTTATTGGATCATTGTATTCATTGGAGTAGCAAAAGCTTTCACAATTGATGATCATTACAGTATTGCTATTCTTGTGTCTAATGCTCACCTGGTTCTGCATACTATACTTTGGATCAGTTCTCATCAGTCTTCCTAGATTTTTCTGAAATCATCCCAAGGTAATAAATGTCAAGGGACTTCCGGTTAAGATGGCGGCTTAGAGAAAGCTCAAGTTCAGATCTCCGGAAAACCCTTCCCGACCGATCTCAAACTATAAGCTCCTAAGGCGCCGAAATTCAAAACGATCAACAGCACAGACCCTGGGAACCCTCCTCCTGGACCTGGACCCGGATCAAAAGGTACGGCTCCCCTTAAAAGCCAGAACCCGAGATCCCTCGGATCTCAGGGGTAGGAGCGCAGAGTCCAAGGCTCCTGGAAGCGGCAGCCGCGCCGGGCTCAGAGAGCAGGGTCTGAGGAACAACAACCCTCAGGGCCTTCTATCTGAGTCCCAGTGAAAGTCACTGCCTGGAGCAAGACAGCCTCACGGGCTGGATCCTGCTATCCAAGTCTCAGTGAAAGTCCCTGCCCTCAGAGCTTGGGTTAGCTGCAGCCCATCCCCCCGCAGGCTGACGAAACAGCCTCAAGGCCAGCGATTCTGAAGGCAACTTCCTGAAAGCAACGTGGTCCGACCCTTCCATTCCAGTTCCAGTGAGGCATATTCAGTTTAACCCAGGGAAAGCTCATAGAACCATCTGCCCAGGACTAAAGCCTCTGAACACCAGACAGAGACAAGAAAAGCCAATCCTCCACATTCAGAGATGGAAAACTCCACAGAAGCACAGAAGCCCCAAAATACCAAGAAAAATAAGAAGAAAGGGGCGACTTTGGACACATTCTATGGAGTCAAAATACAAAATACAGAGCAGATAGAAGATAATATAAAAGAAAATGCTCCAAAACCTTCCAAAGGAAATGGAAACTCTCCACAAACCTATGAAGAATTTGAATCAGAAATGACCAAAAAGATGGAAGCCTTCTGGGAGGAAAAGTTGGAAATAATGCAAAAGAAATTCACGCATCTACAAAACCGGTATGATGAAACTGAAAAGGAAAACCAGGCTTTAAAGGCCAGAATCAGGCAGCTGGAAGACAACAATCGTGTAAAAGAGCAAGAATTAATAAAGCAAAGCCAAAATACCAAGAAATTAGAAGAGAACATAAAATATCTCACCGACAAGGTGATAGATCTGGAAAATAGGGGGAGAAGGGATAATTTAAGAATAATTGGACTCCCAGAAAAGCCAGAAATAAACACCAAACTGGACATGGTGATACAAGATATAATCAAAGAAAATTGCCCAGAGATTCTAGAACAAGGGGGCAATACAGCCACTGACAGAGCTCACAGAACACCTTCTACACTAAACCCCCAAAAGACAACTCCCAGGAATGTAATTGCCAAATTCCAAAGCTATCAAACAAAAGAAAAAATCCTACAGGAAGCCAGAAAAAGACAATTTAGATATAAAGGAATGCCAATCAGGGTCACACAAGACCTTGCAAGTTCTACTCTGAATGATCGTAAGGCATGGAACATGATCTTCAGAAAGGCAAGAGAGCTGGGTCTCCAACCAAGAATCAGCTACCCAGCAAAACTGACTATATACTTCCAAGGGAAAGTATGGGCATTCAACAAAATAGAAGACTTCCAACTTTTTGCAAAGAAAAGACCAGAGCTCTGTGGAAAGTTTGATACCGAAAATCAAAGAGCAAGGAATACCTGAAAAGGTAAATATTAAGGAAAGGGGAAAATGTTATCTTCTTCTTTTACTCAAACTCTCTTCTATAAGGACTACATTTATATCAATCTATGTATACTAATATGTGGGGAAAATGTAATGTATAAATAGGGGGTAAAGAAAGACCAAATAGAATAATCATTCTCACACAAAGATTCATATGGGAAGGGGAGGGGAAGAAAACTCCTATAAGAAGGAGAGGAAGAGAGGGGGGGGGTTTACTTAAACCTCAATCTCAGGGAAATCAACTCTGAGAGGGAAAAACATCCAGATCCATTGGGATCTTGAATTCTATCTTACCCAACAAGGGTAAGGAGAAGGGAAAACCAAGGAGGGGAGGGGGAGAGGGAGAACAAAAAGGGAGGGAAAGAGAGGGGGGAGGGGGAGGGAACAAAAAGGGAGGGACTAAAAAGGGAAACATCAAGGGAGGGGGCAAGGGGGACTGTTTCAAAGTAAATCACTGGACTAAAAGGTAGAGCCGAAGAAGAAAAGGTTAGAATTAGGGAAGGCAATCAAAATGCCAGGGAGTCCACAAATGACAATCATAACTTTGAACGTGAATGGGATAAACTCACCCATAAAACGTAGACGAATAGCAGAATGGATTAGAATCCAAAACCCTACCATATGTTGTCTTCAAGAAACACACATGAGGCGGGTTGACACCCACAAGGTCAGAATTAAAGGATGGAGTAAGACCTTCTGGGCTTCAACTGATAGAAAGAAGGCAGGAGTGGTAATCATGATATCTGATAAAGCCAATGCAAAAATAGACCTGATCAAAAGGGATAGGGAAGGTAATTATATTTTGTTAAAAGGGACTATAGACAATGAGGAAATATCATTAATCAATATGTATGCACCAAATAATATAGCACCCAAATTTCTAATGGAGAAACTAGGAGAATTGAAGGAAGAAATAGACAATAAAACCATACTAGTGGGAGACTTAAACCAACCATTATCAAATTTAGATAAATCAAATCAAAAAATAAATAAGAAAGAGGTAAAAGAAGTGAATGAAATCTTAGAAAAATTAGAATTAATAGACATATGGAGAAAAATAAATAGGGATAAAGAGGAATACACCTTCTTCTCAGCACCACATGGCACATTCACAAAAATTGACCATACATTAGGTCACAGAAACATAGCACACAAATGCAGAAAAGCAGAAATAATGAATGCAGCCTTCTCAGATCACAAGGCAATAAAAATAATGATTAGTAATGGTACATGGAAAACCAAATCTAAAACCAATTGGAAATTAAACAATATGATACTCCCAAACCGTTTAGTTAAAGAAGAAATCATAGAAACAATTAATAATTTCATCGAGGAAAATGACAATGGCGAAACATCCTTTCAAACCTTTTGGGATGCAGCCAAAGCGGTAATCAGAGGTAAATTCATATCCCTGAATGCTTATATTAACAAACAAGGGAGAGCAGAGATCAATCAATTGGAAATGCAAATGAAAAAACTGGAAAGCGATCAAATTAAAAACCCCCAGCAGAAAACCAAATTAGAAATCCTAAAAATTAAGGGAGAAATTAATAAAATCGAAAGTGATAGAACTATTGATTTAATAAATGAGACAAGAAGCTGCTACTTTGAAAAAACAAACAAAATAGACAAGGTACTGGTCAATCTAATTAAAAAAAGGAAGGAAGAAAAGCAAATTCACAGCATTAAAGATGAAAAGGGGGACAGCACCTCTGATGAAGAGGAAATTAAGGCAATCATTAGAAATTACTTTGCCCAATTATATGGCAATAAATACACCAATTTAGGAGAAATGGATGAATATATACAAAAATACAAACTGCCTAGACTAACAGAAGAGGAAATAGAATTCCTAAATAATCCCATATCAGAAATTGAAATCCAACAAGCCATCAAAGAACTTCCTACGAAAAAATCCCCAGGGCCTGATGGATTCACCTGTGAATTCTATCAAACATTCAGAGAACAGTTAATCCCAATACTACACAAACTATTTGACATAATAAGCAAAGAGGGAGTTCTACCAAACTCCTTTTACGACACAAACATGGTACTGATTCCAAAACCAGGCAGGTCAAAAACAGAGAAAGAAAACTATAGGCCAATCTCCCTAATGAATATAGATGCAAAAATCTTAAATAGGATACTAGCAAAAAGACTCCAGCAAGTGATCAGAAGGATCATTCACCATGATCAAGTAGGATTCATACCAGGGATGCAGGGCTGGTTCAACATTAGGAAAACCATCCACATAATTGACCACATCAACAAGCAAACTAGCAAGAACCACATGATTATTTCAATAGATGCAGAAAAAGCCTTTGATAAAATACAACACCCATTCCTATTAAAAACACTAGAAAGCATAGGAATAGAAGGGTCATTCCTAAAAATAATAAACAGTATATATCTAAAACCAACAGCTAATATCATCTGCAATGGGGATAAACTAGATGCATTCCCAATAAGATCAGGAGTGAAACAAGGATGCCCATTATCACCTCTACTATTTGACATTGTACTAGAAACACTAGCAGTAGCAATTAGAGAAGATAAAGGAATTGAAGGCATCAAAATAGGCAAGGAGGAGACCAAGTTATCACTCTTTGCGGATGACATGATGGTCTACTTAAAGAATCCTAGAGATTCAACCAAAAAGCTAATTGAAATAATCAACAACTTTAGCAAAGTTGCAGGATACAAAATAAACCCACATAAATCATCAGCTTTTCTATATATCTCCAACACAGCTCAGCAGCAAGAACTAGAAAGAGAAATCCCATTCAAAATCACCTTAGACAAAATAAAATACCTAGGAATCTACCTCCCAAGACAAACACAGGAACTATATGAACACAACTACAAAACACTCACCACACAACTAAAACTAGACTTGAGCAAATGGAAAAAACATTAACTGCTCATGGATAGGACGAGCCAATATAATAAAAATGACCATCCTACCCAAACTTATTTATCTATTTAGTGCCATACCCATTGAACTACCAAAATACTTCTTCACTGATTTAGAAAAAACCATAACAAAGTTCATTTGGAAGAACAAAAGATCAAGGATATCCAGGGAAATAATGAAAAAAAAAAACACATATGATGGGGGCCTTGCAGTCCCTGACCTAAAACTATATTACAAAGCAGCAGTCATCAAAACAATTTGGTACTGGCTAAGAAACAGAAAGGAAGATCAGTGGAATAGACTGGGGGAAAGCGACCTCAGCAAGACAGTATACGATAAACCCAAAGATCCCAGCTTTTGGGACAAAAATCCACTATTCGATAAAAACTGCTGGGAAAATTGGAAGACAGTGTGGGAGAGACTAGGAATAGATCAACACCTCACACCCTACACCAAGATAAATTCAAAATGGGTGAGTGACTTAAACATAAAGAAGGAAACCATAAGTAAATTGGGTAAACATAGAATAGTATACATGTCAGACCTTTGGGAGGGGAAAGGCTTTAAAACCAAGCAAGATATAGAAAGAATCACAAAATGTAAAATAAATAATTTTGACTACATCAAACTAAAAAGCTTTTGTACAAACAAAACCAATATAACTAAAATCAGAAGGGAAACAACAAATTGGGAAAAAAATCTTCATAGAAACCTCTGACAAAGGTTTAATTACTCATATTTATAATGAGCTAAATCAATTGTACAAAAAATCAAGCCATTCTCCAATTGATAAATGGGCAAGGGAAATGGATAGGCAGTTCTCAGATAAAGAAATCAAAACTATTAACAAGCACATGAAGAAGTGTTCTACATCTCTTATAATCAGAGAGATGCAAATCAAAACAACTCTGAGGTATCACCTCACACCTAGCAGATTGGCTAACATAACAGCAAAGGAAAGTAATGAATGCTGGAGGGGATGTGGCAAAATAGGGACATTGATTCATTGCTGGTGGAGCTGTGAACTGATCCAACCATTCTGGAGGGCAATTTGGAACTATGCCCAAAGGGCGACAAAAGAATATCTACCCTTTGACCCAGCCATAGCACTGCTGGGTCTGTACCCCAAAGAGATAATGGACACAAAGACTTGTACAAAAATATTCATAGCTGCGCTCTTTGTGGTGGCCCAAAACTGGAAAACGAGGGGATGCCCATCAATTGGGGAATGGCTGAACAAACTGTGGTATATGTTGGTGATGGAATACTATTGTGCTAAAAGGAATAATAAAGTGGAGAAGTTCCATGGAGACTGGAACAACCTCCAGGAAGTGATGCAGAGCGAGAGGAGCAGAACCAGGAGAACATTGTACACAGAGACTAATACACTGTGGTATAATCGAACGTAATGGACTTCTCCATTAGTGGCGGTGTAATGTCCCTGAACAACTTGCAGGGATCCAGGAGAAAAAAACACCATTCATAAGCAAAGGATAAACTATGGGAGTGGAAACACCGAGAAAAAGCAACTGCCTGAATACAGAGGTTGAGGGGACATGACAGAGGATAGACTCTAAATTAACACTCTAATGCAAATACTATCAACAAAGCAATGGGTTCAAATCAAGAAAACATCTAATGCCCAGTGGACTTAAGCGTTGGCTATGGGGGGTGGGGGGGGGGGGAGGAAAAGAAAATTATCTATGTCTTTAACGAATAATGCTTGGAAATGATCAAATAAAATATATTAAAAAAAATAAATGTCAAATAGAATATAGCAGAGTAAAGTAAAGTTTTACTTCAGGTTGACACAAAATCCATGATCAAATTCTGTGTATCTGTTCAAACAGCCTAGCTGCAGATCCAAGTAACTGACCTCCAGGACCTCAGTGCTTTTCTGTTTTCTTAATATATAACTCATGGTTTTTTTTCCCTTTTCTCTTCTTTCACAGTCTTGACTCATTGGAAAATGGTGTACTCTTAACCATTGAATTGTCCCCTTGTTTATCCTTACTGTTCCTCCCCCTGGCAATCCTCTACTGAGTTGTCCTCCCACGATTCCAGTGGTTCTCAACCTCATAATGCTATGACCCCACAATACAGTTCCTCATGTTGCAGTGACCCCAAACCAAAAAATTATTTTGGTGGCTACTTCAAAACTGTAATTTTGCTACAGTTATGATTTGGAATGTAAATACCTGATATGCATTATGTATTCTCATTGCTACAAATCAAACATAATTTAAACATAGTGATTAATCACAAAAACAACATTTAATTATATGTTGAGAAATATTAATCCAGCAGGAGGTAGCCTGAGTGCTGGGGTGGGAGGTAAGTCCTGCCTGGGGAGGGGGTCCACAGATGCTGCCTTCTTGCTGTCGTCTCCCTCCAGCTTGAGCTGAGGCTTCACTTTGCTGGGGTTACTCGGCTCCGTTATCCGCTCCAGGAGTTATCCACTCCAGGAGTTATCCACTCCAGGAGTTATCCACTCCAGGAGTTATCTGCTCCAGGACTCGATCTTAACCCCTCCAGAGCCATTGCCCTGGTGCTCTCTCTGGGTCTCTGTTTGAGTCCTGTCTCTAGGCAACAGGATAAATCCATCGCCCCTCATAGGGGGAGGGCTGCTGATAGGTAAATAATATTAGTACGTGTGGGCAGCAGGGTCCTGTTCTTTCCGAGATCTTGCTATAAAGTAGCATGATTTCTCAGTGGCTAAAACCATCAGAAATATGTATTTTCCTGATGACTTTAGGCGACCCCTGTGTTTTGGTCGTTTGACCCCCACTGGGGTCATGACCCACAGGTTGAGAACCATTGCACTATTCCATTTACAGAATGGAGCCAATAGGATTCATTGCAAATTCTTGCTACTTATGGCAATTTCATTTCAAGCAAAGCCTGGATGAAAACTTATTATCCATGTTGTAGAAAGTATTTTTGTTTAGATGCAGTTTGGACTTGCTATCTCTGAAACTTCCTCCTGTTCTATCGGGGGAAAAACATAGCAATATGAGAATCAAACAATATAATAAAGACTATTCAACTAATTGATCTGAACTTTTCTGTCATATAAACCATGTTTCTTCATTTTGTTCACAATGATGTTATGCGAGACTGTTACATATTTTGTTGCTATCAATGGAAATATCTTTAATATTTTTTCAACCTATCAATCTATTTGTGCTATCAAAAATGGAAAACTGAGTTACTTTGATACAGCATGGTAGTCAACTCATATTGGCAGAATAATCACTATATTTTTTTCTTGATTCTTACATCTTCAATTTAATTACTTTTCTAAAATGTTCACAATAATTATTCATACTTTATCATTTTGTATCTAGTGGATTATATGCATAGGGACTAAAGCATAGGGACTAGTAGAAGTTAGACTACTGCACAGTAATTATATAGTCATCAGTCTTTATACACATCTATAACATGTGGTTAAGATGCTAGTGGCACTTTAAATTTCTTTGGCCAAGGACAAAAAAGCAAAACTTAGAACTTGATTTATTTATCACTAGTATAAAGCATCAGTGCCAACTATGTTTGTTGCTCCATATATTTTGAAGGTTGCAATATTTTCTAGTAAACTGATTCATGCAGACATTGTCAATAAAATGAACAGTCATAATAAAACTGGTGTGTGTACACTTTTATTTTAAACTTAGGACAATAACATATTTTGTAAGAGGAAGAAACACTTTATGAAATCCCTTGCCTATACAATCCTTGACTTAGTCATTTCATTTTTTCAAGGTCTTGTAACATTTTCTCACTGTCTAAGGAAATAATATGAAGATATTTATTATGTAAATAGGGAGCTAAAAGTATTCTTTATTTCTGAAAATTAGTGAGATACATTGTGATTGAATGCCAATTTCAGTAATAAACCTTTTGGGTGGGTAAATTTTCTGAATATTTAATTTACTCTTTGAATTTTAAAGTAAACATAAATAAGACATTTGATTAGAGCACAAGATAAAGAGTATTAGAGGCAGTTAATGTGATTCCTGTAACAAATGAAGCATTTGCAAGTCTTTTTTTGAAATCCTAAATTATGACTAATCAACCAGCTAATGAAATTTTAAAAAGCATTTGTTTATTATTTGAAAAATCTTCATCAAGTTCTCTTGTGGTTCCTTGCTTTATGATAGAGATGGCTTTAGCATGTTTTTCTTGGTAAATAAAGTTTTTTGATTTGAGGTTTAAGAAGCCCCAAGTGGCTTTAAATAAGGAGAGCCTGGTTGTTGAACTCCTATAAAGTGGTCACATTATTCAAGTCAACACTTTTGATTAGTAGGAGAAAAAAGTCACAATGTGTACCTCTTATGTCAGTGACATCTCTGATGACCGATCTTAAATTAGTGCTAAGTTGAGTGTCATGTTTATGAAATGAATTTCATACATTTTGAAATAATGAGACATGCAGAGTTAAAAAGAGAGTGGAAGTGTACATCTGTGAAACAGAAACTGTCACTCAACACGTTGATTAATAGCACACGTTTAAGTATTCTTTTGGTTCAAAATGATCCCATACAAAGAAAAATGGTTAATGAGAAGATGTACAATGAATGCCTTTGAAAACATGCATTATGTTAACCTACAAAATAAATTCCATCTTTTTTATATAAGACCTTTGCAAATGTATTGACCATGATATATATTTAAAAACAGTTCACAGGTTAGCAAAATATAAGTGAGTAGGGAAACAATTCAGCTTTCTGACTTTCATAGGCATAGCTAGAAGTTATCTTTATTGAGATTTTTAATGGAAGAACACTCTGAATAAAGGGTTTTATTTGCAAATAAATGATTCTAGAATTTGATATGTTGCCATTCTTTCAAAACACAAGGAAATCATAAAAAGACATTTATTGATCTTATAAAGGAACACATAGTATAATAGAATTAGAGCCTATATGACATGGTCCTTTCCCAGAAGGGCTTATCTTTGAGAAAATAGGAGAGAAACACATGAGAGAAAAGGCAATAAAGAATTAAATGCTAATAAGGACCATAAAAAAAGTTGCTAAGATAGTACCTGACTAATTACCAGATAAACATTAGAGAAAGTGGATAGTATTATTCAGTGATAGGAAAGAGCTTAGCAAGTCAAATGAAGTGTAAAGGTTTCATGGAGAGGATAAGACTTGAACTGGCTCTTGAAAAACAGGTAGGGTTCCTACCTCCATATTTTTTCCCTGGCCTTCAATTTGCCATTTCTGCTCATTGAATCTAAATTGTGCATTTTTTCAAGGCCTTCTTCAAATCCTACTTACTCTGTAACACTTTGTTCACCTGAACTCTTGAGAGTATCTTCTTTCTCTGATATCCTGTATCATATATTATCTTCTACTTTTCAGCTCTCACTGAGTCTGTTGTAAGGAGTCTTACATCTTTTTTATCTATTTGTTATAATTATGCCTGTATTCAGTAGATATTCAATACATATTAATTGATTATGAGATGCAAAGAGGATAAAGAATATATTTTTTGTCCTATCTTCTATGTGAAATTTGCCTCCCTTTACTCCTAACCCCTGTACCTCAGAAATCTCCCCATTTCTAGGTTTTGAACAATAATACATGTATAACTAGTAAAATTGCTGGTCAGTTCCAGGAGGTGAGAAGGAAGAGGGGAGGGAAAGAACATGAATCATGTAACCCTGGAAAAGTATTGTAAATTAATTAATTAATAAAAAACTCCCCTTTTCTGTGATCTTATAGAAGTGAGTGGTCCATTTTCTTGGCATTGAATCTGTGTACCCTGTACTTCAGACTTATAAAATAAAGAAGCAGGTTATAGGTTGTACTCCCATGAACTAGTATCAATTGAGATGTGGCCACAATATTGAGCTGACAGAAGTACTTTTTGTTTCATGAAAAAAGGACTGTCATTCATGAGGACCATGATGGGAAGCGTAGATTGAGAAGCATGGTTAAACTTAAGTAGATATTGGTGTATTCCATACCGAGTGGTATTTTACAGTTGATCATCAAGAACCCTTTCATGTAATTTCATATAAATAGCTTTGTTCCAGTTCCTTACACATAGAATTCCGTCTCTTGTCTTCAAGTCTCCATGCTACCTTCCATGCCTGTAATTGTAATATATTTCTTCCTCACCCCCACCTCTTGGAATTACCAAATTCCTTGAAAGGAAATTTTACTTTTGTTTTTATATCCAGGACACTTGGCACAGTCTTTGGCATAGAGTAAGTACATCATCTATGATTATCATTCATTCATTATTTGATTGTGGAGATCTATTTACAGGTCTTGGTAGGAAGTGATAAGACTGTAAGAATATCCAGTATTTTCCTTATCATCAAAAATTTCCCTTTTCTAGCTGAATTTAGGGCTAGTTTATATAGGGATATTAGTAGATGATGTTGGGCAGTAGAAAAGACCAATTTATCATCCAAATAGATGACTGTGAAGAGCCTGTTTTTGAGAAAGTCCTAGTAAATATATAAGTAGTGTAATAGATAATAATGAGGGGGTATATTTGGTTGTTAATTGATAGCTACAGATCAGACAGTTATTTTGTTTCTTCTACTTTCCCCTCCTCCCTTTATACCTCCCTTCCTCCCATTTCCTCCTTCTCTCCCAGGCTTCCTCTTCAGCCTCTTCAGCTTCCCTCCCTGTTGTCTTCTTCTTCCCACTAAATCACTCAAGGGTGAGTTTGTGGTGTCTCAAATGAAAATACTTTATCTTCTTTTACCATAAGCAAGGGTTTATTTGAGGAATATGGGAAAAGGTGGAGAATGGGGGTAAGAGGGTTAAGGATTTCCCTAGATTACAGGTTGGCCTCCAGTTGGAGGATATTGAGATAGAGTTCAACTTGAGAGGAATGATTGATAGGTCTGGCAATTCAGTCACTATCATAAACAGAGCAAGCCAAAGAGATTATCCAAGTCCAAGAGATAATCCAGCTCTTCCTTCCCTGGTATATGACAACCAGCAGAAGACAGGACCTCCAAGTTCAGCCACAGTTCGCTTTTGCCTTCAACTGTTTTCCAGTAACATTCCAAATGAAACCTTCATTTTATTAGCAGGTCACCACTCAGCCACTGCTTCTTCCTTTTGCATGCTTTCCCAATTCATCTTTCACAGTAGATGGTCATCTATTAAATAATTGGCTATTTTAGTAGAATCACCATAAGTCAGCAGTGTGAATTGTTAATCCAGAATGCTAATGTGAACTCGGAGGCATAGGATACGTGTCAAGATAGAAAGAAGCATAGTACTCTGCCATGGTCATAGCACAACTAGAATATTACATTAATTTTTTGTGCCATGTTTTGTTATAGAACACATAGGTTTTAGTCTTTGTTGCAGAAATAACCCCTTGTTATTGTTCAATATACTTCTAGTTGATTGAGGGGGTGACACAGGGATAGAGTTGGTACTCTGATGGAAATATTAAAGAACTAGAATATTTGTCAGTGGGATTTTCCTTCATAGAAATGGTTCTCATATGTAGGCATTCATACTGCATATGGTATATATTGTGGGTGGCTTGAGGTGGAAGATATAGGATAGTGGAAATGCCCTTTTAGAGCATGCTGGCACACACAAGGCAGACTTAATGGATGCCTCTGTACCTCTGGGATTTCTTGTTAGCATCCAGGGAATAGGAACTAGGAATAATTGGTCTCTTTAGGTTAACTCATAAAAAGGGTGGCTAGCATCAGAAGACTGATAGGAAGGCGGGGTGTTCTTCGTTGGGTGCAGATCAGATAGAATAGCCACCCACTATGCAAAAAACAAACCTTTAATAATTGACAACTAACCCTACAACCTGGCTTAGCTGCAGGAAGAGAGGACAAGTATAACCAGGAGGTAAATATGAATGTTTTGTATAATTTGGTAGATTTTCTTTGCTCCCTTGATTCTTAGAAGTAAATAACTTAGGAAATCTCACAGAATCTGATCTCTGGAGATGTAGGGGAAATTAGCAGGGTATGTGCAGTAGGAATGATATCGAGTCCCTAGAAATATGTGTTTATTAGGAGCCAAGAACGTCTTAGTCTGGATTCTCTAATGAAGGCAACAAGGACAACAATATCTGTAAATTAATAGAGGGCAAGTCCTATGCTTTATTCATCTCTAGATCCCCTATATTGCCCAGAGAAAAGCTTTTACAGTGCTCAGTAAGTGTTTGTTGAATAAATTAATTGCTCAGTAAGTGTTTGTGGAATAAATGAATGAATGAAAGGATGGCTACAGAATGACAATTCCTGAAGTAACTTTCCTCCATAGGCATTATTTCTTTCTTGTCCCCTATTTATCTGTCTTTTGTCCACTAGCTTTTTTTTTTCTGCTACCTTCTGGTAGCTTTTGCTTCTTACAAAGACATGTCCATGAGAATCAAAAGCAGAGCCTGAGATAGCATGAACAACTTGAGAGTCTATACCTTTCACCTCCCCATCACCACATTCATTAAAATTTTTAAAAGTCATTTTATTTGTGACTATGAGAACATTCTATTGCTACCTATGTTGTTTGCCTCCCTCTAGGCCCATATTCTATAGAGAAGAGCAAGAGTTGAATGAGGTTGGGCTGGGAGGGAGCTATTACCTTTCTCTAATGATCAGTTATATTTTTATGATTTAAGGTATATATTTTCCTTGGGAGTTACCCAGATTGTCATACTAAAAGTCTTGAAAGCAGGGAAAAGCTAAAAGAAGTGTCTCCTTGCTCATTGCCTATCCCTATGTAGGGCTTAAATGCAAACTGTGTTGATTTAGGAGTCTGACAGATGTGGAACACTTACAGCAGCTGTCATCAGCATTGTTTTGTTTTTCAAGCAGATGTTGAAGTTGACTTCGGTGTGGTGCTTTTGCCAGTTTTTGAGGGAGAAGAAAGAACAAAAGCGGATAGAAATCATCATGATATTTGTCATTTGGTTTCCTTTAAAAACATTAATCTACATGATTAATGACAGCATCAAGAGCTCTTTACTTAGATGTTAAAACATAAGACTATTGGGCCATCTTTTCTGATAAAATCAGAGGCTGACTGGTCAATAAGCTGTAGGCAACAAATCATATTCATTTAGAAATAGAAACCAAAAAAAAAGGATGATTTCCTTTGATTAGTAGGCAGATGTCAATCACTCACCACATAATGGAGTCTTGACTGGAGGTTGTAGCATCAGAAAGGCAGTGTGAAAAAGCAATCAAATCCAAATAGACCAGCATTTTGGAACTTTGCTCCATCTCTACATTTTTAAAGAACTTTGATGTTCTCCATTGCTTTGCACATCCCCTTCTTCCTATCTCTTGTTTATGATCAGCTAGGTGGCATTGTGGACAGATGATTGGGCCTGGAGTCAGGAACACCTGAGTATCCCATTCAGCCTTAAACACTGAGCAAGTCATTTAACCTTCATCCATGTCTCTTTCTCAACTGTAAAATGGGGATAATAATAGCACCTAACTACTAGGATCGTTTGAAGATCAAATAAGATAATATCTGTAAAGTGCTTATCACAGTCACTGACACAAGGCTTTTAATATATACTTCATCCTTTATTTTGTTCCCAATCTATTTCTCATTCTTCCCTACTTCCATTACATTATCAGCTCCTTGGAAACAACTTCTTTGTATCTCCAGTGCCCAGCAAAGTACCTTTAATTCAGTAGACATTTAATAAATGTTGTTTAAATGATTTCGCTCATGCATGTTGACCCAAAGCAGGGCAACCTGAATACATACACAATCACTGTGTTCAGATCTTCTCTATGGAAACAAATAATCACATCTGTTATCCAGCTCTCCCATTCAGCAGCTCCATGTGTACACTTGAAAGAGGACCTCCTGGTTAGGCTATTTGCTTGAAGGCAGTCACCTTCTCACCAGCTGTATCATTTGTGAAATAGTCTTCTCTAGGTCTTATTTTTCCAATCTTTCTTTGCCCTTGGCTTTGATCTTAGACATCTATCTGTTGTCCCACATGATTTTTGTTTTTGCATTATCTTCTTCTGAGTAATAAACAACCCCACTTTCCTGACCTTAGTGCTCTCCTTTACCCTCATCAGGCCACCAATAAACCTAAGGTGAAGCAGGAAGACAAGAAGAACCAAAGAAAGTTTAAAAAAAGCCTTACTCTCAAAGAGAATAGTACAGCAGACCCTTGGTATTCTTGGAGACCAGTTCTAAAGATATATAGGGAAATCATATGAACACTTTTATGGAACTATACTGGTAATAAATACAATTAGGATTACAAATCTCTACCATTGAAGAAGACACTGGATCTGCCTCTCCTCCTTCCTTTTTAGAGATCTTTAGGAAGGCACTTTTAGGTATAGGTTATACAAATAGGATGGGTGTATAAAAGCATATTTCAAAAGAATGGATTGTAAAATTGTAAACTCATTTGGTTGAAACCTTCTGGTTATCTACAAGGTATCTCATCCAGTGGGAAAGATGATAACCGTCATCTGGAGGAGGGTGGAAGAACTGAAAGGATTAATAAATAAAGTGAGCTACAATTGGTGGATTTGTAGGAGTGTCATGCTATGAGAGTTGATCTAAGGAAGGGAGAACTGTAGCAGTGCTTACAGCAAAGCTATAGCAAAATGGAGCTACTGAAGATTGAAGTAAAAGGTCTCAGTGATAAAATAATGTAATATAGACAAAGGGATTCCAGGAGGAAATTCCAATTTGGAGGATCAAATCCTGTTTTCTCACCCATGCTAGAACCGCATACACCATAGTATTGTAAAACAAAGACTATACAGGTCCCTGGGAAGTGGGTTGCGCATTGGAGGTAGAGAATCTCTTCACCCTCTTAGTATTTGGACAGGAACATTTTCTTACAATTTTGCAAATTTTGAAAAAAATTACAAATTTGCCTTATGTTTTGATCACTGTGAGGCTGGTTGCTTATAAGGAAAGTTGGTAACTGTCCTAAGGGAATCATCATTCTCAAATTCTACTACAGTGGAAGGATGTGCCAGAGAAGCAAGGAATATTGGTTCTTCATGTCAAGAGGGAACTTCTAAGAGATCATGATGCAGCAGAAAGAGTACTGAATTTAGAGTCAAATAATCTGAAATCAAATTGTGCCTGTGCCACTTAATATCTGTATGATCTTGAACAATTACTGAATTTCTCAAGGTTTCAATTTCCTTATCTGAAAAGGAAGCAGTCAAGTGAAATGTTCTTAAAGGCCCTTCTACCTCTCAATCCATGATTTTATTTACTCCAAATGGCTGGAACAGAATGGCATAAAGTAGGACACAAGAGTTATGTAACCAGAGAATATATGGTGTTGGAAGGAATCTCATACATCATGAAGTCCAATGTCTTCCTTTGAAGATGAGAAAGCAGGAAATCAGAGCACTTCAATGACTTCTCTAATATACAGGGTCTAAGTGGGAGAGCAAGGACATGAAGAAGGGAGGAAAATAGGAATGGGGTGGCTTACATACATTTCCACATACTTTCTCCTCCTTCTTTTCCTCCTATCTTCCTCCTCCAATAACTACCAATGATCTCTTCATTGCCAGGTCTTATGGCCTGCTACCTCTTAGGCAACAGAGAATCATTGCTGGGGGGAGAACATGTTATTTCAATGACCTTGGATTCAGGAATTTGAGAATGTAGGATGTTAGTGCTGCATTTTGAATTTCACTTTCTTTGCTTGGATAGAAACTACAAGTGAAAAGGAGAATCATGGAACTAAACATGGGGAACAGCTGTTTAAAGCAGTAATCTGCATTGCTGTCTTTTCATAAAAGCCCTAATTATTCTTCTACCAAGATGTGACATTTTACTTCCTTGGCAATCACCATGGTTTCTGGGGCAAAAAAAATATGTTTTTTAATACATTATTCAAGTTAAGTAATTAATAATATTTTATCAGAAAAGGATTGCTTTGTATTAAATAGGAAATGCTGAAAAGGTTTGTTGAATTCTTTTTTTTATCCTGGTCCAAAATTGTGAGATCAAAATCTTCTCTGTGAAATGAGGCATGTGGGTGTACTGTCTTTGGCATTTAAAGTTTTTCACAACCTGGACCCTAAACTATTTTAAGGTGATTGTGCATAACTTTCACCCCATTCTCATCTCAAGCTAATTGACTTGTTTTTTTCAGTGCACATCATTCATCTTCTACCTCTGTGCATTTGTATAGGTCATTTCCCATTCCTGGAATGTTCTCTGCCCTCACCTCCACCTCTGCCTCATTTCAAGTATTATTTTTTAATAATGACATAAGAAAAGATTGACCAGGTTGGACTTGGGGGATCATGTTAGACATTCAAACCAAGTGAGATACTTACAGGTCATTCAGCATTTTTTAAAAAAGGAGATTTATTTAGCCACTGTATAGAGAGAAACTCAATAAAGATTTGATATATTTCCTAAAGACTGAGTCCTTCTAATCCTCAAGAAGTTTGTTTGGCCAGCAGAGTAGGGTGTGTGACTTGATGGCCAAGGGACATCTATCAAGTCTGAAGGGCCCTGATTTCATGTGCACATAAAGTGGAGATGACTAATATTGGGACTTAAATTCTATTTCTTCTTCAACCGTCCAGCTTTTTCCTTAGAAAATTTGATAAGTATACTATTTATGCCTTTACCTAAGCTATTGTGGATCATAAACATCACTGGGCTGACCATAGATCTCATATAGACTATCCACTTTTCAGAAAAGCATTTTGTATACTAATGCTATCCTTATAGATAAAATGGACAGATTTGGACTAGGTGATAGAACACTGAAGTGAATTTGTAAATGGTCAAATAACTATACCCAGAAGTCTTCATGAGTCTAGACTCAAATCAAGCTGAAGGAGTTCCATTAGAAGAGCAGCTTAGGGATGTTTGCTCACCTATGGTGTCTAACTTTTTATCAGTAGCCTTTCTAGTAGCATAAGTGGTGTATATCAAATGTTCTTATGAAGAATAAATTAGATGACTGAAGGAGGGATCTATAATTGAAGACTAGCTTCCTTTAAGCCCCCTCAAATGATAGTAAATGCACCAAATGAAATAAATGAACAATAACAGGAAGGAAAAGGCTTTGTTCTCATGGGTGAAATGGCTGGCAGACTGGAAATGAAGAAGCAAAGTTCCTAATATATTAAAGAAATATTCTGGAGACAATTGAATACCAGGGAGCTCTCCAAAAGATAAGAATAATTTTGCAACAAGTACAGCTAAAAACTCATAAGAGAGAATGGAGTGACCACAAGAAATTCCCAGCATCATTTGCAGGCCTAATAAAAGAACTGAAGTGAAAAATCAGTAATGAAATGATTATTTTTTGTTGAAAATTTTATTGACATATTTAGTTTTACATCTTGCATATATATGTGAACCTCTTTCTCCTTTCCTCAGAGAGCCATCTTTTGTACCAAATAATAAGTGAGAAAAAGAAAAATTCAATTCAGACATTTCAACCAAAGTAATTCAGGCAAGTTAACTATAATATCAAACAAATCTCACATTTTATATAAGGTTCTATGCCTATGCTCCTCTCTCTCTGCAAAGAGAAGAAGAAGGGAAATGTATTTCCTGCTTTGGTGCCAAACTTGATCATTATAATTATGAAATATGCTGGTACAGCTAATGAGTGGTTTTCTTTTCATTTATTTTGTTGTATTTATTGTCTATGTCATTTTCCTGATTTTGCATAATTCCTTTTTGCATCAGTTCATATGAGGGTTCTTATACTTCTTTTTAGACTTCATATATTCTATTTCATTTATATTCATGTACTATTTTAACCATTTTCCAGTCAAGAGAGTTTACTTTGTTTTCCTTTCTTTGCTATGACAAAAAGTGCACCCATAAGTACTTTGGTGTATATGAAGACTTTCCGTATTTTGCCTCTTTGGGGAGAATTTCTAGGTTAAAGGGTATGGACATTTTCATCACATTCTTATTAGCAGAATTCCCACTGCTTCCCAGAATGGTAGGCCTGATTCATGACTCCACTACAATCTACTAGTGTCCTTGTTTTTCCATATTCCCTCCATCATTGACTCTTCTCATCTTTTATCAGCTAGTTTGCTAGTTGAGAAATGAAACTTTTTAGATTCTAGGATTTACATTTTGAGCAATTTTTCATATACTTATTAATACTTTGCAATTCTTTCTGAGGACTGTTCATATCCTTTGTCTACCTGTCACTAAATCCACTAGGAATAATTTCTATCTTTTATAGAAATTTTTTGTTTGTGTTAGCTAATAATAAGTCTATTAGACTTAGATTTTAGAAGTATTTGGTGCAAAGACTTTTATTTGCCAATAGTCTTTTCTTCAAATTGTATTGATTTTGTTCATGCAAAAACATTTCATTTTTTTTTCAAGATTGGTATGGTGTTTTACATATTTTACCTCTGAGCTCATAGTATCTTCCAGTG
Source organism: Monodelphis domestica (assembly GCF_027887165.1). Classification (NCBI taxonomy): domain Eukaryota; kingdom Metazoa; phylum Chordata; class Mammalia; order Didelphimorphia; family Didelphidae; genus Monodelphis; species Monodelphis domestica. The sequence continues at coordinate 71,221,019 of NC_077232.1, forward strand.
AAGTAAATACTATTATTACCTCCATTTTATGCATGAAGAAACTGAGACTGACAGATTAAGTTACTTGCCCAGGGTCACACAGCTCATAAATGTCAAAAATAATTTTATAATCCCACACATCCTTAATTTAATCCCAATGATCTCTTATTTTTATTAAAGTCTTATTTTGGTGCTTCATTCTGTCCTGGATATGAACCTGGCTTCATTCATTCATACAAGCAATAAGTATTTCTTCCACTCATTGCCACTCTACATTGAATACTAGAAATAACAACAAAACCCAAAACCTTTGTGACAAACTTGGGTGGTTCAATAAAGGAAATTTCCACATTGGCCACATCCAAAAATTGATATCTCATTCTGGATTTTAAGAACCTCATTTCTCTGCCAGCAGGTGGGCAATATAAATCATCTCCAGTCTTCTGAACACGTGGGACATAATCACATTAGTCAGATTTCCGAAGTCTTTCAGTGTTGTTTTTCTCTGTAATGTTGTTTTCCCAGTTCCACTCATTTCACTGCATCAGTACATAGAGAGATTCATAGTTTCCTCTGAAATTGTTCACTTAGACTTACAGCAAAATAATATTCCATTATATTCTTATGCCACAACTTACTTAGTCTCCAAAAGATGGATACACTCTTACTTTCCAGGTTTTAACTATTTTGATAATAGCTACAATGCATATTTTGATCAAAGTCCTTTACTTTCATCTCTTTAGGGCATAGGATTGGGAGTGGTATATAGTTAGATCTCAAATATATGCAATTTGATAACTTTGGGGGTATAAGCATAGTACCAAATTACATCACAAAATTCCTACACTGATACACAGCTCCAGCATGCCAATTTTCCTATAGACCCTCTAAAATCTGTTATTTCCTCTTCTGTTATTTTTTTTTTAGTTCTGATGAATATGAGGTAGAATGTGAGTAAAACTTTTATTTCTTTAAATACTAGTGATTTGGAGCATTTTTCATGTTGTTATTGATTGATTAGATTTATTCATTTTTAAAACTGACTTTCCATATCCTTGACCATTTATCTGTTGGGGAATTGGTTTTAGTCCTATAAATTTTAATCAATTCCTTATATATTCTGGTTGTGTTCTCTTAATTCTCTTAATCAGAGAAAATCATTAGAAGGGCTTTTTTAGCTACCTGTTGCCCATCTAGTTTTAACTAGAGAATATTTGTGTGTGTAAAACCTTGTTCATTTTACATAATTGAAATTATTTTATTATGTACGATCATTTGTATTATTTGTTTGGTCATGAATTCTTTTATTCTTAGATTTAGAACATAATTTCCTCCTTGTTTCTCTATTGCTTATGATATCACCTTTTATGTCTCAGTCATACGTATCCTAGGTTGGTCTATACATAATTTTGGCTAAGCAGATAAAAGATTTTCAATTTAATACAGTTGAAATGAATGATTTTTATCTTTGGTGATCACAATATGTTCCCCAAACAGAACTTTGAAAGTTACCTCATGGGATCCCTTCTAATTTTTATTGTAGAATAAGATATAAGATATTGACCTAACCCTAATTTCTACTAAACTGTTTTCAAGTCTCTTCAGCAGTTCTTCTCAAATGCAGACATTTTTTTATTTTATACTTAAGTTTATTGACCATGACTTAAGTTCAACTCTTCCTGATTCTTCCTTATCAGAAGATGATAGTAAGTCTGTTCCTCTGATCTACTTTTTAACTGTTTTTTGTATCAAATATTTTCAATGATTACTCCTTTATATTGTAATTTAAGATCTGAATATTATTCCTTCATTAATTTCTACTTTTACATTGTTTACCTGGATACATTAAACATTTTTATGCAAATACATCTTGTTATTATTTTGTCCAGTTCTGTTAAATACCCTCTTGTTTGGTATGACATTTTAAAAAAAAATGTATTTTATTCTATTTTATATTTTCTAGAGTGATTTTATTTTATTTTATTTTTTAGGATTTACTTATTTTTTGATATTTTTATTTAATTAGTCAATTAAGAAAATTATTATTTGGTTACAAGAATCATATTCTTTCCCTCTCCTCCCTTCCCATAGCCAATGCACAATTCCACTGAGTTTTCCATGTGTCCTTCATCAGAACCTATTTCCATGTTGTTGAAGTTTGCACTAGGATGATCATTTAAAGTCTACATCCTCAATCATATCCCCTTCCACCCATGTAAGCAAGCAGTTATTTTTCTTCTGTGTTTCTACTCCCACAGTTTTTCCTCTGAATATGGATAGTGTTCTTTCTCGTAAATCCCTCCAATTTGTTCAGGATCACTGCATTGTCATTAATGGAGAAGTCCATTACATTCAATTGTACCACAGTCTATCCATCTCTATGTATAATGTTCTCCTGGTTCTGTTGTTCTCACTCTGCATAGAGGTCATTTCAGTTCCCATGGAATTCCTCTAGTACGTTATTCCTTTGAGCACAATAGTATTCCATCACCAACATATAATACAATTTGTTTAGCCATTCCCCAATTGGAGGACATCCCCTCATTTTCCTTTTTTTTCCCACCACAAAGAGCGTTGCTATGAATATTCTTGTACAGGTCTTTTTTATTATTATCTCTTTGGGGTATAAACCCAGCAGTGCTATTGCTGGATAAAAGGGCAGACATTCTTTTAGCACCCTTTGGGCATAGTTCCAGATTGCCCTCCAGAATGGTTGGATCAATTCACAACTCCACCAGCAATGCATTAATGTCCCAACTTTGCCACATCCCCTCCAGCATTCATTACTTTCCTTTGCTGTCATGTTAGCCAATCTGCTAGATGTGAGGTGATACCTCAGAGTTGTTTTGATTTGCATCTCTCTGATTATAAGAGATTTAGAACACTTCTTCATGTGCTTATTAATAGTTTTGATTTCTTTGGCTGAGAACTGCCTGTTCATGTCCCTTGCCCATTTATCAATTGGAGAATGGCTTGATTTTTTGTACAATTGATTTAGCTTTTTATAAATTTGAGTAATTAGACTTTGTCAAAGGTTTCTGTTCTGAACATTTTTTCCCCAATTTGTTGCTTCCCTTCTAATTTTGGTTGCATTGGTTTTGTTTGTACAAAACCTTTTTAATATAATTGAAATTATTTATTTTACATTTTTTTATTTTTTTCTAACTCTTGCTTGGTCTTAAAATCTTTCATTTCCTGAAGATCTGACATGTATACTATTCTGTGTTCACCTCATTTACTTCTAGTTTCCTTCTTTATATTCAAATCATTCACCCATTCTGAGTTTATTTTGGTGTAGGGTGTGAGATGTTGATCCAAACACAATATCTCCCATACTGTCTTCCAAATTTCCCCGCAGTTTTTATCAAATAGTGGATTTTTGTTCCAAAAGCTGTGATCTTCAGGCTTATTCTAGACTGTCTTGCTGAGGTCACTTACCCCAAGTCTATTCCACTGATCCTCCTTTCTGTCTCTTATCTAGTACCATATCATTTTGATGACCACTGCTTTATAGTATAGTTTGAGATCTGGTACTGCTAGGTCACCTTTCTTTACATTTTTTTTATTTCCCTAGATATCCTCAAGCTACAGGGTCTAGTATGGTACTATAATATGAAATTGGTCTCATTTGCAGTCCAAAGGTCTGGGCTAGGACACCTGAAGCTATCCCCTTTGCTCTGTGGACATATAAATGGAATTCTTTGGTGTAATCTGGAATTCCCAATGCTTGAACTGTCAAAATCACTTGCTTCAGTTGTGAGAGAGCATTTAAGTGTTCTTTTGTGAGTTTTAGGGGTTCTTCTACTGCATTCATAGTTAAATCAGTCAGATACTCAGAGATGTTAAGAGTACCCAATCACTCACTGCCTTGAAGATCCACAAATCCCTAGGAATGCCTTTAGCTGTTTCTTTGTTCTTGGCACTACTAGTCTTTGAATGTCTGCTATTCTTTTAGTGGAAATCTTTCTAGTGCCATTCTCTAAGATAAAGCCTAGGTATTCTACCCTAGGGGAGACCCATTTTAATTTTCTTCTTGAAACTTTGTGACCTTTCTTGTACAATTCAATTAGCAATGTTTTTGAATCTTGCAGGTATGTTTTAGCAGATGGAGATGCAAGCAGTTGGTCATCCATATATTGTACTATCTTGCTAGGTTTAAACTTTATGGATTCTAGATCCCTTTTTAATAGCTGGAAAAATATTGATGTGCTTTCAGAACAACTCTGAACTAATCCAGTCCAGCAAAGCTTATGGTTCTCCCACTGAAATGCAAAAATGTTCTGACTCTTGGGGTCTAATGGGACCCTAAAATAGGCATGTCTCTCACTGTGAACCACTTAGCTGAACTGGGGATCTCTGATAAAATTGCACTCAGGAATGGAGTGATTGTATGGGTTCTTTATATGAAATTATTGATCACCCTCAAATCTTGCATGAATCTCCAGTTGGGGCTTCCATAAGATGTGGTTTTGTTCTTTTTGATTGCTTATTGGGCTATTGTATTCTGAGATTGTAGGTCTTAATATGTCTTACTCCAGTAGACTCTTGATAATTGGATCTATGACCTCTGTGGCCTCTTTGCTCAGTTTATATTGAGGAATTTTGGGGTGTTCCTTCTTTCACCTCAATTTTCACCAGTGTAACTGATTTAATTCTTCCTACATCATTTGAATGTCTAGCCCATGCACCCTGTGGTATGTCTTTGGGGATTTCAAACATTGGTTTGTCTATGTGCAGCTGATCAGGTCTTTCATCTAATTGCCCCAAGAATAGGAGTGAGTAGTGTTTCAATGCTTGCTTGGGTAGATGCAAATATATTTTTCCTGATTGCTCACACTGAATATTTGCCCCAGTTTTGCATAAAAAGTCCCTCCTCTAAAGATTGTGGAGGCATCCAGATATTAGTAAGAAGGTGTGATCAATTGATAAAGGACCTAGTTTTATCATCTTTGGTTCAAATTTTGGCACCCTTGGTATTTCCCTGGTATCCCAGCTACTGTCATGGATCCATCTACGGTGCTGTTCCCTGGGAATAACTTGAGAACAGATCTTGTTGCCCCAGTGTCAATCAAAGCTCTGTGGTCTTGTTCCCCAACTTTTATCCACACATAAGGATCTTGATTGTGATAGCTTTGCAGAACTGGTACCATGGTGTTCAATGATTCTGTGTACCCCAAGTCTTGAACTAACTCTTGCCCAGTAATCTGCTTTAGACCTGTGTCTTCTGTTTGTGAATCTGGTTCCCCTTCTGTTAAATATTGATTCTCTACCCCTTCTTGTGAAATTTTAATGATTTGGTATTCCCCGGTGTAGTTTTCAGCCTTGGAGTTGGTCATAGAGAGACTGACAGGCAATGGAATGCTGGTGAGAGAAGCTGCATTCTGGTTTATAGAGAGTTCAGGGTCAGAACTTCTTAGAGAGTGTATAGCTGCTTGATCTTGTCTTATATCTCCCTCTCCCATCTTCTTGGAGTTTGGGGAACTTGCTGGTCTGTGGGAAAGCATGTGCTTATGGCAAGGATTTTGAACAATGCTTTCCCCTTCCCAATTTTTCCTTTCACTGATTTCTTGTGATGTTTGGGATTATTGTTTACTTCTATATTTTTATCTGAGTGCTGTGATTTAGCTATTGCTTTGGGAAAGAAATCTTTTGCTCTAGGATTTAAGTTGGATTTTTTGTTCACACTCTCTTGATTCTCTCTGTACCAAAATTTGTCCTTGCACTGTAGCCTGTGGGGTTATGGATTTTTGTGTGTTAGAATTTGCAATTCTGGACTTTTTGGGGGCTGTCTCCAGCAGAGAGCTGACCAGAAGTAAGCTGGCAGTTTTGAATTCTCTCAGCTCCTCTATTCCTTCCTGGAATCTTGAGTCTTCCTTGCCCTTCCCCCACTTGGACTGTTCCTTTGCATTGCTGGATCTGATTTTTCTCTCCTTTTGTAACTTCTCTCTTACGCTATGATAAAGTTTATATTTGTACAGTATAGTATATAAAATGTCCTGACAGGCTTTATAGGACCCATTATCACAAGTGAGAGTTATAGCATCTGAGGCAAACTGGACAAGAGAACAGAGAAAGGTGAGAAAATCCATTGTCCATATGTACGTATTTGTCTATATTTGACCATCCATGTATTTATATGTCATCTACTACCCAGAATGTTTGGGGAATGTAGAATTATCTTTAATCAAATATTCTGGTTATTGTAGAATACACAGTTTTGTTTTTCTATATTATTTGACTTTTCTATAGTTTTGAAATAGAAACACTAAGTTGAAAATTATATCATACAAAATAAACCACCAAAAAATATAAAGTGAACATTATCCTTTCAAGATTACTTGTTAGTAATAGGGATAGTGTAAATGAATGCTAAATAGAAATACAAGGTTGAAGGAAGTTGCTCTTGACATGGATAAAGCTGGAAAATGTACTTTCCTGCAAATTGCTTTAATTTAGTCAGCAGTAAGATTAAAAAGACACTCACACCTGCAACTCTCAAATAATATAGTCCTCTCAGCAGCTGTTACTTAATTTGATTTTCCTAATAACAGCTCTTTGGTAACAGACAGAAAGGAGAAAATCCAAACAAACTTAATTTTCCAGTGATTAGCCCTAGGAAAAAGAGTCCAACTGGATTTGAATTGAAATTTATTTAAATAGAGGCTCAGCCATGTGTTTGAGAACTGGGCCATTTAATGAAGTTAATTAAAACCTTCCGCCCATTAGAGATCAAAGCATATGTGATCATGAAAACAGAAATGCTTCTGGAAGGAATGCTTCTTCCCACCATTTATAGGTGGGTAAGTGATAATGACTTTTTGGTGATATGAATGCCTTTGTAGTCTTCACTTCCCCACTCCTAGTAATATGTGATGATTTATAGTGATTGTATGTCAGAGATACCCATAGAAAGAAGGGTTAAGACCAGGGGTGGGGAAGACTTTTAATATATCTTTGGAGTTGATCTCCTTCCTTCTCCCACCAAGAAATGGGAAAAATTTCTCAGTTCAACTCACTTAGTGTTATTTAAAACCCTCTACCCTTACTTGCTGTGCACAATTATTCTCCAGGGTCACTCTCAGGCTTCAGGGAAAGCTTAGAACATTAACAGACCAACTAAATGCTCTTCCCTACATTTTTGTAGCTGCTTCAGTGAAATTCACAGCTTGTAAAGGAGAATCATAATTACCAACTGCTTTCTTGGGCATTGGGTCAAACATCTTGCCCCAACACTGGTAACTTTCCTGTGCTTTTTTGCACTGGAGGACGAGTTTTCTTCCTCAGAAACCAGAGCCCTGGAATGTAGGCATGATATAGTTGACAGACCTTTGCTATACTATTGGGATGCCATTAACTCACTCAGTAATCCTAAGCATGACACTTGGTTTCTCAGTCTCCATTTATTCATCTTTTATAAGAAAGGGATTGAAAGAGATAGCTTTTCAAACGCTAAAGCTTATGACCTTGAAGATTCCACCAGTCCTAACCTTCTATCCCTCATCCTAGAGGTCCCTGGGATGTTGAAATTATTCTAGGCACATCCACAATATACTGGCTGTTAGTGGGCAGTGGTGTTATTTCCTGAGGGTCACTGTTCTGTCCATAGCTGTTTCTTTTCTTTTTGGATTCTCACTATTTATCTTTTATCTCATTGAATTTGCTAGAAGTCTCAAGTGGTCCACAGCTCTTCACAGCCTGGTTCTTGTCTAGCTACCTTTTTTTCAGTTTCTTTACTCAATCTTCAGCTATCAGAGTGTGGAGTCCCTATTATATGACCTCGCTCGAGTTTCTTTTTTCTCTGGATGGTTTGGCTGCATTCTGAGCTCAGAGAGAAGACCAAAAAAAGGGTTCTTCATGTCACCATATAGAGATTCATAGGAGAGCTAGGTGACACAGTGGCTAGAACACTGTGCCTGGAGTCAGGCAGACTCATCTTCCTAAGTTCGAATCTGGCCTCAGATAGTTACTAGATGTGTGAACTGAGCTAAGGCACTTAAACCCTGTTTATCTTTGTTCTTCATTTGTAAAATAAGATGAAGAAGGAAAATGGCAAACCATTCCAGTATCTTTGCCAAGAAAACTCCAAATGGGATTGGAAAGAGTCAGACATGAATGAAAAACAACTGAAGAAGAGATACATAACCCCAGAATTTCCCTTTTGTCCTGAGCAAGAAAAAAAGGGAATTACTCTTACTTAATTTTTTTTAGGTAATATGATTAATGCCTTCCTTCTGTCATTTCTAGAGATGGCTAAGCATCTCTTCCCCAGAGTAACATATCCATGACCTTGAAATGAAATAGCATTTATAAAGTCCTTTATAGACCTTAAAATGCCATATAAAGGTTGGCTGTTATTATTTTTATTTAGGAGCTGACAAAACCTGCTCATTAATCCCAGTTTACTCCCGTTAGAGTCTGAATTAATTTACTGAGGTGATTAATAGTATAATAGTAGTCCTATACACTTAAGTAGATCTTTTAATATGGAATGGGGGTGACTCTAGGCTGAAGAGCTTAAGCTCTAGGAGGCTGAAGCAAACTAAAAAGGTTTCAAGTATAGTCATATAGAGGATATTTGTTGTATGTGAATCTGCCTTGAAAAAATTGGAAAGGCTATCCCTCAGAAAAATCTGAAGCCTTGGCTCACTAGTTCAATATAATAGTTGAGATCTCCAGCTTAGAGAAGAGCCCTATGCATGTTACAAGGTGAAAGAAAGGTCTCCTTTCCTAAGGAACCCAAGTATGGAGATTGTTGAATTTACTTTTCTTGTTCTTGGATTGAGAAATATCCACTGAGTAGCGCAGATTTAGAGTCATACAGACCTAGATATATTATTTAGTGCAACATATGAATCATACAGAAAGAAAAATTCAGACCCAAAGAAGTTAGGTAAGTTGTTCCTATGATAGCACTAGAATCTGAACCCAGAATTTTTTACTTCAAAGCAAATACTTTTTCCATTCTACCACATAGTCAGAAAGACAATCTGATAATAAAATGGAACTAGCAGGCTTAAAGTAGCTTTATTTTTGTGTAAATGTTCGCAGACTTTGACTTCATATATGATTATGAACTTTTCACTGAACACCTAGACATAAATACTAATTCCTACAAAAGCCGGACAACTATGTACATAGGTTCAGGTAATCAGGAAGTAAAGCACATATACAGAATTAAAGCTAGTGAACTTAATTGCTAGATTTCCAAGATTCTGCTAGAGTGATGGGCTAGTCTCTGACTAATTACCCTTTTATCTATGCAACTGGGGCTATATCTAAATTACCTAGTTATCATATACCCACCTCCTGTTCAAGGAGAGTATCAAATAAAGCTGTAGCAATCATGACCTTCCCCTTCCCCTCTTTGAAGGGAAGTTTGAACTGAGAGACATAGAAATACCTTAATTAGCTTCCATCTTTCCCTGTCTTTTTAATATTCATCATTGTACATGTAGGGCACATAGAAGTACAAAAGGAAAATAGTAAGGAGTTCCAGATAACAAGCTTAGGACATTCCCTTTCTTTAAGCTCTTAAGGCTTACTTGTGTCTTACTTCTGTCCATAGATGGGACAAATCTGCCCCAAAGCAAAATTTGTGACCAGTCACATAATTTCTTTGCAATGGTTCCCTGTTAAAAATTCTAGCTAAATATGGCCCCTGTGTACCATTACTACTTATGTAGTTTACTTAAATTCTGGTTCTGCTGGGTTTCATTAGCAGTTGTACTACCAAGTACCATGCCATCAGTTTGAGGGAAGTGCAACTTTTATAAGAAAATAATTAAAGAAAAAAAGGCTGAGTACATCACTTTATATTTCATTTTCTCTAATTAAGACATTTTATTTTGGATTTGGAAATACTTGAGGGAGGAAACAATTCATAGGGTTTTGTAGATGTAAGAAACTTATAAAGGTGGTCACCATAAGATCACTCATCTCATTCTGAATGGAACCTTAGAGATCAAATAGTCCAACCCCTTTCATTTGACATGTAAAGAAACTGAGGTCTAGAAAGGTTAAGAAACATTCTCTTGAATGGATAGTAAATGGCATACCTTGAATTCAAACTCAAATTCTCTGTTTTCAAAACAAGTATTGAATCTACTATGTCTCCTGTGTTTGAAACAGAAATTTAGCAGTTAAAATAATTTTCACCTCCAGAATAGGAAAGTATTCTAAATGAGAGCATTTTTACTGGTAATATGACGTGATAAAAAATTATTAAATAGGATCATAGAGTTTGAAGGGGACTGAGGAATTATCTTGATCAACACTTTCATTTCTTTTTTTTTTAAACCCTTACCTTCCATCTTGGAGTCAATACTGTGTATTGGCTCCAAGGCAGAAGAGTGGTAAGAGCTAGGCAATGAGGGTCAAGTGACTTGCCCAGGGTCACACAGCTGGGAAGTGGCTGAAGCCAGATTTGAACCTAGGACCTCCCGTCTCTAGGACTGGTTCTCAATCCACTGTGCTACCCAGCTGCCCCCAACACTTTCATTTCTAAAAGAGGAAGCTGACCAAAGAGAGGTGGAGTATGGAAGAACTGATAACTTTCCTAAAGGAGAGAAGGATAGAGACTTCAGATAATAGGACAGAAACTTTTTGTACTTGGAGAGGAATCTAGAATGCATTACTAAATTGATGATATTTAGGGAAAAAAGACATAATCAGTAAGAGTTGGGGTAGTTTCATCAAAAAAAGCTCCTGCCAGACTAACTACATTCCATATTTTAACAGTATTACTCAATTAGATCAAGAGAATTCCATGGACACAAGATAACTGAATTTCAGTAAACTATCTGACAAATTCTTATGCTATCATTGTGGACAATATAATGAAATTTTAGGATAAGTAATAGTACATTTAGGTGGATCCTGAAGTTGTCAAGGAATGGACACAAAGAGTCATCACTGATGAGTGGATATCTAGTTAGAGGGGAGTTCAGGGGATGTCCTCAGACCTAGGCTCTTCATTTTTATTAGTAATGTAAATGAAGGTATAGATGGGATGTTTATGACAGTGACATATTTCCAAAAACTGAGAGAAAAAAGTAAACTCACTGGGAAGCATAGTTGGGCTTCTCAACTAAACCAATGAAAATATTTCTCTTACCAGTGTTTATAAGATTGTGAGACTGGCTGCAGCTCTGTTGTTTTGGGGATTTGCTTTTTAGAGTCAAGCTGACCTTACTAAATCAATTGTAATAAGGATAAATATAAAGTCCCGACCTCAGATTCATAGACTATATATACTGTACAAAAGTGTAAATTATGAAAGGGTGTCTAAAACAACCATTCATGAGGAAAAGATTAAAAGCTTTCAGTAGTGGCCAATTTGATATGAATTAGTCATGATACACTGGCAAAAAAAGGCACAATGAAAGTCAGAGTGTTCCCAGTTGAGGGTGAAGGGAAGATGGAGTCCCTTCCTCTGATGAGATAAAATAGATGTCATAAAGTCTCTGAAATGATCTTTATTTTGCTTGTACCTTTACTGAAAATGGAGCCTTTCAGGCTTCATTTTGAGGCCATTTTAACTTATGTTCTAAAGAAGATAGGAATTGGACCTGTGATTCCCTTGGTACAGAGAATTCCCTGTGGGGAGAATAAGCATTTATACTGTGCTTACCATGTTCCAAGCACATTCCTAAGTACTTTTTGAATATTTCATTTGAACCCTACAATACCCCTGAGGTAGGTGCTATTATTATTTTCATTTTTTCAGGTGAGGAAACTGAGGCAAATAGTATTTAAGTTACTTGCCCAGCATTACACTACTAAATGCCCTAAAACTGGATTTGAATTCAGTGCTTTCTGACTCCAAGTCTAGTGCTCTATCCATTGTGCTATCTAGTTGCCTCCAGACATAGAAGGAAACATCTACTAATACAGGTCAGCACCTTCTCTACATCTTATGTTCTTTGAGAGTTGTCTAAAACACAATGGAGTTTAAATAACTCGTCTGGAGTCATACAATTGTTAGGCATTAGAGTCAGGACTTAATCTAAGTCTTCTTGTCTTTGAGGTCAGCTTTCTTTTACTATGCCTTGCTGCCTTTCTTGTTTTATATATGATTTGAAAAAGCTTGGCTTTTTCCAGTCCACTGAAGATTATGAGATGACAGAAAGTCATGATAGAGAAAAGAAATTACTGATAACCTCTGATGGAAAAGACAGAAATCCTTTACAAATATAGGTTGGGGAGGGGAGGGAGTAAAGAACAAAGATATAGAAGCAGAAATTATTGATTAGAACACCAGGCAATGAATTTTTTATATTATTGGCAAATAGGGGTAAATTCATTTAAAATAAGTCTTTCTTGCCATAAAAAGTAGAAAGGAAGACATTTTTCAAACTTGGCAAGGATTAACTCTTGTAATCTAACAGGACACTTCTGATTGATGGACAGATTTAATTTTCTAAAGTGTATTTTTCATGTTAAAATCACATCCAGATGCAATTGCAAATATATGCCATTTAACATAATCCATGCTGGCCTGTCTGCGGAAGCTGATTGAACAAATCTCTAAATGGACCTTGTGGGTTTTTGCCCATGTTATCTCTCAGGCAGTTTAATAGCTCTCTTTTCCATCATTTTGTTCATTCCTGAAATAAAACAGTCCTTTGACCTCTGGCCTTTTTAACCTCTTTCCCCTTCTCTCAGCAACTGGACACTTATATTCACAGCCAGCTGGTGATTATTTCCTGCTTGCTTTGGCACATGTCTGCCACAGGTTTTCATGGGCACATTTGAAACATCTTAGTTTTTGTAACTATAATTCATGAGTCTCTGCTCTGATATGAAAATCAATTTTGCTGTGTTAACAATTTTCTACTGGATTTAAAGAAACAATTGAAGTGCTAAAATGATATTGACAAGATGGATGATGGAGATAAATTCTGAGATTAGATAATGTTCTGCTCATAGTTCTGTCAGGAATTTGAGATGTTGCAGAGACGGGGCTGGAAGAGATGCCCTTCTGCTACATTTCCTCCTAGTCTCCCATTATTACAAGGGTGGTTAAAAAGGGGAACAAGAGATGGCAGTTCCAACAGGAACACAGAGGGGGGCAACAGAAAGTAGGGATAGTAAGTAGTATATGCTGGATGGTTGTTTGGAGTATGGCCTTGAGGCAAAGGATGCAAAAGTATAGAGAGAGGCAGTGATAGCAGTGAGACCTATCAAATTTCAAGAGCTTAAATCTTCGCCTATTGCAATCAAGTGAAAGTGGGAATACTGATAGTTTAGGAAGTAGCCTGAAAGAAAGAATGAGAGTAGATGAGTGCAGAGGGTGGGAGTCCTCAGTCCTATGGAACATCTTGGATTATTAGTTCTCTCCCATTTGCTACATACCAATATGCCAACTCTCCATAGAATATCTTTCATGACATCAACAGAGACCTTTCATGAATGTCTCACTCTTTTGTATTGATATTCAAGAATCATTGAATGAAGTTCTTTCTGTGCTGGAATCTACTTTAAGATATGTAAAGGATATGTCTTATTAGAGGAGAATCCCAAGACTGGGCTTTGTTCAACTAAATTAAATACTGTTTAGCATTTACATTTTCTGAATCAGTCAATTGTATGACCATGGTGATGTTTATTATAGAAAATCACCCATTAAAGGTTTTTTTTCTTTCACTTTTCTTGCTTTCATCAAGGATACCTTAAATATGTATATATGCTAGTATCATAAATGCTTTATGATAATGCAATACAATAAACATTTATTAATATATACTATATATGCCAGGCACTGGGATAAGAACTGAAGATACAAACAAATAACAAAAGACAACCCCAGCCTTCAATGAGCTTATAATTAATGAAGGAAGATAATAATAAAAAAAAACAACTAAAAGATACTTAGCTTTGGGAGGAGTTTTTTGCTCCATATCACTGTCTCTGATCAGAGTGGCAAAGGCAATTGAGGGTACTAATGAAGTTTAAATTAATCAGTATCCATGATGATAAGTTTCCTGGTTTTGAACTTATCCTAAGGGAGTATGTTGGTGGAGGTGAAACCAAGCAGAACATCTGGAAGGAAATGAAGAAAATGAGAAAATGGGCATATGAGCCATTTATTCCTGATATCTTACTTTCTCTCAGTCTCTCTTTTCCTACCCCATGATAATACCTTGCATAGCTCATCAGCTGCTAACATGTTAGATTGTAATTGTGTGGAGTTACATTACTTTCAACGATGAGACTAGATCACTGTATAAACACTGATAGATCTGTTCTAAGTCATATTTATTTGCTGTCCTTCTATTTTTATCTATAAATGTTCTTGATTTATCTACCTTAGCCAAGTCTACCATTTTCAGATTAATTTTTCCCCTTACTGCCTCTTCTTTTCTTTAGTATTTTTTTTTGGCATGGAAACATTGATAATAATATCTCATCTTCTTCCTTTATAATGTTTTACAAATAATGTGCTCTTAAATTGGTGTTGCTTTTCCTACCATATGTCTTTCCTTGGAAAGGGGTTTCTGCGGCCAACTTTTCTGTAATTTCATTTTCCATTTTACTGTTTTATGAGGTAATTATTATCCTTCTCTCATCTTCCCCTGGAATACTTTTTAAAAGCTCATCATATAAACCTTCGTGGTTCCTGACTTAATTCCCCTTCCCTGGAGTTAAAATGTTTTCTGCTACAGTGTTTTTTGTGCTCTTTTGCCTTACTTTCAGTGGCAATTATTTAACATTGTTTTAAATTCTTAATAAATGTTGTTCAACAGTCAATATTTTATTTATCTCCCATTTTTCCAGTGTTAGGTGCTTATCTAAGCAGGTTGATTTGATATTCCATTTATGTAATCTTTATTATAATTATTAATGCTTTATTCTAATTTTTCCTTGATTTTGAACTATCTGGCCAAACTATGACTAGATTGTCCACAGATAACCCAGAGTCACCACTTCCCCATTCTAAGCATCTGCCTTGGACTTTTGCAGTGTGTATATTCTGTCCTTAATGAAAGAAAAATGTAACTATGTTAAGCACAAGAGCCAGAGAGGAATTCTAGTAAGAAAAAATGAGGACTAGAAAAGCTCCTTTAAAATTTTCATAGGATTGGGGCAGCTGGGTAGCTCAGTGGATTGAGAGCCAGGCCTAGAGATGGGAGGTTCTAGGTTCAAATCTGGCCTCAGACACTTCCCAGCTGTGTGACCCAGGGCAAGTCACTTAACCCCCAATTCCTAGCCCTTACCACTCTTCTGACTTGGAAAAAATACACAGTATTGATTCTAAGATGGAAGGTAAGGGTTTATAAAAAAAAATTCATAGGATTGCAGCCAGTCTTTTTGTGACTGTAATTTTATTTAATTTTGTGAGTCAGAGAAGTAGATAATACAGCAAGAATGTAAAGATGGGAACCATTTAGAGCAGGGTTTCTTAGTCTGGTTTATGGGTAGATTTCTAGGGGTCTTGAACGTAGATGGGAAAACTATATATTTATTTTCATTAACCTCTAATTGAAATTCAGCATTTCCTTCAATTATTTAAAAATAATGTTCTGAGAAGGGTTTTATGTATTTCACCAGGCTGCTAAATGGTCCATGGCCCCCAGAAAGATTAAGGAAGCTTTTTAAAAGAATGTAATGACTATTTGACTAGATTCTTATAACACTGTCCATTAGGCAAATATATCTGCCACATATATGCGTATATATGAATATATACACATGTGTATATATGTATATATGTGATTATCTGTGTCATATTGGTGACACAGTGGATAGAGCACCAGTACTGGAGTCGGGTGGACTTCAGTTCAAACCTGACCTTAGACACTTAGTGACTATTACCCTGGACAAGTCACTTAACCTTGTTTGCTACAGTTTTCTCATCTGTAAAATGAGCTGGAGAAGGAAATGGCAAACAACTTCAGCATATTTTTTCAAGAAACCCTAAATGGAGTCACAGAGAGTCAGACAACAACAAAACCAAAAACACATTTATAATATAAATGAAATAATATAATAAATATATGCATGCAAACATATCCACACATACATATATATGGAGCTGATGCCATTGCTGGTCTTGCTATTGTGGCTGCAAAGACTGATCATGAGCAGTTATCCTATCTACATTGGATGCCTAACGAATGTTGAAGACTCAAGTTTTCCTCCCTTAGAGTAAGTGTCTGGATTAAATATGGCTTATACAACTGGAGGTAAACCTAAAATATAATCTGAATCTTGATATTTTTCCAGATTCCCTAGAAAGGAGGGAATCCTTCCTATGAACTCACCTGGTATTTTCCATATTCTACCTTACATAGTAGGCATTTGTTTAATTCTATCTTTTAATTCCCTGCTAATCTTAGGACTAGGAGTCCTATGGATTTCTAAAGTTGGTGTTGCCACAGCCCCCAAGACAGTGTAAGAGAAGTCCACAGAAGAAGTAAATCCTTAGACACAAAGGACTGCTGATGAGTGTCAGTAAAAGACAAAGAAAACACCATCTGTTTGCCACTGCAACTCTCTCCTCTGCATTTTGATCCCTTGGTACTACTGGTTCCTTTGATCTCCATTTTTAGACTTAATTTCTGGGCTCCCATTACTGAGTACAGTGTTCCCTTTCCTGAACAGAGTTCCATGTAAGACATGGTCTCGACAAGAATCATGATTTCCCTGGCAACACTTGATAGGCCAATATTCTTCCTTTCTGTATAGGTTGGCACTTTAATGATATAGCTACAAATTTGTCTATGTTGATTTACAATGCAATGAATGGTATGATCTCCATTATCCTTTTTGTGAGAGACCAAAAAATTCCTCCTATATAAGCACAGGCAGGAAACAATTAATTCTATTTTGGGATTTAGTTGTAAAGATGAAAAAAAGCATCAGAATTCATGTTGTTTAATCTACAAATGAACATGAGTTTCCTTTATGATATTCCTAACAAGAGTCATTCATTTTCTGCAAGTGAAAACCTCTATTGGTAAACTCATGATCTTCTGAGGTAGCTCATTCCATTTTTGGACAAACAGTTCTTATTCTTTAAATTATTTTTTATTATTTCTTTCTTTTCTTTTAATCATTGAGCCCAAGGCAGTCTCTTTGTAGCTTCTATCTATTGATTCTAATTCTACCTTCTGGATTTAAGAAGCCCAAGTTTAATTCCTACATGAAATTCATTCAAAATACTTGAAGAAGAGAAACTACCATGTTTTCTCTTAAGTATTCTCTTCATGTTATTGCCCTTCATTCATTTATTTGATTCTTAGATGTTTTGGTTTGAAGGCCCCCTGTAATCTTTGGCAGTCTTCTCTGAATACCTTCCAATTCTTCACTGTCCTTCCTAAAATGTGTATCAGATTTGATCCCCAGATATTTGTTACAGATTTAATGCAGGCAGAGGATCATATGGGAATACTATAGTTTATTATATGGGCTATGGGGTATCATAAATGGATAAACTGCTTCTCATTGATTAAAGAAACATTGAACTCCAGATAAAGCCTATGGCTTTTGTATTCCCAAGATCATCCATCGCATCTAGGGACATCTACAGTTGGCTTGATTTTTGTCTTGCCACTAGTCTTTGATGACTCTGAAAGAGATTAAAAATGAAGATCGTGGCTGATATCATTGGTCTTTGAAAATAAAAGATTGTTCAGTTCCGGGTTAATATGGCTGCAATCTAGACATGAATCACTTCCTCTCCCCAGCACCGAATGAAATAGATTACCTCAAAAGAGCATAAAAGTCACCTTTGGAAGAACAGAGGGACTCTCCAGTACCCCACAGAAATGAATGTACGTGGGCCTTGAACATTTCCACACTATAAGGAGGAGGAAAAGCTTGCACAAAAACATGAACTGAGCTTCCCTCCCCCCCCAACCAAACCAGAGTAAGGTATCAGAGCACTCACTGGGGAAGCAAATGAGTGAGGAACATCTCTGTCTGGGGAGGTACACCAAGGTCCTTGGGATCTAAAGACTGCAAGGAAAAGACCTCTCAGGGTGGTTTCACGGGAAAATCCTGCACTGAGCAAAGGGGTGGCCGTGCTGACAGACTGTGCTGAGCAAAGGGGAGGCCACGCTAAGCAAAGGGGCAGTTGCACTGAGAGGCTGCGCTGAGCAAAGGGGTGGCCACGCTGAGAGGCTGTGCTGAGCAAAGGGGAGGCCGCGCTGAGCACAGGGGCCTGCGCTCTAAGAAACCTCAGAGGCTGGGAAGAACTAGTCTGAAGCAACCTAAATTCACAGAAAACCTGCCCATATCACCCAGACCCCAGACCAAAAAGGAAAGGGGAATAAAACCACTAAAGGGATGTCTCACATGGCCCAAAATCAAGCCTCCAGGAAGAAAGGGAAAAAGGTGACTATTGAAAACTTTTATGGTGGGAGTACCAAGGAAAAGAAGAGAAAGAGGATGAAACCCAAACAAAATCAAAACATGCCTCCCAAATGGAAATTATCCACAAGCTCTGGAAGAACTCAAATTGGAGCTTACCCAAAAGATGGAAACCTTCTGGAAAGAAAATTGGGAGAAAGAGATCAGCAGTCTGATAGACAAGACTTCACAATTGGAGAAAGAGCTGGAAGCATCTAATAGAAGGGCAGACAAAGCTGAAAAGCAAAACCAGTCCCTGACGACCAGAATTAAGGAACTGGAAGACAGGGAGCGTGCAAAACAGCAAGAATTAATAAAGCTAAGCAAAAAAATTAATGAATTAGAAGAAAACACAAAATATCTCACTGAAAAGGTCACAGACCTGGAAAACAGAGGAAGAAGAGACAACGTGAGAATTATTGGTCTTCCCGAAAAACCAGAGATAAACAAAAACCTCAATGCTATACTACAGGAGATTATAGAAGAAAATTACCCACATGTTCTGGAGCAAGGGGGCAAAATAGAAATAGAAAGGGTTCATAGAACACCCTCTATATTAAATCCCCAAAAGACAACCCCCCCGGAATGTGATTGCCAAATTCAAGAGCTTCCAAGAAAAGGAGAAAATCCTACAAGAAGCCAAGAAGAGGAGCTTCAGATATTGGGGGGCTCCCATAAGGATCACACACGACTTAGTGGCTAACACACTAAGAGACCGCAAAGCATGGAACACAATATTTAGAAAGGCAAGAGAGCTGGGTCTCCAATCAAGAATCAACTACCCAGCAAAACTGACTATATACTTCCAGGGGAAAGTATGGGCATTCAACAAAATAGAAGATTTCCAAGCATTTGCTAATAAAATACCAGAACTAAGTGGAAAATTTGATATCCAATCACAGAAAGCAAGAGAAACATGAAAAGGTAAATATGAAAGAAAGGGAAAAGGAGATAAATCTTATCTTTTTCTTTAAGTCAAACTTTCTTCTATAAGGACTACATTTACATCAAATTATATTTATTAATATGTGGGGAAAATGTTTTGTGTAACTCTCAAAAATTGTATGCACCATAAGAGTAGTTAGAAGAATCATGCATAGGGAAAGATTGGGGCATCAAGAAGATTTGGTGAAAGGGGGGGGCAAAGAAAGGAAAAGGGAGGGGGTAGCGTCGACAATACTAAGACTTACTTCAAGAAATGGGGGGGGGGACTGAATAGAATAACCTTTCCCATACAAAGATACACATGGGAAGGGGAGGAAAAGATCTCTCATATGAGAAGGAGAGGAAGAGAGCGTGAAGTGGTATTACTTAAACCTTACTCTCAGTGAAATCAAATCTGAGAGGGAAGAATATCTAGATCCAGTGGGATCCTGAATTCTATCTTATCAAGCAGGGTAAGAAAGAAAGGGAAATTAAGGAGGGGATGGGGGGAGAGAGTATAAAAAGGGAGGGAAGGAGGGAGGGAGGGGAAGGGAGCACAAAAAGGGAAGGGCTAGAAAGGGAGGCATACCAAGGGAGGGGACTAGGGGGACTGACCTAAAGTAAATCACTGGTTCAAAAGGAGAAAGCTAAAGAAGAAAGATCAGAACTAGGGGAAGATATCAAAATGCAGGGAATCCACAAGTGACAATCATAACTTTGAATGTGAATGGGATGAACTCACCCATAAAATGTAGACAAATAGCAGATTGGATTAGAACCCCAAACCATACCATATGTTGTCTTCAAGAAACACACATGAGATGGGTTGATACTCACAAGTTTAGAATTAAAGGATGGAGTAAGACCTTTTGGGCCTCAACTGATAGAAAGAAGGCAAGAGTTGCAATCATGATATCTGACAAAGCCAAAGCACAAATAGACCTGATCAAAAGGGATAGGGAAGGTAAATATATTCTGTTAAAAGGGAATATAGACAATGAGGAAATATCACTAATCAATATGTATTCACCAAACGGAATAGCATCCAAATTTCTAATGGAGAAACTAGGAGAATTGAAGGAGGAAATAGACAGTAAAACCATATTAGTGAGAGACTTGAACCAACCACTATCAAATTTAGATAAATCAAGCCAAAAAATAAATAAGAAAGAGGTAAAAGAGGTGAATGAAATCTTAGAAAAATTAGAGTTAATAGACATATGGAGAAAAATAAATAGGGACAAAAAGGAATACACCTTCTTTTCAGCACCACATGGCACATTCACAAAAATAGATCATACACTAGGTCACAGAAACATGGCACTCAAATGCAGAAAAGCAGAAATAATAAATGCAGCCTTTTAAGATCACAAGGCAACAAAAATATTGATTGGTAAGGGTACATGGAGAGCCAAATAAAAATTAATTGGAAATTAAATATGATACTCCAAAATAGGTTAGTTCGAGAAGAAAGCATAGAAATAATTAATAATTTCATTGAGGAAAATGATAATGGTGAGACATCCTTTCAAACCTTATGGGATGCAACCAAGGCAGTACTTAGAGGAAAATTCATATCCCTGAGTGCATATATTAACAAATTAGGGAGGGCAGAGATCAATGAATTGGAAATGCAAATCAAAAAACTTGAAAAGGAACGAATTAAAAACCCCCAGAAGAAAACCAAACTAGAGATCCTAAAAATTAAGAGAGAAATTAATAAAATTGAAAGTGATAGAATTATTGCACTAATAAACAAGACTAGAAACCAGTACTTTGAAAAAACAGACATCCCTCCCTCCCTCCCTCCCTCCCTCCCTCCCTCCCTCCCTCCTTCCCTTCCTTCCTTCCTTCCTTCCTTCCTTCCTTCCTTCCTTCCTTCCTTCCTTCCTTCCTTCCTTCCTTCCTTCCTTCCTTCCTTCCTTCCTTCCTTCCTTCCTTCCTTCCTTCCTTCCTTCCTTCCTTCCTTCCTTCCTTCCTTCCTTCCTTCCTTCCTTCCTTCCTTCCTTCCTTCCTTCCTTCCTTCCTTCCTTCCTTCCTTCCTTCCTTCCTTCCTTCCTTCCTTCCTTCCTTCCTTCCTTCCTTCCTTCCTTCCTTCCTTCCTTCCTTCCTTCCTTCCTTCCTTCCTTCCTTCCTTCCTTCCTTCCTTCCTTTTCTATATTATAGCTTCCTCATCCTCAGCATCCAAGTCACTGGTTATACCACATCTGGGTCTTATTTTTAGAACATAAGTTATGAAAGCATTGTTTTCTTGTTACCATCAGGGACAGCAAGATATCAAGAATGCAAGTAGCACCTTTTCTCAGAATAACTTTTATAAACCATACCTATGAACATTGATTGTAGTGTCGTGGCAAAACCATTATATGTCTATTTTAAAACCATACATTCTGTTTAAACGTATTCCAACAATTTTCTGAAGAAACGATAAAATCTTTGGAAAGATAAGTGGGTCAAAAGTCTCTGATAGAGGGCAAGCCCTAAACCATTGGAAGCTTTCAGAGGTTACTGAAGAAGTGTTAGTCAATATACTCAAGGGATTGTATGCTAATTTCAGCACCCCATTGGGAGGGGATTTTGGAAAGAATTAGTAAGTCTGGTTGCCAGGGAAACCCTTTCTTGGAAAAGGCAGATGTGGACCAGAAAGCTGAGTGAAGAACAAAGCAGTTTCAAAGGAAGACAGGGATGCAGAAGAGAGCAGGAAGTGCTTAGAGAGCTAATTGGGTGTGCTAAGAAGGCAAATGAATACCTTTTCTCTGATAAATTGTAACAGGTTATTAAAAGCATCTCTTAAAAGAAAGAATGAAGGTACCTATGAGTCTTTTGACACAAAAGCTGTTTGAAGTTCCGAAGTCCCACTCTAAGGACATGTATGATGGAGATAAGTATAAACCCTTGGATATCTTTTGATTAGGTGGAAAAAAAAATCAGAAAAATATCTCTATGCATTTTTAAACTAGTCCTATTATTGAAAACTGGATTTGGGTTGATATTTAAACACTACATTTATTTGACTGCAACCTTTTGCATGATGACCCTGTTACAGTCACTGTGAGAAGGTATGCAAAGATGAATATGACATTGTCCCTGCTTGAAAGTAGTATATGATCTTGAAACAGAGAAAGCAGATGCATATAAATGATTAATGTATAAACTAAAATATGGTTACTGTTTTAGGATAGTCATAAAGTGTTAAAGGAACCACAAGAAAAAGTTATAGGGGGAAATAATGGATTTGGTCTGTATTTTCAAGAAAAAGGTCTCAAATTATACCTAAGGTATTAATGTTTCTTTAAATCATTCTAATTTAGGCCACTCTTTGACTGTTGTCTTTCATATTTTAATTGTTTGTGCAAGTCTATGCTGTTGTCTCATTTCAACATAAAAATAATTATCACTATTCACTTTGTGGAAGTTACTAGCATACATACAAATGTTGCTCCTGGTTGGAATAAACATTTGAGGGCTGCAAAAATATGAAAATGTCCAACTGTGATGTAGTAGCAAATAGGCCAGGTAAATGTAATTTACTAATTCTTAACTGTACTCTTTTTTGAGCCATTATTCTCTTTCCACAAGGAGAAATTAAAAGCTGATAGAGGATGTTAAAACCACTGAGGATGAAATCATTCTAGAAAATTTTAGGTTAATCCAGTTGGATGGTTCAAATGCAAATACTGGGAAGAGTTTTGAGTATTAGGAGAATATTGTACACATTTTAGACACTATGTAAATAATTATTAATTACAACTTTAAGGTGAGGCACTACTATGTACTGAAATGTTTGGAGTCGGAAATCTGATGTTAGTAATTTTTACTAGGTAAATTATTTTACTTCATTTGGCCTCATTTTCCTCACATAAAACATTAAACAATTAATTAAACAATCAAAAATAATTTTAAAAACCATCTTATATATTGGACACAATTAAAATGATCAGATTTTAGTAGTAGATAACCTTTAAGTTCCCTTCTTAGAGGCAGTTCATGCAGCAGAGAGGGTACTGGGCTTGGAGTCAAGAAGAATTATAGAAGGAAATGACAATCCACTTTAGTATCTGTGCAGAGAAACCAAATGGGGTCATGAAGAGTTGGATACAGGCTGAAATGACTGAATAACAAAAAAAAGTCATTAAGGTAGTACTATTGTTTTCTGCAACTAGATTCAACCTGAAACCCACCCCCTGCAAATGCCCCAGATATGATAGCATTTTCATACTGCTTAAGTTGTATAGAGTGCTTAATAAATATAACATTTTATTCTCACAAAACCATGGGAAGCAAGTACTATTATTATCCTCATTTTTCAGATGAGGAGACTGAGGAAGGTAAAGGTTAAATGGCTTGCTGAAGGTCATATAGCTAGTAAGCATCTGAACTGCAAGTTTGAATTCAGGTCTTCCTCACTCCATGTCCATTGCTCTCTCTGCTCTACCAAGGTACAAAGTACAACTTAGCTGCCTAAATATAGAACAAATAAGGCTGAAACCACTAGATAAGAAGACAAGTATTCCACAAGGAGTGAAACTGAAAAATATAAAAAAAACCTCATTAAATAACTGCTGGGATTGAAATGTTCTCAGCATAGCCATCTCCAACCCATACAGTGTTTTGTATTCAGTCAGTATAAAACCTTTGTAGGTATATGCTTATGGTTCTGCTTATTCGTGTCCCTGTGCTATTCATTTATGGCAATGACTAAACTTGAATTCTCTTACCCGTTCCCTCAAATCTTAGTTAAGGGGGAGCAACTGGAAGAAACGTAGAGATATGTGGTATCTTGGAGCCAAATAGACAGAAAACAATTTTTATGTCAGAAAAAAAATGTAGATTAGAAACCTGTAAATGAAAAGTTGTCTTCTCAGTGGAGCATTTTATATAGTCAAGGATCCTGGCCTTGCTCTCATACCTTGATAGCATGAGGAGACAGAAAATTCTCATCTTAGGAGGAGAAGGTGGAGAAAGCTCTGTGCAATAGGGGAAAAGAAAGGAGCCAAAAGAGTGAAAAAGCAAATCAAAAATAAGCTACTGGGTATCCAAAATAAAAGCTGAAATACATAGATTTGAAGAGAGAAAGTTTCAGTATATACTTAAATCCTAAGCAGATAAGCCATCCAAGAGGCTAATAAAGTAAAAAAAAAATGAATAAAAATTTAGTGAGGCAAGAACACAAGGTAATATGTATTATACTAAAAAGCAAAATGAACTAAAATTCTTTATATAAGAAAGATATCTCTTCATATCTCTAGAAAGAGTAACTAAAGTAAGACTCATCAAAATGGTTCATAAGAATAATAAGCCTCTTGAAAGAAAATAAGAAAAATAAATGTAGCTAGAGATCAATGAAGAATATGAAAAGTCAAATTGTAATGTAGAAATAAAATTTTAAAAGATGGAGAATCTATTAAAGAAAAAGAGACTCTAAAAGAGAGAATGGCAGATTTATAACACAGAGAGACACCAGGACAGAAGGAAATTTGGCAGAAGAGAATCAGAATGCAAAAAATTTTTAAGGTCTGAGAATGACTATTCTAGTGCAAGTAATCTTTATTTTTTCCATTAATTTTTTTTCAATTATAAGTAGAAACAGTTTTTGACATTTTAGAAATAGTTTTCTCCCTCTTTCCCCTTCCTCCCTCCCCGATGTGATGGATAGTCTGATAAAGGTTATATCTGTTCTCTCCTATAATACATATTTCCATATTGCTCACATAATGATAGAATTCACTTATCACATATATAATAGAAACCTCATGAAGGAAATAAAGTGGAAGATGGAGTGCTTTAATCTGCACTCAGATTCCAATAGTTTGTTCTTTGGCTATAGAGAGTATTTTCATCGTGAGCCTGTTGTGGTTATCTTGGAGACTTGCTTTGCTGATTATGATTGAGTCCTTCACAGTTAATTATTGTATGATATTTCTGTTACTATGTACATTGTTCTGCTTCTGCTGACTTCACTTTGCATAAGCAGATATATTTTCAGTTTGTCTTTTTTTTAACTCATCCTGTTCATCATTCCTTATGATTACAACTATATATCACAACTTGTTCTTCCATTCCAAATTAGTGAATTCTTTCCCCAAAATGGGGATATTTGGGTTTATTGTACATTAAGTTGTTATAGATATTAATTGCCATGTATTGATAGCCTGATGTATTCCTTTGATACACCACTCTATTTCTTAGGTGGTAGATTTTCAGGATTTCTAATTTTGTATTTAATTAGGAATTTTTAACTTGTTTTTTTTCCCCTAAGGCTTTTCTTAGTTGCATTCCCAATTCATTGGTCTGCTCTTTCTCTAATTTATTGATGTAAATATTTAGAGATAAGAATTTTCCCTTAAGCACTACTTTGGATACATCCCATGAATTCTGATAAGTTGTCTTCTCATTGAAATTTTCTTTAATGAAATTGTTGATTATTTCTATGGTTTGTTCTTTGACCTAATTATTCCTTAGGATAAGATTGTTTAACACCTAATTTTTAGTCTTTCTGATGCCTTTTGCTGAGTGTAATTTTACTTAGATTATGGTCTAAAAAGTAGGCATTTAATATATCAGCTTTTCTATAATTGGATGTGAGGCTTTATGTCCCATTTAATGGCCTATTTTTGTGAAGATGCTATGTACTGCTGTGAAAGAAGGTATATTCCTTTCTATACATTCAATTTTCACCAAAGATCTATCATATTCAGCTTTTCTAAAGTTCTGTTTACCTCCTTAACATTTTTCTTGTTTAATTTTTGTTGGATTTATCTACTTATTTAAGGGGAAGGTTGAGGGCCCTCATTAATAATGTTTTACAATGTATTTCTTCTTGTAATTCATGTAGCTTTTCCTTTAGGAATCTGGATGTTATAGCACTTGATGGATGTATATTTAATATTGATATTGTTTTATTATCTATAGTGTCTTTTATCATGATGTAAATGTACCTTATCTCTTGATTAGATGCATTTTTTCTTTGCTTTCTCTGAGATCTGCTTTTTTTTTTTTACTTTAGCTAAGGCATAGTAGTTTCTCCTCCAGCCTATTTTAAATGTGTTTCTTGTAGATAGTATATTGTGGGATTCTGTTTTTTTATCCACCCTACTGTCTTTTTCCATTTTATGGGTGAGGTCAATCCATTCACATTCATACGCATGATTACTAATTGTGTGTTTTCCTCTTATATTATTCCTATTTACTCCTCTCTCTTTCTTTAGCTTTTCCATGTTCACAGATATTTTGATTTTGATCACCACCTCCCTCAATTCACACTCCTTTTTGTCTTTTGTAAGGGTCAGAATGTAAGGGGTTGATATAAAAGGTTGGACTGGATTATTTAAGAATATGGTCATCAGGAATCTGATCAATTACAAAATGATCTTTTTAGCAATTTTATATAAAATATAGAAAGAGCGAAAGTAAGAAAATCAGAGGGAGGATAGAGTAAGATATCTAACCTAACACATTTAAGTATTTTGCTCTGACTCCTGGCTTAACCCAGGCAGGACTAATTAGTCCTTAACCAGAGGAGTATCAGCCTTGAGCTGAGGATCTGGGGATACAGAAAGCCTCTCTCAAGAGGGGAGGCCTCTCCTGGGGCTAGTCCCTTCAGAAAATCCAGGAAAGGAGTTGGCCTTTTTCACTCACCCCATGTAGTAGTTCTAAGGGAAAAGTCGAAGAGCAGACTGAAATCTCAAGCTGGAGTTCCTTCAAGATGAATTTGAAGGTGAAAGATATCTTCACAAGAACTTCTTGGTATTTTTAAAGACCATTCCTTTTTGTTACTTCCTGTGAATTCCTTCCATTTTACATGTACCAATAACAACTAAAGGATTTTATTATCACTGCCTAGGGGTCAGTCAATCAATTCTGATTCATCACCCACTATTGCACACGTGAGTCACAGACCCCCCCCCCCCCACTCAAGTTGTAAGGGGGAAAACGGGTTAATTCCTAAAGGGGTTAATTTTTAAAGGCATGGACTTGATTACTTAAGAGTTTGGTCACAAGGAATTTCATTAATTCCAAAGAGATTTTACTTACAATATATTTACAAAATGTAGAAATAGTGAAGCAAGAAATCAGAGAGAGGTTAAGGTAAGATATGTAGCCTGAGCACTAAGTAATTTACTCCTGGCCCCTCTTGGCAGGGAGAATTAGTTTCAATCTGCTTTGGCAAGGCCAAGAACCCAGGAAGTCTCTTCAGAAAATCCAGCGGTTGAGTCGGTTTTTCAATCACCATGTGTTAGTCCAGTAAACAGATCCTTCTGTCCCTCTTCACCAGCCTCAACTTGAAAGCATGAAGAATTGAGCTCCAGCAGAAGTGGAAGTCCAAGTTGAACTCTGCTCCCAGAATCCCAGTTCCAAGTTGAACTCCACTTTTAAAGACATTTTCTCTTACATCACTTCCTGTGCTTTCCCCTAATTTTATATCTACCAATCACAGTTGCTGCTCTGCTCCAAGACTGCCCAGAAGGCAGTCAGTTGATTCTGATTCATCACCCACTATAGCACATGTGGATCACAGATCTCCCACTTCATGATTAAGTGGGATATTTGTACTTTTGGTGATTAGATCTAAATGGGCAGATCTTTATACTTAAATTTTAAGTACCATGTTTGGAATTTTTGTGATTGAATCTAAAATAGACAGGTCTCCATAGTTAACTTTTAGGTAGGGTGTTTACAATTATGGAGATTAAAATCTAAAAATATACATGAGTTACAATTTAAATCTTCACAATCAGGGAAGAGCTAAGTACCTTCATTGTTATAATCAGGGGAAAACCAAATCCAATCTTCACAAAGTGTAAGTGTGGTGTATATACTTTTGGTGATTAAATCTAAAAATGGATGGGGGGGAAGACCTAATCCCATATTCATACTCCCCTTCCTATTTTCTTGTAGGGTAAGGTAGATTTCTACAGTTGGCTGAGTGTGGGAGTTATTTCCACTTTGAGCTAACTCTATTGAGAGAAAGCTTCAAGCATATCCATCTCCAACTATCTTCTCTACTGTATGTTCTTCTTTTGTGCCTCTTAATGAGTGGCAATTTACCCCCTTCTATTTCTCCTTTTCTCTTCTTCCCATGCATTCATCTCTTCCATCCTTCTTTTTTTGGGGGAAAGGGAAGTCAGTATATCTTATTTAGCCTTCTTCCCTCTGTCTATGTATACTCCTTTTTGTTGCTCCCTTAGTGATGTAGTTCTTAAGTATCTAAGGTACTTTAGGCATCTTGCATACTTGAAGTAGCTTACCTTTCTCAAGTATCATAGGCTTTTAATTATTTCCATGATCACCTTCCAAGGTATGCATGTACTCATCATTTATCCTCATCAAAACTCTTAAGTTTTCACTTTACCTTTTTTATGATTCTCTTGAGTGTCAGATTTGCTCATCAGATTTTCTTTTTAGCTTTTTTTTTTATCAAGAAGGTCTAAAATTCCTCTATTTCACTAAAGGCAATTTTTGTCCCTGAGAATAACGTTCTGTTTTTCTGGATGTATGATTCTAGGTTGTAATCCTATATCCTTTGCCTTTTAGAATATCATATTCCATGCCTTCAAGTCCTCTAATATAGAAGATCCTGTGTAATCCTGACTCTGTCTCCACAATATTTGAATTATTTACTTTTGGCTGCTTATAGCTGCTTTGTAGTACTTCTTTCTTGGCCTAGGGGTTCTGGAATTTGGGGATCATAGTCATGGGGTATTTTATTTTCATGTCTCAGGAGGTGATTGAAGAATTATCTTAATTTCTATTTTCCTCTATCAGGGCAATTTTTTTCTGATAATTTCTTATAATATGCTGTCCAGGCTCTTTTTTTTTTTATTGTGGTCTCCAGGTATCCCAGTGAGTCTTAGATTATCTTTCATAGATCTATTTTCAAGTCAGTCATTTTTTCCAGTGAGGCATTTAACATTTTTTCTATTTTTATTGTTTTTGATTTTCTATTACTTCATGTTTTAGGGTTTCATTAATTTCTATTTGTCCAGATCTAATTTTTAAGATGTTCTTTTCTACCTTGAGTTAGTTCTGTGTTTCCTTTTCCATTTGGCTAATCCTACTCTTTTAGAAGTTTTTATCTTCAATGTTTCTTTTTTTAACCTACATTTCCATTTAGTTCATTCTATTCCTTAGGGAGAAATAGAATTTTCTTCATTTTTTTTCAGTGTATTTTCATGCCTATTTTTCTTTTTGGCCTATTCTAGTTTTTTAGAGTTGATTTCTTCAGTGAAATTTTCCCTAGCCATTGAGTTTTTCTGTCAATTCTTTTATTTAGTTTTTAACTTCTTTTGAAGTCCTTCTAGAGGTTCTTTTGGGACCTGACATTCTTTATTACTTTCCTTTGAGACTTCACAGTGTTCCTTTTTTGATATTGTTTTCTTCTGAGTTCATATTTTGGTCTTCTGTCACTAAAGTAACTTCCTAAAGTCAGAGGTTTTTTTGTCTTTTGTTTATTTTTCTAGTTATCCCCCTCTCCTTGCCTCATTACCTTATCTATGTGTTGAGGTGCTTCTTTGTTCCTGGGGTAGAGGACACACTGCTCCAAGCTTACAGAGTATTCTTCTCTGGAGTCAGCCTGGCTGCCTTTATTTTTCATAGCATGTCTTGAGGAACTGGTCCTGCTACCTTGCTCTGAAGAGGTTTGAAGCTGTTTTATCCTACTATATTTAGCACCCCGTATTAGCAGTTATTTCATTGGCAGTGCTAGTCCCTTCTCTGTTGCTTCCTTGCCCCTGCCATGGGGCTTTGGTTGGTCTGGTCTCCTGCTTTGGGCCCTCTGTTGCCATATGGGAGTTAGAAATTTCCTGCAGTTCAGCCAGGCCCCTTCTCTGCTGACTTGTGGCATCAGAGTTCCACTGCCTAATGGGAGTGTGCAATTTTCTGCCATCACTCCTTTCTATATCTGTGTAGGGTGACTTGAGATGGGCTTTGACCCAATGTGCAGTTTTGTTGCCTCTGGCAGAGTCATGATATGTTTGGCTGCTCCAAGTCTGGCCAATTTTTGCAGATCCTCTGCTGCCTGGACACTACTCTTTCTTCTTACCCCAGTGAGACATGTTCCTCAAGTTTTTCCTTTGTTTTGAAGCAATTTGTGTGTGTGTGTGTGTGTGTGTGTGTGTGTGTGCGTGCGTGCGTGTGCATGTGCGTGTGCGTGTATAGACAGATCAAGAGAGTGGAGCATCTTTTACTCTGACTCCTTAGCTCCCAGAATGCAACTCCCCAAATGATTGATCTTGAAGAGAGGATGCACAGAGATAGCATAAATATCATGGGTCTCCATTAAGAATAGGAAATATGGAGAAAAACCTGAGTATGAAATAGTAGAAAAACTATATAAATTTTAACATTCACATAACAAAATACTGATTGACTAAATTGATAGATTATTGCCAGAAAGCATAAATATATGAACACATGAATATACAAAGCATCATACATACCCAGATTTAACTCCAAGGTAGATAGTATTTATATTATACAATTTCAGTAACAAACAAGAAATTTTGCAAGTGACCGTGAGAAAGACTTCAAGTTATGAGGAAATACTAATTTACATCACTTTCTATTCTGTCACCATGAGAAATCAAAGGAAAAAATGAAATAGATTATTATGAAAGGCAAATTTGTCTAAGCTAGATCCTAAAACAGCCTATCTTGAAAAGGTGAACTTAAAAATTAAAAAAATTTGGACCTTCTATAAATTAGAGATATTTGAAATATTACTTCAAAATTAAACAAAATAGTCACTAGCATATTTTGCAACTTTCAAAGAATCCAAAATGTGGGGTTTTCCTTAATGGACTTCCCTGACCAGCAGGGTCCCACAAGGGAAGGGGCTCACCTTTGTGATGGGACCCGAAGAGAGGTAGGAACCGAGAACCAGGATGGAGAATGAAAGACACTGACAAGTCAGTGTTTGAATAGGGCAGGCAATCCCTATGATACTCCCTTTGATAGGAGAGTATGAGTACAAAGGAACACAGGCGGAGGAGGAGATTAAGATAGGAAATGCAGGCGAGATGGTTACAGCCTCGGGGAAGGAGAAGGTCAAGAGGAGAGAAAGAGATAGTCATTGAGGAGCCCAGTGGAGCTCCATGAAAGGGAAAGGCCAAGAGGCAAGAGGAAGTTCATGGGATTGCCTCTGAATTTAATCCTGTCCTGCTTGGGCAGTACTCCCAAGCACGTAGTAATCACATCACAAAGTATAGACAATTAAGATTGGGTGGCAAGGTAGAGGGAACACCTTTGGGCGTGTAGATTGCAAACCGTGCTTTCCTGGGGAATTGAGTCCGAGCATGTTAATGAGTTTGTCTTAGCCAAGGGCCGCATGGCCAGTTCAAGGTTACATTCACAAGCCTCACTGGTATAACCTTATGCTTGGAGACACAGTAGCCATACAGTCATTTATATTTCATAGATGTGAATATGCTTGGGATGCTACACAAAACAAGGTAAAGATGAGGAGGTAAATGAGTATACTTTTCAAGAAAAAGTAGTAAAATAGTTTTTTAAATATTTATGAGATTTTTTAAAAAACAAATTGAACTGAAATATTTGATAGAGTAAAATAGGGATCAAATGGGGAAAAAATTCAAACAACTAATATTTTAAAGGAAATGTAATGAATCAGGAAAGAGGTGGAACTGAATTTATGTTCTCTGGCATACATCTCATTTTCTTCTTAAAAAAAAAAAAAACTTTAACCTTCTGTCTTAGAACCAATACTGTGTTCAAAGGCAAAGAGAAAATTAAGGATAAGGCAATGGAAGTTAAGTGACTTGACTAGGGTAACACCTGAGAAGTATCTGAGTTCACAATTGAACCAATAACCATCCTGTTATTAGGTCTGGCTGTTTAAATTTTTTTTTAATTTTTATTTATTTTATTTTATTGATTAATTTAGAGTATTTTTTCCAGGATTACAAAAATCATGTTCTTTCTCTCCCTTCCCCCAACCCACTCCCATAGCTGACACACAATTCCACTGGGCTTTTCATGTGACATTGGTCAAGACCTATTTCTGTATTATTGGTATTTGCATTAGGGTGATCATTTAGGGTTTATAACCCCAATAATGTCCCTATTGACTCATGTGATCAAGCAGTTGTTTTTCTTCCGTGTTTCTACTCCCACAGATCTTCCTCTGAATGTGGATAGTGTTCTTTCTCATAAGTCCTTCAGAATTGTCCTGGATCATTGCATTGCTACTCATAGAGAAGTCCATTACATTTTATTGTACCACAGTGTATCAGACTCTGTACAATGTTCTCCTGGTTCTGCTCCTTTCACCCTGCATCAATACCTGGAGGTGATTCCAGTTCATATGGAATTCCTCCAAATCATTGGTTCTTTAAGCACAATAGTATTCCGTCACCAACAGATGCCACAATTTGTTCAACCTTCCCCAATCAAAGAGTATCCCCTCATTTTCCAATTTTCTGCCACCACAGAGAGCTCAGCTTTGAATATTCTTGTACAAGTCTTTTTCCTTATTATCCCTTTGGGATACAACCCCAGCAGTGCTATGGCTGGATCAAAGGGTAGATAGTTGTTTAGCGCCCTTTGGGCATAATTCCATGTTGCCTTCCAGAATGGTTGGATCAATTCACAGCAATGCATTAATGTCCCAATTTTGCCACATCCCATCATTCATTACTTTGCTGTCATGTTAGCCAATCTGCTAGGTGGAGGTGGCACCTCAGAGTTGTTTTGATTTGCATTTCTCTAATTATAAGAGATTTAGAACCCTTTTTCATGAGCTTATTAATAGTTTTGATTTCTTTAACTGAAAATTGCCTATTCATGTCCCTTGCCCATTTATCAATTGGAGAATGGCTTGATTTTTTTTTACAATTGATTTAGCTCTTTAAAATTTGAGTAATTAGACCTTTGTTAGAGTTTTTTGTTATGAAGGTTGTTTCCCAATTTGTTGCTTCCCTTCTAATTTTAGTTGGATTGGCTTTGTTTGTACAAAACCTTTTTAATTTAATGTAATGAAAATTATTTATTTTTTATTTTATAATTTTTTTCAACTCTTGCTTGGTCTTAAAATTCTTTCCCAAAGATATGACAAATATACTATTCCATGTTCAGCTAATTTATTTATAGTTTCCTTCTTTGTATTCAAGTCATTCACCCATTCTGAATTTATCTTGGTGTATGCTATTAGGTGTTGATCTAAACCTAATTTCTTCCATACTATAATCCAATTTTCCCAGCAGTTTTTGTCAAATAGTGAATTTTTGTCTCTAAAGCTGGTATCTTTGGGATTATCATAGATTGTTTTGCTGAGGTAACTTACCCCAAGTCTATATCACTGATCCTCCCTTATATCTCTTAGCCAACACCATATTGTTTTCATGACCACTGTATAGTTTGAGTTCCGGTACTGCTAGGCCACCTTCCTTCAAATTTTTAAAATATTTCCCTTGATATTCTTCATTTTTTGTTTTTCCAAATGAAGTTTGTTTTAGTTTTTTTCTGATTCAGTAAAAAAGTTTCTTGGTATTTTAATGAGTATGGCACTAAATAAGTAAATTAGTTTTGGTAGGATTGTCATTTTTATTATGTTAGCTCATCCTACCCATGAGCAATCAATGTTTTTCCAATTGTTTAGATATAGTTTTAACTGTGTGGAGAGTGTTTTGTAGTTGTGTTCAAATAGTTCCTGTGTTTGTCTCAGCAGATAGATTCCTAAGTATTTTATATTGTCTAGGGTAATTGTACGTGGAATTTCTCTTTCTAATTCTTGCTGCTGAGGTGGGTTGGAAATATATCGAAATGCTGATGATTTGTGTGGGTTTATTTTGTATCCTGCAACTTTGCTAATGTTGTTGATTATATCCACTAGCTTTTTAGTTGATTCTCTAGAATTCTTTAAGTTGACCATAATATCATTTGCAAGGAGTGATAGTTTGGTCTCCTCACTGCTTATTTTAATGCCTTCAATTTCTTTTTCTTTAATTGCTACAGCTAGTGTTTCTAGTACAATGTTAAATAATAGCGATGATAATGAGCATCCTTGTTTCACTACTTATTTTATTGGGAAGATGTATAGTTTATCCCCATTGCAGATGATGTTCGATAATAGTTTTATATATGTGTATATATATATATATATACACATATATATATGTACTATTTATTGTTTTTAGGAAAGGCCCTTCTATTCCTATACTTTCTAGTGTTTCCAATAGGAATGAGTGGTATATTTTGTCAAAGGGTTTATCTGCATCTATTGAGATAATCATGTGATTTTTGTTGGTTAGCTTGTTGATATGGTCGGTTATGTGGATGGTTTTCCTAATATTAAACCATCCTTGCATTCCTGTTATAAATATCACCTGATCATATTGAATGACTCTCATGGTGACTTGCTGGAATCTTTTTGCTAGCATTCTACTTAAATTTTTTTCAACTATGTTCATTATGGATATCGGTCTATAGTTTTATTCTCTGTTTTTGACCTGCCTGGCTTTGGAATCAGTACCATATTTGTGTCATAAATTAATTTGGAAGAACTCCTTCTTTGCAAATTATGTCAAATAGTTTGCATAGTATTGGGATTAGTTGTTCTTTGAATTTTTGATAGAATTCACTTGTGAATCCAGCAGGTTCTGGGGATTTTTTCTTAGGACATTCTTTGATGGCTTGTTCAATTTCTTTTTTTTTTTTTGATATGACATTAAGTATTATATTTCTTCTGTTAATTTAGCAATTTATATTTTTATAAATATTCATCCATATCACCTAGATTGCCATATAATTGGGCAAAATAGTTTTTAATCATTGCCTTAATTTCCTCCTCATTAGAGGTGAGATCTCCCTGTTCATTATTTATACTGTTGTTTTGGTTTTCTTTTTTCCTTTTTTTAATTAAATTGACCAATACTTTGTCTATTTTATTTGTTTTCTCAAAATACCAGCTTCTAGTCTTATTTATTAATTCAATAGTTTTTTCACTTTTGATTTTATTAATTTCTCCATTAATTTTTAGGATTTCTGATTTAGTTTTCAACTGGGGATTTTTAATTTGTTCCCTTTCAAGTTTTTTGATTTGCATGCCCAATTTTTTGAACTCTACTCTTCCTAATTTGTTAATATATGAACTCAAGGATATAAATTCCCCCCAATTCCTGCTTTGGCTGCATCCTATAGATTTTGAAAGGATTTCTCATCATTGTCATTTTCTTCAATGAAATTATTGTTTCTATGATTTGTTCTTTAACTGATTTTGGAGATTCATGCTATTTAATTTCCAATTAATTTTTGATTTGCCTCTCCATGTACCTTTACTAATTATTATTTTCATTGCATTGTTGTCTGAGAATGTTGTATTTATTATTTCTGCTCTTTTGCACTTGTAAATGTTTTTATGTCCTAGTACATGGTCAATCTTTGTGAATGTACCATGTGCTGCTGAAAAGAAGGTATATTCCTTTTTGTCCCTATTTATTTTTCTCCACATATATACTAGCTCTAATTTTTCCAAGATTTCATTCACATATCTTACATCTTTTTTATTTACTTTTTGGTTTGATTTATCTATATCTGATTGAGGAAGGTTCAGGTTTCCCACTAGTATAGTTTTACTATTTTCTCTTTCAACTCCACAAGTTTCTCCTTTAGAAGTTTGGATGCCATACCATTTGGTGCATACAAGTTGATTACTGATATTTCCTCATTGTCTATACTGACTTTAATCAGAATTTAATTACCTTCCCTGTCTCTTTTAATCAGATCTATTTTTACTTTGTTTTTATCTGATATCATGATTGCAACTCCTGACTTCTTTTTCTCAATTGAGGCCCAATAGATTTTGCTCCAGCCTTTGATCCTTATTTTGTGAGTGTCTATCTGCCTTATGTGTGTTTCTTGTAGACAACATATGGTAGGATTTTGGTTTCTAATCCACTCTGCTATTTCCTTTTGATTTATGGATGAGTTCATTCCATTCACATTCAGAGTTATGATATCCACCTCTGTATTCCCCAACATTTTTAAATCCTTTCCTAGTTCTGCCCTTTTGACTTTCACTATATCTTTTAAAACCAGTGTTTTGTGGGAAAATTAAATTTAACTCTCCCCTGATTATAACAATGAAAATACTTAAATCTCCCTGATTGTGAAGATTAAATTGTAACCTTTGTCTATTTTTAGATTTAATCCCCTAGGTGTAAACAAAGTACTTAAAAGTTAAGTATGAAGATCTTCACTTTTAGATTTAATCACCAAAAGTGCAAATATCCCACTTGATCATGAAGTGGGAGGTCTGTGACCCATGTGTGTGACAGTGGATAATGAATCAGAATCCACTAACTGCTTTCTGGGCAGTCTAGAACAGGACTTCAACTGTGATTGGTAGACATAGGATTAGGGGAAGACATAGGAAGTGATGCAAGAGAAAATGTCTTTAGAAGGAGCTATTACTTCCTGTGAGAATTTGATTCTTCATGCTTTTGAGTTGAGGCTGGTGAAGAGCGGTGGAAGGATCTGCTGACTGGATTGACATGTGGTGAGTGAAAAAGCTGACTCTTAACTGCTGGCTTTTCTCTGAAGAGAACTGCTTCAGGTAAGGCCTATCCTCTTGAGAAACTTCCCAGGTCCTCAACTTTGCTGAGATTAGCTGAAACTAATTTCCGTGCCTGGAGGGGCCAGGAGTAAATTACTTAGTGCTCAGGTTATATACCTTACCTTATTCTCTCTCTGATTTCTTGCTTCAGTCCTTCCTTTTTGTAAATAAACTGTAAATCAAATCTCTTTGGAATTAATTAAATTCCTGTTGACCACACTCTTAAATAATCAAGTCCAATCCTTTAAAAATTAACCCCATTTCCCCCTTACATTTGCTTTGTCCCCCTAATCCCCACCATTATTATACTTACATTTCTCCTATTTATTCCCTTTTAATTTTTTTAGTATCTATTAAGTTCCCTCCCCCATCTTTCCCTCCTTTTTTGTATTCCCTGCCCCACCCCATCCTCCTTAGTTTTTCCCTTCTCACTTTCCCTGTAGAGTAAGATAGAATTCTATACTCCAATGATATAGATGCTCTTCCCTCTCAGAATTGATTTCCCTGAGAGTAAGGTTTAAGTATTTTCTATTAGCACTCTCTTCCTCTCCTTCTTATAATAATATTCTTCCCCTCACCTTCCCATGAGTCTTTCTTTTGTGATATTGATTATCCTATTTATCTTTTTCCTTCAACTTTCTCTTGGTGCTATCTTCTATTCCCCCCTCCCTTTTTCTTTTTTTTTGCACATCATTTTAGACAACCTTTTACCCCAGTATTTACTTATGAATGATTCTTCTAATTTCTATAATTGCGAATATAATTTTTGATTTACAAATAACATTTTTCCATATATCAATATAAACAATTTGATCTTATTGATGCTCTTAAAGAAGAAAACTTAAAAATAGTTTACCCCTTTCTTATTTACCTTTTCATGTTTCCCTTGATTTTTGTGTTTTGATATCAAACTTTCCACTTAGTTCTGGTCTTTTCTTTACAAATGCTTGTAAATCTTCTAGTTTGTTGAATGTCCATATTTTCCCCTGGAAGTATATAGTCAATTTTGATGGGTAGGTGATCATTGTTTGAAGACCCAATTCTCTTGCCTTTCTGAATATCATATTCCAATCCTTGTAGTGCTTTGTTGTGGAAGCTGCCAGGTCTTGTGTGATCCTGATTAGTGCTCTTTAATATCTGAATTGTCTCTTTTTGGCTTCCTGTAAATTTTTTTCTCAGATTGGAAGCTCTTAAATTTGGCAATTACATTCCGGAGGGGTTGTCTTTTGAGGATTTCATGTAGAGGGTATTCTATGAACTCTTTCAACATCTATTTTGACCTCTTGTTCAATTACTTCAGGGCAATTTTCTTGGATAATTTCTTGTAGTATGATGCCAAGGTTTCTATTTATTTATGGGTTTTCATGTAGACCAATGATCTCAAATTGTCTCTTCTAGAATTGTTTTCTTGGTCAGTCATCTTCTCTGTGAGATATTTCATGGGTTTTTTCCTATTTTGTCAATCTTTTGATTTTGCTTTGTTAATTCTTGCTCTTTTGTGAGATCATTGGCTTCTAATTGCCCAATTCTGATCTTTAAAGACTGGTTTTCTAGTATACTCTTTTGATTTTCTCTTTTGGTTTGCCCCTCACTTGCTCACTGATTCTAGCATGTGATGGCTTTGAGTGTAGTTCTGTAGGTGGGGTGGGTGGAATGTAGATCAGTTTGCATTTTGGTGGAAGCTATTTCACCCCCTTATAGTGTGGAAATGCCTAAATCCCATGTATCTTCAATGCACTGCACTACTGTGGAGTCATATGAATTCAGGGTTTTTTGAGATAGTCTATATTAGTAGGAGATGAGGAGAGATAGATTTATGCATCTAAAATGTAGCCATGTTTATCCAGCTCTTAAACCATCTATCTATCTCATATTTTCTTTCAAAAGTGAATCTCCTTTGTGGGAGAGATAATAGTAGATAAAAGATGATAATTAGCTAGAGATCTATTGTTACTCCCCACTTGTAAGTGATCAGAGAAGGATAGTAAGTTTTTTCTTCTTTCTATAAGAGTTGCATATAGAAGTATCATAATATAAATTCAATTGAAAGGAAGAAATAGGTTGGAGGGAGGAATTAGAAATGAGATCTTGTCCCTGAAGAGTAAATGAAAATACATCAAGAAGGAATATTCCAATGTGCAAGGAGCTACTGTGTATATTACTGTGGAAAGAGATAGGAGCATTATAATGAGTTTCATCTCAGGGGAACTTGCACATTTGAAGATCTCCTTCTCTGAGAAAAGAGTTGAACTTCCAAGTATTACATTCTACCCAAGGAGAGAGGAATATATAAGTACCCAAGGGAAGTCAAGACTGAGGTTAAGAGATGAGTCATGGAACAAAAGATAGTATAATTTGGCCTTAGGAGTGGTGAGTGATTATGGTAAGGGCAGAGGGGTAGGACTGAACCTTATTACCTAGATTATAGAATGAGTCTTAGCACATGGTCCTCCTTCCATTCAACATAAATTTCTTTATGAATTAAAATTCCTAAGCATGAGGCAGAGAAGGAAAAAAAGATAAAGTAAGATATACACATGCAATAATACAGAAATGGAGTAAAAGAGAGTTGAAATTTTGGAGTCCAGAAATTCTATTCTCATGAGAAATAGAAAATAAAGAAAGAATAAATAAGTTTACAAATTGGAAATTACAAGTCAGAATAGATTAGAAAGGGAGAGAAAAAGGAGTATGACAAAATAAATGAAAACATTGTGGAAAAGATAACTACCAAAAAATGTTACTCAAACAGGGATTCAATAGGAGAAAGGGAAGATTAGTTGGGCAAGAAAAGAGAAAATCAAAAGAGTTGGAGTCAGAACAGAAATAAAATAAATTAAAATGAGGAAAAATTAACAATTTAAGGTCAAGAATGTTAATATAGGACAGATAAATGAGAAGAGGGAAACTTTGTGAGAACAGGCTAGCATGAAAGTAAAACAAACTAATTATAGGAATAAAAATGTCTTAGATGAATAGAATAAAAATACACACAAAAGAAATAAGTGGAAGAAAAAATCTAACAATTATCTTGAATATGAATGGATAAAAATTCATTAAAAGAAAAGAAAGTGATAGAATGAATAAACAAATGAATAAAGACTATTAAACACTATTTGCAAAACACTGTGCTAAATACTGAGTACACAAATAGAAAAGTAAGACAGTCATTGCTCTCAAATAGCTGGCATTCTAATGGGGATACAGTACATATGGGAAGTTTCAGCTGCAAATCAGATTTTAAAAAATCCCATTATCCTTAAGGTCCAGTAGCAAAGCAGTTAATGATCTTTTTTCTTTATCATCATTTTAATTGATAAACTCATGTGTTTCTGGTATTGAACAGTGGTATTCGACAGTGACAGTTACTTTGATATGAATAAGAAAGCAAAACCCTACAATCTCCTATTACTTAAGAAGCACATCTAAAATAAAGGCACATACAAAATTTAAAAAGGAGAGCACTGAATAAAATTTACTGTCTTTTAGATGATTTTTAAAAAGCAAGACTTGCACTATTAGAAAAAGAAAAAAGAAAAATTCTTGCTAAACTAGAAACAACAAGAGTTCTAAATATATAACCATTCAATGGCATAGCATCTACATAAAGAAAAAGTTAATTGTAAAAAGGGATAGATAGTAATAATTATAAGAAACTTTAAATTCCTTTCTCAGAGCCAGATAAATCTAAGTAGATAGATAAACAATAAAGAAAATCTTGAACATGAATAAGCTATTTGTGAAGTAAGATTTGAAAGACCTAATTTGCTTTTGAAGTAGGAACATTATATTGCATATATGTGTGTTTGATTGCAAAACCTATGTAAGCTTCACAGTGTTCCTTATTACACATTACATATATTACACATATATATCACACACAATTCTCGCTTTTATGTCAGTGGACCATTCTGCAGACCTCTACCTAAGCTTCATTTGCAATTTACTTTTTTCTTTTTTTTTTAAATCCTTACCTTCCACCTTTGAGTCAATACTATGTATTGGTTATTTTAATAACCAATGAGCAACCCAGCTTCCCCTGCAATTTACTTTTGTTGGAGTGAAACACTGCCTTCTTAAAGACAAATGAACTATCTTGCTAACAAACCTTGTGGATTTCTTGTTTTTCATTTAGTAGCTTCTGAATTTCTGTATTATTTTTATCAAATTAATCCTAATGTTTGTGAGTGTTCTGATACAGCTGTGCAAATTCAGCATTTGTTCACCAGATCTCTAAAAGCTGCCCATGCCTTTCTGCTCCACTGTTGCCAACTTTGTGTTAACTCAGCTTTCCTTCTAAGTCAGCAAAAAACCATTACAGCACTGAGAAGTGCTGTAATCTGTTGACAATGTCTTATGATAATCATCTTGCCTTGGGGCCACTGCTTTTTTTGAATGAGAATCTTTAACTTGGAGAGGATGTCTATGTTCTGCACTGTGCCACATCATCACCTTCATCACTCTCACATTCTGTCATTCTCTTCTCTTCTCAGTGGCATAGTCTATTAAATGCCAGTGTTGCTTCAGATGTATACATGAATTTTATTGCATTAAGGTAAATTGAAGATATTGTCAGTGATGAGAACGTTATGAGATGCACAAGTCTTCAGTAGTGACTGTTTCTGTTTCTGATTCCATTACTCCCAAAGTTTCTCTGCCATGTGTTATACATGCCTTGTCTGGTCTTAAAGTCACATAGCATTACAAACTTGTCCTCTTTCAGCACATTGATAAAGAGGATCTCCAAATCTTCATAATTTTTTTCTTTGACTTCATCAGGGTTTGTCATAGTGGGACCATACACACTGATAATGGTGGTGCGGCATTTTCCTGCAGATGGCAATAACATTGTCTTGAGCTTGTCATTCACATCTTTTCAAAGACATACAAGATTTTGTTGACTAGATTAGATTTGATTGCAAACCCTATGCCAGCTTTACAGTTTACATCATGGCAGCCCTTCCAGAAAAATATGTATCGATCTCCAATTTTAGTAAGCCGGTCTTCATTTACCAGCCTTGTTTCACTCAAGGCTGCTATTTGAATATGATACTTGCTGAGTTCTCTCACAATAAGAGCTGTTTATCTTTGAGGTCCACTGGATTTTGTTTTATCCATAAGTGTGAACACATTTCCTGTACCGTTGATGAGTAGAATTGTCTTCACAAAAGTTTTTTTAAAATATTAAAAATTGAAATATTGAAAATTTAAAAAAATTTATTTATCTTTTTGTAGGGTAGGATACCCTCCTACCATGGTAAGAAAGCCTACATTAGGTTGGGTGAAGCAGACAATTTTTAGGGCGTCTTTTCTAGTACCTTCTTCACACTTGGAGGTGAGTAATTTGGTTCTTATCAAAAGCTGCTCAGACACTCAGGAGCCTGCCAAATTGCACTTCTACTTCCAGTGAGAAGACAACCCTATGCCTTAGGACATGTGACTATGTGCAGTTGTGACTACAACTCCAAGTATTATCAGTACCTGCTGTTTTTGTCACTTACCTGTTGTCATGGGATATTGAAGTAGGAGTTAAAATGAATAGAAAAATGCATAAAATTGTAAAATGTAACATGAGTGTTATTTTTTGACTCACACATAAATTGGATTTAAGTGAGACAGATTTGCATGAAGTCATATGCCTCAGTTGCTTATCCAGATTCAAAGAATTCCAATGGCAAGACAAAAATCAAGGTGACTAATGATGGCTCAGGATGCAGTGGATGACCTTGGCATCTTTGATATTAAACCAAGCTCTTCATGCTTCCTAATTCTGCCACCTTTGAGGCCCATTGGAACAAATTATTAATATATGACTACTCTGCTAGGAAATTATTCATATGCCTAGGGTAGAAACCCCTTTCTTAACTCACCAAAGGGTTTGAGACTGTTGGTTTCCATCAACCTAGTTTAGCATATCTGCTGACATGATTTTACTAGGGTGTGGCCACACATAGCACATGCTACAGCTTCTTAGAGCCATAGGTGATAGCTGGGTGGCAGGTGGACTCCAAAGGAGGAAAACAGCCTTGAAAATGGCTTCATAAAACCTTACTCCAGAGGTGCTAAATTTCCCCGATCACCTTGTACCCCTTACTAAAAATTAGTAATACTGAACAATTCAATAAGGATAAGAAAGGAACACCAGGTTTAGACTGAGAAGACCAGGGTTGAATCCTGTCTCTGCCACATAGAATACCTATGTTTCCTGGGCCAAGGCATACATACTCTCTGGACCTCCGTTTCCTCATTTGTAATCTGGCAAGTTCAGCTAAGTTATTTCTCCTGCTCCTTCCAGTTCTAGATCTATAATCTTATTATTTTTATATAGAACTTTTAGGTTTAAAAATGTTCTTTCTTAATAACTTTGCAAGTTCAGCAGTTGGTATTGATATTTTCAAGTTAATTTTATTATTTTATTTCTTTCTCAATGGTTTTGACTATTTAAAAAATTAATTTAAAAAATTAATATTAAGGTCAAAGAGAAATGTTCTAAAGCATGCAAATATGTGTGTGTGTATATATACACACATACATATTATCAGACATGTATTGTGCCCATGTATTTACAAACATACATTAATATTCACATATATGTATGTGGGAATATGTACACATATATTTA
Organism: Monodelphis domestica; assembly: GCF_027887165.1. Taxonomy (NCBI): domain Eukaryota; kingdom Metazoa; phylum Chordata; class Mammalia; order Didelphimorphia; family Didelphidae; genus Monodelphis; species Monodelphis domestica. The sequence goes on from NC_077232.1 coordinate 71,264,464, forward strand.
CATAAACAAGAAACCCATTAATAAAATTAGACCAGGGGAAGACAACAGGAAATAAGGTCTTTCTAATTGAAAAAGGCTAAGTGAGTTCAAATGAGTTAGGAAATTATTGGTGAAAATTTTCCATTTTAAATCTAAATGAAAGTTTTTGCTGTGATGATTAGTGAATTATTTAGATCCTCATCATAGAGTGGGGAATTTGAGTAGCTAGCATACTGAGAAATTTAATTTAGATTTCTTTAATGCATTCCTTCTTGAAAAAAAAGTATTTTGGATATAAATGTTATTTAACCATGCTGCCAAATCACTGCAGAATATGAGAGAGATTTATAATTCTAGAATATCAAGGGACTCCTTATAAAGCACTTTATCATTTTGTAAAGCTGTTATCTTTTTGAAATAGAATGTAATTTGTAAGATTACATTGAATATTATACCCTTGATATTAGTAGCTTAGAGTACCAAACATTTCTTTTGAGCACAATCAGCAATTTTCTCTGGATACAAAATTATATCAGGCTCTGACAGACTTTGGGGAAAAAATAAACATCTGTAAGAAAACATGCAATACATCTAAAGAAAGAGATGGAAGAAATGATTGTGGATGTATAGTCATGGAGCCAAGGCTATTTCATAAAGAGAGTAAGAAGGCAACAGTTTCTGCTAATAGTCTCAATGAGATCACCAGGCTCCTTTGCTCCTATATGCTTCCTAAAAGAAATGTCAGGGGGAAATAATGCCTGTGTTAGTATACATGTCCTGGTGCCTTGCCCAAATGTTGGAATTGCTGGTTGTCTTTAAAAAAAAAGAAAAAAAGCTAGCTTAGTCTTTGTCCCAGTGGAGTGGTGTTCTGGGTGGCTGGGCCAGAGGCATGACTGAGGAGCTTTCCCTACTTGGCTGTTTTTTATGTCTCCAATTAAGTCTTTGGAGTGTGGTCATGGCCTGAACTTCTTGAGGCCTTGGACAAGAGAGTTGAGCAGAAATAACTCAGGAAGGTCAGTAGTGGTATTCCAAGTGTCCGCTTCTGAGCCCCATCTTATTCTCTCAGTCATGCCTTTTTTTGGAGATTGTGGGACTCTGGCAGACAGAGATTTTAGGACTCTTACTACATGATCTGTATATTACTATCTGTATGTGGTCTATATATTGCAAAGCCTTAGTTATGTACTTCAACTGAAACTCAACAGAGTCAATTAAAGTAATAAACTTCAATGAAAGTAACATCGATAAGAAAGTAACTTAGCTTTTTGCACTATTGTTTATCATTTAGGCTTTTAAGGAACACTGAATTCTGGAACTATTTAGGGAAAATAGAAATGGAGAAAACTGCTTTCTGGTATCTTCATTGGGATTTACCTACTAACTGTTCTCTCTGGGATTGCCTTCTAGCTTCATTTGTCCTTGTGAAATAATGTAAGATTTACAGGGGATTTCAGCAGTTTTACAAGCTTCACAATTGCCAGCCTTGACCTGAAGTGGAATGTGGTACTTTTAGATACTGTTACAGCTGTAGCAACAGACAGAGCCTACAGTTATCATAGAACACACAGTATCCCCCTTCCCAACACTGTTACTACTATTTACTAGTGTGGTTACTGTCAAACTTCTCAGGATTTTTTTTTCCCATTTGATCTCCCATAATCCTCTCCTGTCTTCTGAGTTTAATGAAAACAATGCATACATTTCTTATAACATGTCAAAACAGAAAGCATCATGACCTGGACACTTGCAGGTCCTTCTTGATACTGGACATAGTCGATCTTTTACCTCCTTCACTTTATCAAGAACTTAATGATTTCTTCTCCTGAGGAAGACTTACCTTTCACTAAATCTATTGTCTGCCTCCACAGAGTTACTGTCATTGTCCTGAGATTTTTGTACTTTACCTCAGACTAGATGAAGGATTATAGCAGATTTGTTTGTATTCCCTTGCTTAGGTAGGTAGGTAACAGAAAAAGAAATGTTTCATTCATTTATTTCAATATTTATGCTGCTGCCTTCCCTTTATTGTTTCCTGTTGACCCCTATGTATCTTGATTATATATATATATATATATATATATATATATATATATGTATATTTATTTGTTTGTTCTCTCCCAATTAGACTGTGAGCTCCTTCATGACATCAATGGTCTTTTGCCTCTTTTGGTATTTATAGCATTTAGCATAGTGACTGACACATAGTAGGTACTTAATAAATATTTATTGATTGGTTGCTTCATTAAAAGCTGGTTAAAATATTTTTTAGGGCTGATAATAGTTTGCTTTAATTTTCAAGAAGCTGTGTTTACTGGCACATACCTGTAATTCCTGCTTCTTGTTGTTTGCCCTTCATTTTTGAAGAGGACCAATAATATCATAGGGTGACTTCTTGACTTATACATTGGATTTATGAGAATCAGATTGCATCCAGTCATCAGCCTCACCTCCTTTTATAGTCACTTTAGTCCTGTGGTGGAGACTGAAGCTAATGGATCTTTTGAGCTCAGGAGTTCTGAGCTGCAGTGGGTTAAGGTCAATCAGGTGTCCACATGAAATACAACAGCACTATGGTGAACCCCTGAGGGTAAAAGGCCAAAGAACAAAATAAGGAGGGAACAATCTGGCCTAGATTATAAATGAATTGTTAATCATCAGTGGGTCTGGGCCAGGAATAGTCACTGCCTTTTTAGCCTGGGTGAGAGAGAAGCCCAGGCTCAAACAAACAATCAAACAAACAAAAAAACAACAAAAGCTTATCTGTAAATTATGTTAAGAAGTACAAAAATAGAGAAATGCAAATTAAAACAACCACCTCATACCTATCAGATTGGCCAATATGACAGAAAAGAAAAATGATAAATGTTGGAGGGGAAAACTGGGATATTAATGTATTGTTGGTAGAATTTTGATCTGATCCAACCATTCTGGAGAGCAATTTGTAACTATGCCCAAAGGATTCTAAAATTGTGCATACCCTTTGATCCAGTAATACCACTACTAGGTTTGTATCCCAAAGAAATCCCCAAAAGGAGGTCTTATTTGTACAAAAATATTTATTGCGGTTCTTTTTGTGGTAGTAAAGAATTGGAAATTCAGGGATTATTCATCAACTGTGGAAAGGTTGAGCAAATTGTGATATATGATTGTAATGGAGAATTATTGTACTATAATAAATGACAAGCTGGATGATTTCAGAAAAAAACCTGGAAATATTTACGTGAACTGATGCAAAGAGAAGTAAGCAGAAGAACACTGCACATGACAGTATATTGTGATGAATAACTATACATGACCTAGTTATTAGCAATTCATAGATCTAAAACAATCCCAAAACCTCATGATGAAAAATGCCATCTGTCTTCAGAGAAAGAATCAGTGAGGGCCAGATATAGACCAAAACATATTATATTTCATTTTCTTACTTTTTTTTGACATCTTCCACAAAATAGTAGTATATAGTAGTAGTCTCTCGGTAACCGAGGATGACGATTGTCTTTGTGTGCTTTCATCTATGGTGTATAGATGAGTGTGCACAAAGACACTTGTGTGTGAAGGAGATTTAAGTGGAAAAGTCGATGCACAGAGACAGTCCCACTCTCTCGGCGTTGGAAGCCTGGGTCCAGTGGCACGAAAATTGTTACACCTGGAGACTTCCTCAGCTGCATTGGCAAAAAATTGGGGAGTTAGAGGGATAGAAGGAGAGAGTATGAGAAGGATAGAGAGGATTTGGAACTCAAAATTTTTAAAATGAATATTAAAATTGTTTTTATATATAATTGTGAAAAAATAAAACATTATAAAAAAGTACAAAAATGCAAGTATTTCTTTAGGAACAAATCTTGAACTAGTCCCCTTTCATAGGTCTGTACAAATACCTTCAGCTCTTCATGTCACATTGTATTCATGGACGTATCTTTAGATTTTAGCTCTGGCTTGTCATGCAGTAAAGGCAACTCTTGTCACATGTGTCATCTGGTGATTACTAATCCAGAGGTTCCTTCTTCTTTGCTATGCGATAGGACAAGTTACCAAAATGAACCTTTGAGAAGTATTGTGGGGGAAATACATGAAAAACAGTAAAGAAATTATCTTTTAAATTTAAAAACATTTTTAAAATGGCAACTCCAATCATTTTCATTGGATGCTTCCATCCTCTTCCTTCATGTCTTTACCTCTTACATCCCTTGGTCTTTTAAAAGTCTTAGCTAAAGCCAACATTAAGCAAAAACCTCTTTCCAATCCTTCTTGATATGCGTTCCTTGCCTCTGGTGATTATTTCCAGTTTATCCTGTGGATACTTGCTTGCATGTAGTCTCCCTCATTAGTCTGTTCACTCCTTAAGAACAGGGACTACCATTTGCCTTTATTTGTATTCCCAGTATTTAACACCATACCTAGTATATAATTAAGTGCCTAGTAAGTGCTAGATGACTCGTTCGACTTTCATTTTTTTCAGTGAAAAAAATTGAGTTTCTGCTCATTGGACTACCTATACCCCAAATCAAATCAAAACCTTGGTTACAAATATGAATAGTTGAGTAAGATAAGTTCTTGCATCGATTATTTCCAGAAATACATGTTTCATTCTGCATTTTTGAATTTATCATCTCTTTTTTAGGTAGTTTATTTTATCATTGGTCATCTGCAGTTGTGCTTGGTCATTTCATTGACCAGAGTTCCTAAATCTTTAAAATTGTTTGAGTACACAGTGTTGTTGAAGCAGGACAAAATCATAAACTGTATTTTTTCACAGATGGATTTCAAGATGCTAATTCTTTCCCCTTGCTAGCCAGTAGCTCTCAGGATTTTTCAACAAATGTTGATAAGATACCAGAGTAGACTGAGCCCAACTCAGAAAAGACAAACACTTTAATCAAGAAAGGACTCTAAGGAAAATATCAGGCTTGGTACAATTACTCTAGAAATATAATTTAGTATCTTAATCCAATGGTTTTATATGAGATCATCCAGGCCTGTCACCTCTTAGCAGAAGAAGGGAGAGATTTAGAGAGTGAGGGAGAAGGAATAGCATTGCATCTAGGTGTGTGTGAATGTGTGTGTGTGATTGAGAGAGAGAAAAGAGAAAAAAAAAAGGGTGGGGGGAGAGAAGTCCAGTGTGTATTCTATGGTTTCTAGTCTCTCTTCTTTCCAAAACCTGCTCCTCAGTTTCCCCTGAGGATTGGCTACAAGTAACTAGATCTATATTTCAAGTCCTATGAGAATTTGAGAGGGACAGTTGTTGTCCCCTTTTAGAGGAATGGGTCAACTTTCAATTAAGAAAATCCTGCCATGCTAGTGAAAGAAACCTGTCTCTTCAGTCCACTCCCATGTCACATTGCTGTCTCCTTTTCAAGACCTGTTCTGACAAGAGCTGAGTGTATGTGGGATGCTTTCATTCCAAATAGCCAGAGGGTAACAAGGGATCAGAAGATGATACTGATATTGCTGGGGATAGCTAAGCATACAGTCCCCAACCAAGGAGCAGAATCCAAGTGGTGACATTTTAATATATTGTTATTTTCAGATTTGAAAATCTAGAGATTTTGAGAGTTCTGACATTCAACCTCTGAATAGGCCAGGTAAAAATAAATAACATTGGATGAGAAGACTGAAGCAGAGGTAACACATCCATGAAAAATCCCTAATTAAAGAGTCTATCTTGGTGGTCTTGAAATAACTACTTCTAAGCCTCAAAACATTCTTCTAAAATTCTCATATCTTCTGTTTGACAAGTTTAAGGAAGAGCTGGAACTCCTGAAGCAGTCTTTGTATAGAATGTCAAAAGTTAGTTTAGTCTACTAATTTTGGCAAGAGGCAGGGTGACATTTTCAGAGCAAAACTAAAACATATTTTAAATTCCTCTGTCCCATCACCCTTCAGGAGAAAAATTGGAGGGAGTACTTGTCTCATGTAATTTGTGCTTCTTCAAAAAGATTTCAGCAACCTCAGTAGTTTGAAATTAATAATATAGCTAAGGAAGTCCCTAAAGAAAATGCTGTCCATTTACTTACTTTTTGCCTTGAAGAAACTGTGATCCTCACACTGATAAGTGTTTGTTTGTTTGTTTTTTGCAGGGCCAGCATTGTGCAGAAGCGCATAATTTACTTTCAAGATGAGGGCTCTCTTACCAAGAAACTCTGTGAACAAGGTAAGACTAATACATCGCAATACATAGGTATAGACTATTTGACATGGGTGTTAAGCTTCTAGAGAAGCATTTAGGATATATTTTTCTTTTTTTCTTTGGTTTCAGTGAATGACATAGCTCAAATGTTTTAATGGTGTCTAGAGGTTATGTACATTTTGATCCTGCTTTCTCTCCAATTAACCAACTTGATTTCTTTGGTAAAAAATTTGGCAGCAGACGTTAGATGTTATTTTCTTTTGGGCAAAGTATAGTAATTTCAATCCAAACATATTTATTATTAAGCATTTGCAATGTGTAAGACACATGTGTTAGTAGCTAGAGATTTAAAAACGAAAATGGAAAAAAAATAAACAACCAGTCCCTATCCTCAGAGAACTTGCAATCCACAGCTAAGAGATTGTTTTCAAATGGATTTGCCATGAAGATGTTTCTAGGTGCTGGCACACGGCAGGAGCTTAATAATTGCTTGTTGAGTTGACTTGATTGAAAAACATGGTTTTATGGCTTGGTGGTGGGCGGGGAATGGACCAATTTCTTTTGGAAAACTGTTAAATGAAGTCTGACTTTTTTTTAAGTCTTTGGGCTCATCTTTTGGTTGTTGATGCTGGGGATATGAACAAATTCTTCCCCTCAGTGTCATAGTAAGGGTGAGGCATTTCCTAAGAAGAAAGAATTACTACATTCAGGGCTAACATGATGTATTAATCAAGGCTATCATAATAGCAGTGCCATGATAAGTTAACAAAAAAACTTGATTTAGGATCTTAAGAGTTTTTATTTAATGGAGAGAAAAGTAAATTAACCCATCTGTTTTTATAAAACAAAAAGGCAAGATGTATGAGACTTTAGTCATTCAGTTTAATAAATATATGTGTGTATGTATGTGTGTATATATATGCATATATATAAAACTATGAAACCACTGTATATTTGTACACTGGATATTTATATATATATATATATATATATATATATATATATATACTACAAATTATAGATATATTGCTGAACTGGAAGGATGTTGATGTGGAAGGAATTCAACACCAAGAATTCTTTTTTTTAAGTTTAATTAATTTAGAATATTTTTCCATGGTCACATGATTCATATTCTTTTCCTTCCCTCCTCCTACCCCCTCACGTAGCCAATGAGCAATTCCAGTGGGTTTTACTTGTGTTGTTGATTCAGACCTATTTCAATATTATTAATATTTGCACTAGGGTGATCATTTAGAGCAGGGGTCTCCAAACTATGGCCTTCAGGCCACATGCAGCCCCCTGAGGACATTTATCTGGCCCCCACCACACTTCCAGAAGGGGAACCTCTTTCATTGGTGATCAGTGAAAGGAGCACAGAATGCATCCTGTGCTCCTGGAGTACTGTATGTGGTGGTGCCGCAAAGTGCAACGTCGCTCAAGTACAATACTGCTTCTGGTGACATAATCCTTTGCATGGCGCCATGTTCTGAGAGTAACTGAAAGAGAACGAGGCATCATGCAAAGGATTATGTGGCTGCACAATGGAAGATGTCAGCATGGTGAGTGGTGATCTGGGGGAGGGGATTCCACACTGTGTATACTGCTGCCCAGCATAGTGGTGGCGATGATGGGCCTGTGCAAGGTGTGACAGGCCCATCACAGCTAGCGCTGCAGCCTCCGCTATCCTAGACAGCAATACACAGTCTCAAAGGCCCAGAACCACCTCCAGTACTGTATATAGGCATCAGATAATAGTGATCTGGCCTGTGACATCAGCAGTGGACTTCTACTACTACCACTGAGTGTTTTATAAGACATCCCCAGTTTTTAGGGTCAAATTAATATAAGACAGTATCTTATTTTCAGGGAAACATGGTAGTACACTAGCCCCCATATTCCCCCAGATGCACAACATAATGGCTCCTATAATAGGACATCTGGGGGAGTGTGGGGGCCATTGTACTATGTAGTAAAGTGGGGAGAGACTTTTAGGCAAAGGGAGGTTATAGGGGCCATTATGTTGTGCATCTGGGGTAGTAAGGTTGCCATTGCACTATGTGGGGGAAGTGAGGCATGAGTTTTTTGTATTATGGTCTATAATTACAGATTTATAAATACAGACTATAAGAGGACACACACTAGTGTCATGCCTTCTTTTTTTTTCCTGCCATGGAATCTGATTGCATAGGTCTTATCCATGTGATCAGATTCCTGTGTGAGTTTGCAGATCGCAGTACAGTTCGCACAGGGTAGTGTGAAATGGAAAAGTGGTGGAGGAACCAGCTCTGTAATTGTTCTGGTTTCATCGCCACACCAGTCTGAGCCTGAGGTAAAAGTGGAGTTCCACCAATATGGCCACTGGTGAGGCTGAAATGATGTGGACTGGGAAGGCTGCATTGATGGACGCAAATCAGACTGCATTGATGGGCAGTGCAGTCTGTATGCCTCTCTGTGGGTAAACTTATTGTTGGTATATTGTTTTTGAAGGGCTGTCTATATAGACAGCCCTTCATATATATATGTATATAGATATTTTACTAATAGCAATTTGGAATCCCTAGGAAACAATGATGTCAAGAAAGAGGAAAACTGACTTGGAATGTAGTATATTCAAAGAACAGTGGACTTATGATTACTTTTCATGCAGTACAAGGAAAGAGCTGTGTATTTGATATGCCAGAATATAGTGTCTGTGGTCAAAGAATACAATTTGTGTCAACACTATCAAACTCAACATAAAGATAAATATGATTGTTTGGTTAGAGATGTGAGAAAAGATAAAATATTAAAACTGAAAAATACATTGACAACTCAGCAAAATACTTTTGTGAAGCAGAAGCAAGTAAATATTTCATCACTGTGAGCAAGCAAGTTTTCAAGTTGCCAAGTGAATAGCCTGCACTGGAAGACCATTCGTGGAGAGAGAATTTGTTAAAGAGTGCTTTCTTTCTGTTGCCAAAGAGATGTGTCCAGAAAAGGCAGACTTATTTAGTACAGCAAGTCTTTCAGGATCTACAATTACATGAAGGATTGAAGAAATGGGAGACAATTTTCATCAGCATTTGCAAAACTCTGCAGGAAAACTTTCCTATTTTTCCTTGGCACTCAACAAGAACAATGATATTTGTGATTCTGCCCAACTTCTAATTTTTATTCAGGGGATGAATGACAATTTTGAAGTCACAGAAGAGCATGCTGTGCTGCAAAAAATCAAAGGAACTACAGGAGAAGATATCTATGAAAAGGTTTCACAAACTGTAAAGGATTTGGAGCTGGACTGGGCTAAACTAGCCAGTGTGACAATTGATGGTGCTCCTAGCATGGTGGGGTCTAAGAAAGGAGTAATTGTTCACATTAACCAAGAGATGGACAAATGTAACCATTCTCATCCAATAGCCATACACTGCCTCATCCACCAACAAGCGCTGCTATGTAGTAAATTCACTAAAGTGGGACTCTGTTATGAAAATTGTGGTATCTTGTTAACTTCATTAGAGCTAATGCACTAAACCATAGACAATTTCAGGAATTTCTGTCTGAGCTAAATGTTGCCTATGAAGATGTTCTGTACCACACAGAAGTCAGTTGGCTGAGTCAAGGGAGAGTTTTGAGACATTTCTATGACTTACTTCCACAGATTACAGCTTTTATGTTTTCAAAAAACAAAGAAGTACCAGAGCTCAGTGATGCAGAGTGGAAATGGCACCTGGCCTTTCTGACAGATGTAACAGAGCTATTCAACAGTTTCAATGTTCAACTTCAAGGAAAAAGGAAACTCACCTGTGATATGGAATCACATGTGAAAGCATTTGACGTAAAATTAAGCCTCCTTATAAAACAAATGAAGGAGGAAAATTTCTGCCGTCTCCCCTTAACTCAGAATCTGTTAGCAGAAAAACGCTTGATTGCATTCCCAAAAGAAATATGTGTGGATTCACTGGAAAAGTTGCAAAAGGAGTTCCATTTCAGATTTAAAGAGTTTCATCTCCATGAACAAGACATACAGCTATTCCATAACCCATTTTCTATTGACAATGAAAATGTGGATGCAATTTACCAAATGGAACTGACTGAATTGCAATTGTGATTCTGAAAGATGCATTCAAGTCAAGCAGCTTGCCTAATTTCTATGCATCTCTCCCCTCTGAGACATATCCTAATCTCAGGAACCAAGCACTCAAAATGGCAACCATCTTTGGCAGCACTTATGTCTATGAACAGACATTTTCCAGAATGAAACATCTGAAATCTCCAACCACATATAGACTAACTGATGCACACTTGCATCACTTGTTATGGCTAGCAGTGACAGATATGAAACCAGACACTGACCATCTCATTAGTCAAAAGTAGGCCCACAGTTCCTATTGAAATACTGGTCAGTTTGTTGATTTAAATTTACTTGTTCTTTATTTTAAATATTATATTTGTTCCCATTTTTTTACTTTAAAATAAGATATATGCAGTATACATAGGGATTTGTTCATAGTTTCTTTTATAGTCCAGCCCACCAATGGTCTGAGGGAGAGTGAATTAGCCCCCTGTGTAAAAAGTTTGGGGACCCCTGGTTTAGAGTCTACATCTCATATCATATCCCCGTCTACATCAATCCATTCAATCAAGCAATTATTTTTCTTCTGTGTTTCTACTCCCCCAGTTCTTTCTCTGGATATGGATAGCATTCTTTCTCAAAAGTCCCTCTGCATTGTCCTGTGTCATTGCATTGTTGCTAGTAGAGAAGTCCATTACATTCGATTGTGCCACAGTGTATCTGTCTCTATGTATAATGTTCTCCTGGTTCTGCTCCTTTCACTCTGCATTGGTTCCTGGAGGTTGTTCCAGTTCACTTGTAATTCCTCCAGTTCATTATTCCTTTTAGCACAATAGTATTTCATCACCAACATATACTACAATTTATTCTACCATTCCCCAATCAAAGGGCATCCCCTCATTTTCCAACTTTTTTGCCATCACAAAGAGCGTTGTTATAAATATTTTTGTACAAATCTTTTTCCTTGTTATCTTCTTAGGGGGTATAAACCCAGAAGTGGTATGACTGGATCAAAGGGCAAGTAGTCTTTTAAAGCTTTTTGGGCATAGTTCCATATTGCCTTCCTGAATGGTTAGATCAATTCACAACTCCACCAGCAATGCATTATTGTCCCAATTTTGCCACATCCCCTCCAATGTTTATTACCTTCTTTTGCTGTCATATTAGCCAATCTGCTAGGTGTGAGGTGGTACCTCAGAGTTGTTTTGATTTGCATTTCTCTAATTATAAGAGATTTAGAACCCTTTTTCATGAGCTTATTAATAGTTTTTATTTCTTTAACTGGAAATTGCCTATTTATGTCCCTTGCCCATTTATCAATTGGAGAATGGCTTGATTTTTTTTCACAATTGTTTTAGCTCCGTATACATTTGAGTAATTAGACCTTTGTCAGAGGTTTTTTTATAAAGATTTTTCCCCCAATTTGTTGCTTCTCTTCTAATTTTCGTTGCATTGGTTTTGTTTATACAGAACATTTTTAATTTAATGTAATCAAAATTATTCATTTTACATTTTGTAATATTTTCTATCTCTTTCTTTGTCTTAAAATCTTTCCTTCCCCATAGATCTGACAGGTAAACTATTCTATATTAATCTAGTTTACTTATAGTTTCCTTCTTTATATTTAAATCATTCACCCATTCTGAATTTATCTTGTTGTAGGGTGTGATATATTGATCTAAATCTAATCTCTACCATACCCAAGAATTCTTTACATTGAAACAATGATAGTTTTGATAAAAAATAAAGAAAATTAAAAGGCACCAAAAGGCACTGAGAAATGGAATTTGAGGTTACAGGTAAAAAGAGAAAGAGAGAAAAAAACAATAATAGCAATTAATATCACCAACAATGAAAATTTATGTAGTGTTTGCTATGTGTCAAGCACTGTTCAAAATGATTTAAAATTATTTTCTTATTTGAAAGGAGAAAAGAGAGAAAGTAGAAGAGGAATGGAGGAGAAAAAAAGGATGGACCATTCTAGTTTCACTTACTTCTCTGCCTAGCCTTGATCAATCTTTTTAATGAAATAATTACCATCATGCTAGAAGTTTTCACTCACTCTGATCTTTGGCATCATTAAGTCTCATGTCAGGGCAATCTTTACCATGTGACTCTTTTGGTTTTGCTCCTAGGATGCTAATTTCCTAAAAGGCAGGAGATTTGAGGTTCAGTTGATCCTTGTCAGTCCTATACTTCTCTCTTGGACACCCTCTATCACAATTCATGTGTTCTAAATCCTTTTTCTCCTCAGGTCCTCAGCTATACTCCCTACCACCCTTACACCAGGTGATCTACATTTCTACCTACTTCATTGAGAAGTTGGAGGCCATTCAAAGCTTTCTTGGATCCATCTTCTACTTCTCATAATGACTGAGTCACTCATTCTTTCTTTCCTATTTCACATAAAGACATCTTTTACTACTTAACATTACTAGTAACTCTGTGCCTTAAGTGCTGCTTCTCTCCCTTTTTTCATGACTTGCTTTAACAAGTTATTCCCTTTTTCTCTTGCATCTTCAACTTTTGCTTCTCTCCTGACTTCTCGCTTGCCTATATGTATGTGCATAGTTCTCTGCAATCCTAGAATAGCTTTATCCTTTGCCTTCTATCTCACCAAAGTACCATCCCATCTCTCTACTCAAATTTATGACCAAATTTGAAAAAGGAAACCTTTTCTTAATACTTTTACTTCCTCATGATCCACTTTACCAATATCTTATATTATGATTTCTCTTCTTTCTGCTCTGTTAAATGTCACCAATTACTTCCCAAAGCAAACTTCACTGAGTTGTCATTTTTATGACCATTCTGCAGCATTTAATATCATTCTACCCTTCCCATCTTTTAAGTTTTAATTTTCCTTGAAGTTTGCTCTTTGTTGTATCAATTTTCTATTCCTAGTAACTATCACTAGGACCACTAGGTGCCACAGTAGATAGAGTTGCAGGCCTGGATTCAGCAAGATTCATCTTCCTGAGTTCAAATAAAACAATAGATACTAACTGTGAGCCTGGGTAAGTCACACTGTTTGCCTTAGTTTCCTCATCTGTAAAATTATCTGGAGAAGGAAATGACAAACTACTCCAATATTCTCATCAAAAGAATCTCAAATGGGGTCACAAAGAGTCAGATATAAATTAAACAACTTAACAATAGTGGCTTTCAGAGTTTCTTATTACATTGAAGTTGTATAATGACTGTTTTTATATTTAAATTGAATCCATAGTGTCAACTTTCTTAATTCCTGAGTCAAATCACTTTCCTAATCCTCCTATTCCTTCCCTAACCACTTCGGTGTCTCTTGCTGATCACTTGTCCTCTTTCCAAACTCATAATTTGCTTTTCCCCCCTCTGTCCTTTGTACACTTCCTCCTGTGACAAAAATTACAGAGTTCCATATATCATTCCAAATTCAATGTGCTGAAACTTTAATGTTTCATGTTTCATCCACTCTTTAAATCTGCTTTTTCCTCTGGTTTTACTGCTCTTTCAGCAGTTCCACTATGCACCTAGTGTCTTTTGTTTCCAAACTTTAGTATATTATTATTATTATTTGTTTTTAGTATATTATTTTGGACTCTTTCCTCTTCATGTCTTTTCTTGTTCAGTAATTACGAGGTTCTGTTGTTTTGGTATTTTTAATGCCTCTTCCAGATATTCCTCTTTTTTATTCCTATTGCCATCACCCTGTCTAGGCCCTTATCAGCTATTTAGACCATTAACTGTTCTCTGTATTTGACATGATATTGCCTATCTCTTTGATGAACTCCTTAGTGTTACTTAGGATGTCTGGCTTCCTCTAAGGATTAGCTCATGTACCATCTACTCCCAGTATTCTTTCTTATTTGGCCCCAACTTGTCCCCATTTGGTAGTACTTTCTTCTTTCACAAAACATCTTGTATTTTCTTATCTTGAACTTATTCCCTTCTTTTTTTTAAACTCATCATGACCATCTACTATAAAATAAGCTGTTTACTTTTTTAATCTCTTCCTGGAAGACATACCCTCTTCTTTCTGCCTTATTATCATCTAATTTTTGCCAAGTTTGGAAGCCCCCAATTATCTCACTTTTTGATTTCTCAAAATCCTACAAGATATTCCTGTTGTTAAATATTTTTCTTTCCTTAAGGAAATAGTCTGTTGTCTTAAATTAGGAACTAGGAGACCTTGGTTCAAGATGGATTCAACATTATTGCATGTGTCACTTAGAGCAAGACATTTCATTTTTATGAGTTTTAGTTTTCTCATCTTTCAAATGGGGCTAATGATGCCTGTCCTACTTATTTTATAGACTGATTGTAGGGGTCAAATAAGAGTATATATATATATATATATATATATACTGGGCATTATATATATAATGCCCAGGGAACTTTAAAGAACTGTATAAATGGCAGCTTTGATGATTATTGTGTAGTTCCTTTAAAAATGTGTAAGAATATATGTCCAACTAGGTTTAAAAAAGGACTTTTCTGTTAAACTGCTAAAAGGTTTTGAGAAGTAGAAGAAGGATGTGTTTGAAGCAGGTTAAATGGAAAGAAATTGTGTTCATGATGCTGGAAAATCAAGAGTAGGAGTCTGACAAGTGGAAAAACCATTTGCTCATGTAGCCCTCTCTCCTTGCTATCAATCAATAACTATAAATGGGAGTTTAGAAGACTTGTTTACAAGTTCATTACTTGGCATCCATTGAACACAGAGGTGAAGTCAAGGGACCCAACCTTGAGTAGTTGGGGCAGGTTGACCCTCTTACTATAGCCTCTCAACCCTTAATAGGAATAACTGAGCATCTTCAAATGGTATTTAAGCATTACTTTTATTTTCATTAAATTGAATCATACACATCTATTTTTCTATTCTCTCTGCCCAAGCCTTTGGAAGATCATTCTTGTTGCTATTGATAATTTAAGTATGACAGAAAGCATTGGTAGGAAGCAAGGAAGTTTGCATATTTCCTTCAAAAACTAGGGGGCAGACTGAACAAATTTTGGTATCTGATGGTGATGGAATACTATTGTGCTTAAAGAAATAATGAACTGGAGGAATTCCATATGAACTGGAATGACCTCCAGGAATTGATGCAGAGTGAAAGGAGCAGAGCCAGGAGAACATTATACACAGAGACAGATACACTATGGTGCAATTGAATGTAATGGACTTCTCTACTAGCAGTAATGCAATGATCTAGGACAATTCTGTGAGATTTATGAGAAGGAACACTATCCACATCCAGAGAAAGAACTGAGGGAATAGAAACACAGAAGAAAAACAACTGCTTGATCACATGGGTCAATGGGGATATGATAAGGGATGTAGACTCTAAGCAATCACCCTAGTACAAATAGTAATAATATGGAAATAGGACTTGAACAATGACACATGTACAACCCAGTGGAATTGCTTGTTGGCTATGGGTTGGGGGGAAGGAGGGGAATAACATGAATCATGTGACCATAGAAAAATATTCTAAATTAATTAAATAAAAATTTTCATTAAAAATGTGGGATGGCAGAGCACATATGCTAAAATAAAGCCTATATATAGAAAAATGCCTTCTCAATGTGTTTAATTTCTGCTAGACATTAGAATGAAGTCACCTTATTTATGATGTCATGGATCCCTAATGAGCTTCTGTGCATATGAATTCCTTTAATAAGCTCACGATGGTTTTTTTTTTCTGTTTCAGATTCAACATTTGATGGGGTGACTGATAGACCGATCTTAGACTGTTGTGCATGTGGAACTGCTAAATACAGGCTCACATTTTATGGAAATTGGTCAGAAAAGACTCACCCAAAGGATTACCCACGTAAGCATATCTGCTGCTGGGAGGGTTAATGAGGGAAGGGAGGGAGAAGAAGATTTGAAAAAATAGTATGACTAGAGACTAAAGTAGATAGTCCATAGATATGACTTCTGAGAAAATTGAAGAACTCAATTAAGTCCTGTTGGAGTCGGGAAAAAAATCCTGACCCAAAAAAGAAAAAGTTTAAGGAAAATTCAAATAATATAATTAAAACAAACATTACTCAATATGTTTAGATTTTTGCACAGCATTTTCCCCAATTAATGTTTTCAAAATTTGTAATATTATATATATATATATATATATATACATATACATGAAGAGGCAAGTCAAGAAGACTGACACATAATTGACTATATCATTTATAAATATATATATGAAATATAAGTACCTGGGCAAGGTACTTAAGCTTTCAGTATTCTAGGCAACTTTCTGATAGCATGTCTATAAATTGCAGATAACTTGCATTGGTGAAGGGGGCTTCCTCATTAGGGGGAGTTCCCTATATCAATGAAATCATAACTCCCTATTTTCTTATAATTTTATTTACATAATTACATGTGTAAGTATGTATGATATGATAATAGGAAAATAGAAAATATGATTTTAGTAAAATGGATAGGGACTAGAAATATGATTATCATAAAATATCATTATAAATATAGATGTTATCTATATACACTTTTGATAATTATATAATAATAACACCATTTTCCTTTGGAGAATAGTCTTTTAACAGTTTCTAAAACTCAATTTTAAGCTCAGAATTAAGTATAAAAAAGGCTCTCAGGACCTAATGAGGTACCTGAAAACTCCTGTTTCCTGGTATTATGACTCTTACTAAGTCTTGGGGATTTTTATTTCACTTACAGTTACTATAAGCTTGGCAGCATAGTTTAGCCTTGAAGCCTCAGATTCGATATTGGGAGGGGGACGGTATTGTCTGATAGCTGAAAAAGTGCCAAGTAACATCATAATAGTGAAGAAAATGCAAAAACTAAAATGTAGCTACAGAACTAACCAAGTGTGGCATTTTGTGTATTCATTCTGTCAAGGTAAATAGCTCTGTTTGCCTCAGCATCCCCTGAAGAGATAACTGTACTTTTTGTACAGTATACAAACAGATATTCATAATAGCAAACTGTTTCATCAGTAGAGGGTTAAATTGTGTTCACAATCCTCTATTTAAGAAGGCAGAGAAGTGTGTAATGCATCTTAGAAAGATTTTTATCAAAATTGCACAGGCTTAAAGTACTGGTGCCTGAAGGGACCAGCTTTAGTTATCCTGGGAAAAATCACATATATGGAAGAGTTCATTCCTTTTCATGGCTGGATAAATGAGCAGTGATTACATTTTCCACTATCTGCCAATTTTTTTCATGGTTCTAGTCTTTTAGCTTTTATGTAAAGCTGGTGGCATTTTAGAATTGTATCCAGATAGAATTAGCTATACACAGAGATTTTCAATTTAAGCAATTTGAAGGGAAAACAGAATTGCTCTGTTGTATGCAAACCTCATTAAAATGGAAAATTTTTGCAGAATGTACAGATAGGGAGAGTGAAGAATAGAGAGACTCTATTGTTTGTGAGGAGTCAATATTTTTTCTTACAGAAAACAAAGGTTATTTGATTAGGTTTTTAGAAACAGCACCAAAGAAAGCCAAGAAGTGACCTCTAACAGAGTAAATACTGCTTTGCCTTCTTTTTGTCTTCATAGTTTTTTCTTTAGTTATGCAAGTACTTAAATTTTTTTCATTCATTTTAAATTAATTTTTTTCAATTAACAAGTATCTACTTTTCCTCCCCTCATTAAGAAAAAAAGAAAAAGCCCTGCAATATGTATGCTTATTAAACTTCTTTTAATTAAAGTTTTTAACTTAAAAAATTTAATACTCACTTTGACCATGTCCAAAAATATAGCTCGTTTTGTATTTCTATTTTAAAACATCTCTGTCAGGAGTAGGTATTCTGAATCCTAAATTCTCTGGAATTGTGGTTAGTCATTTCATTTATCAGATTTACTTTTGCCTCTCTATTAGGTTAGAATAATCTATTCGCCCACATTCTTTATCTTTTCTTCCATACTAAATCCCTTCTTCTTTTAAGATCATTATTACAACATTAAAAAAATCACTCCCAGGGCCTCTATTTTATTTGATTTTTTTCTATGAGCTCTGCTTACATTACAGTTCTTAGGAAGTGCTTGCATCATTTGCCTACTCTCCAATGGAATGCAAATATTTTATCTTTATAAAGTCTTTTTCTACTTATTCACTTGAATTTGTCCTTTTAAGTTTCTTTTTTTTCCCTTTTGTGTTTACATTTTAAAGTTTCCATTCAGATCTGGTTTTTCTACTAGGGGATGCTTGGAAGTCCTCTCTTTCATTAAAGTTCCACCTGGGAGACAGAAATGTGTTGGAGCCAGCTACAATAGAACTAATTGTTAAAATTTCATTGTGAACCTTTAAACTTTGGAAATTGGCAAATGTTACAAATTAGAGCTTGATTTTTATGTTGCTGACTATTTAGGCTTAAAAAGTGATGGAGAAAATGATGTTAAATTAAACATAAAATAGATTGTGCACACTTTGTTTTTTTGAGAGGGAAAGATTCCTTGGAGATTTGTCATTGGTATTTTGAAGTTTATTCTTTTTTTTTCCAGATCTGCATTTCTTGATTTTCGATTGTCCCTGGCTTTGTAATAGCTCTTTTTTTTTTCCAATTCCTTTTAGTAGTCTGATCTATGTTTGCTTAGCTAGAGGCTTCTAGAGGTTGATTCTGGTCCTCGCTCTTCAAAGAATTTCCCTTATTTTTCAGTGATGTCCTGAGAGAGGGAACTAGGACCACATTATTTGCCCTATTTTAACATAGTATGAAACTACTCATACAACTTAATATGTTCTTCAAAAACTTGAATGATTTTGTATATTTGAAGTTTTAGGGATATATGCATATCATTGTGCTTATTTTGTCAAGAATGTTTCTCAACTCTAGTACTTGATCTGAGAGTGGCTACAAAACTATGACTCTCCATTAGTTCTGGGAGAAAATCTCTGCTTTATAAATCATCAATGTTAAATTAATCCAAACTGGTAGCACACTGCATACTTCAAGGATACATCACGTATTGATAATGGATATTCCTCCACTGGTACAGATCAAAATAAGATCTGCAGAATGAGGAAAAGAGAAGGAAAATGAATAGTAATGAATTAAAATCCAGGAAAAAGGAGGGATTCAGAAAGCACTTTACTACCCCAATATAATCAGATGAATTATAGCCTAGAAGATCAGGCAATATTAAGTGATATTATGAAACCAATTGTAAGCATAGTAGTATCGCTGAATTGGAGACAGGAAAGTATCACACTGACCATGCAAAAGGGGAAAGCAGATATATTTTTATTTCTTTTTAAAAAATTATTCATTTATTTAGAACATTTTTCCATGGTTACATGATTTATGATTTTTCCCATCCCTCTTCCCTCCCCACTCCTCGAGTAGATTTTTCTAATTATAGGCTGTTGAATCTTTGATTCTTGATAAAATTCTTAATAGTAAATGAATCACATAGATATCCTGACAAGGGAATTGATCGCTTTAATCTAGTGTTGATTCAAGAATAAGTCATACCAGACAGACTTCATTTCCATATTTTTAAGAAAGCCATAAAGGATAATTATTTTTGCAAGATATTTGACGAAGCTACTCATAGTCTCCATGGGCAAGGTAGGGATGTTTAGCAAGGAGAAGAGAAGATTTTTTTATATGACCACATGGACTAGAAGATAGTATGGTCAACTAGATTTTGAGCTAATTGAATGATAGCAACAAAAGAGAGAGGATTCATTGGCCAATGGCAGCCTCATAAGAAACTTCAGGGAAATAGAATAGGGCATTGTCCTTGTTTGATGATACTTTTAATTAGCAATAATCATGCCTCAATTACACTTCATTGGCTGTGATACTGCCACAGGGAAAAGCTTGACAATGGTTTAAAAAATGATAATATTAAAACATAAATGGGTTGTATATATGAACCCATATGTGGGAGATATGTAGAGCATGAAACTCAAGCATTAATAACTAATACACTGAATGATAGAATTGAGATCCAAATGATCTTGATATACAGCAGTAATGAAATGAATATGGTAAGATCAAAATTAAGGAGTAAAAACATAAATGTATACACTTGGATTATATAAAAAGTGCATGCATATACTCACATATACATTAAAAGCTGACTTCACAGGATGGAAGAGAGAAGTATGGCTAAGCAACATTATGATTGAATGAAAAAGGCTTCAAGGTATGAGTGGATTTTAAGCTCAATACGAGTCAACAGTGTAATTCACCAGTCAAAATGTGATCATGACCCTGATATTCTTTTACGAGTATCCATCTATGCTTTGTGATTGTGAATTTTTTCTCCAGTTTCCCTTGAAACAGTTTTGGAAGCCTTGCTAACAAAATGGCACATGTCCCACTGAGGGTGACCAAGATGGTTAGGTAGTTTAGAATCATGAAATAGTAAGATTGGTTGAGGGAACTGGGGATGTTTAGCAAGGAGAAGAGAAGATTTTTTTTAATATGGCCACAGTAGCTTCTTCTAACATTTTAAAAACTTTTGTGTTGAAATGGGATTATATGTATTTTGTATCATGAATTAGTAAACTTCCTATTACTAGTTTTCTAGCAGAGGCTGGATGAGTATCAATCATTGAAACTGTAAGAGATTCTTTTTTGACATTTAGATATTTGATTATATGATCTCTTTGGTCAAATTCCTGTAAAAAGGGCCCTATTCTGATCCAGGGAATCAATAAAATAGACTGTGGCTAGGGTTTGAGAAATACTTGGTCCAGTCAAGCAGCCTAGGTGAAAGAGTTTTGCTCAGTGATCAAGGTAATCTTGGGAATAAAGATTGCTTATTATTGTTAGAAGCCTGCATTGTGCCATTTCTGTCTGGTGATAGTGTTCTCATTCGAAAGTGACCTAAAGGAAACAGGAAATAGACCAATGAGTGAAAATTCAACTAAGATATTGAAAATGTCCAGCTAAATAAATGCGACATGCTAAATTTCTCCAAATTACAGATGGCGAAAGCCAGCCTTATTGCAATAAATCAATGATTCTGATGTTAAAGAAGAGATAACTAAGTTTCATAGGACTTGACTAAAAACTTAAGGGACCTTCACAGACCTTGAGGGGCGTGAAAAAAAAAACTTTCAAAGCATTTTTTCTGATTAATTTCATCATTGTATTATTTCATCTATTGGCAAATCTAATTCAACATGCTTCTTCCTGTGTGTTTACTGTTTATCCAGTCAGCCCTATGCCAACATGTTTGAGGGAATGTAGTTAGTTTTCAAGAAATGACGTAGGGAATCAGGGAGAAGCATTTGTCAAATTGAAGAGGAAATTAGTAAAAAAAAAAAAAAAAGAGGTTTGAATACTGTTTTTTTATCTGGGACCCAACTTCTTGGGAAGCAGCCAAACATCAGCTCTTAATAGTGCAATGTAAGCACTGAACTTGAAGAGTCATAAGAACTAAGTTCAAATCCTATTTCTACCATTTTCTACATGCATGAATTTAGACAACTCAATCTTTCTGATCCTCTGTTTCCTTATATATGAAATGAAGGGGTTTGATTAGATGGATTTTTTTTTGTTCTTGATCTATGAAATCTTCTAGATACTACTGACTTTACCAGTCAGCCTAGCTCTGTATGATTACTGAGTAATATTTTAAAAGTCAAAATTATACTACCTTCAATACTCTTCCTCTACTTTCCCACAGCTAGTAGGGAGGTTATCACAGTTAGTTGGGAATGGGAGATGGAATGTAAAAAGTAATAAATACATAATCCAATTCCAAGAAAGAGAGAGTAATGATTAGCTCCCTGGGCATGTGTGTATGTGTGTATATGTGTATGTGTAGTTTCATCTAAAAGGATTAGGTGTCTTGAGACATCAGGCTAAAAAAGAAGGGCCTCAAATAGCCTGATTTCATTGTTATTTAGTCATTTCAGTCATTTCTAACTCTTCTTGATTCCATTTAGTATTTATTGGCAAAAGTACTAGAATGGTTTATCTTTTCCTCCTCCAGCTCATTTTACAGTTGAGGAAACTGAGGCAGAGTTAAGAGACTTGGCCAGAGACACATAGCTAGTAAGTCTCTGAGACCAGATTTGAGCTTGAGAAGATGAGTCTTCCTCATTCCAGGGCCAGAATTCTATCCAGTGTGCAGCCATCCTGACCTAAGCTAGAGGTTTATCTCACTCATGCATAGTCATAGACATAACACCCTGTAATCCCAACTCACTCATCAGGCAGAACCTCTAATGATATCCTAGTCAATGCTGGCTGAATGATCTCACTGTGGGAGGCCTATGCAAACTGTCTTGAATTCTTTGAAATACATTTGGAACAATTATAATTTAAAATATCTCCTTTAATACCCCCTACCCACATATGAAAAGACTAAACTACAATAAGCTTTAAAGCCCTTTCTTCACCCTTGGTAATTTAGAAATTTATGCTACCTTGTACTCTAGTTATTCTAGAAGAAAAATGTGTTTGTGAGACATGGTTGGCTTCAGGGATGCTCCAAGAGGAAAAATATAAATCGACAGCAATCCTAATCAGAAGTGGGATATGGAAAAAGAATTGCAGATTTTTTCTCTTTCCAAATTCTACATATAATTACTTTTTTTTTAATTTGAAGGGATGCTTTATGATAACATTTGATGAAGTAATTCATGTAGCCTCATAAAGTGTGATTTTTAACATTTCTTCATTAATCCTGAAATAAGTAAATGAATACAGTGACTGAATTGACCTCCTTAGACATTAAAAAAATTATTCAGTTACTTCAATAGGTTAGGTTGATTTGAAGTGAATGAAACAAATAGACTTTTATATATGATCTTTGGTTTTTAACAGTTTAACATTTTAGATTTGAGTTGAGTATTGTAAAAGGGATCTGGTCCATACTAGTGATTTCCTCTGTAGAAGAAAGAATGCTGTCTGCATCAGTTTTGAGACCTATAGCTATTGCTTATTGGATTTATTCTTCCCTAAAACATCTCCCACTTCCTCTCCTTTCCCCCACTCACAAAAACCTAAAAGAAATCTCTCCCAGCCCTAATCTTTCTCTTGCTCTCGAGTCCTACAACCCTAATCATCTGGAAGCCTCTATCTTGATTTTCTAATGCCAGCTCATTATTGATATATCAATAGTGGAACTTATTTTCTCAAACATGGCCCAATTTTCAAATGTGTTGAGGGCATCATCATCCTTTTATTAACCAAAGCTGCTCAACTTGTATATTAATTCCATTAGTGGAATTAAACTCTTTTGAGGTCAGAGATTATGTCATTTCTTAGATTGTTTTTCCTAGAAAATGCTCATCCTGCACATAACAACTTTGCAAAAAGTAGACTATGTTTCTTGAACTGAATTTGATTGAAAGCTCAGTGCCTTATAGTTGACATGGATCTCAAGATGGTATGGATCCCTGGTTCCTTCAGCCAGTCCTTTGGCAAGGTTTCAAATTGTATCAGTGTCTAGACCAGTTCTAGCTTTTCTATGTCCTTTCTAATATATATATATATATATAAATATATATATATATATATATATATATATATAGAACTAGACTCAATACTCCAAATGTAGCTTTATTTGTACATACTAATGCTAATAAGATGATTAGTTCATTCTGTGCACCAAGCTTTTATTAATGTAACTTGAGAGGATATTATGTTCCTTTCACTGCTTTGTTTGGTTTTGTTGTTAAATGTTACTTTTTTATTCAAAGATATTTTTCCCAATTACATGTAATAACAATTTTCATCATATGTTTCCCACAAAGATAAGATTCAAGTTGTGTTCCTTCCTTACTCCCTCTCAAGAGATGGTAAGCAATTTGTTCTGAGTTATACATGTATTATCATGCAAAACATACTTCCATATTGGTCATTGTTATAAGGGAATATTCATATAAAACAAAAAGCCCAAAATAAAACAATAAATAAGCTAAGTTGGAAGATAGTATGCTTTGGTCTACATCTGATTCCAACAGTCCTTTCTTGAAGTTAGATAGTATTTTTTATCATTAGTCAGTCAGAATTGTCACAGATCAGATGTAGACCAAAGCATACTATCTTCCAATATTGCTATACTCCGTACAATGTTCTTCTTGTTCTGCTTATTTTGTTCTGCATCAGTTCACATAAATCTTTCCAGCTTTTTCTGAAATCATCCTGCCTATCATTTCTTATAGCACAATAGTATTCGATCTCCATCATGTGTCACTATTTGTTCAGCCATTTTCTAATTGATGAATATCCCTTTAACTTCCAACTCTTTGCCACCACAAAAAAAGAGCAGCTAAAATATTTTTGTGCAAGTGGATCCTTTCCCCATTTTAAAAAAATCTCTTTGGGATACAGACCTAGTATTCTCATTACTGGATCAAAGGGTATGCGTTTTTTAAAGCCTTTTGGACATAATTCCAAATTGTCCTCCAGAATTTTTGGATCACTTCACAACTCTACCAGCAACACATCAGTGTCCCAATTTTGCCACATCCCCTCTAACATTTATTATTTTCCTTTGCTGCCATAATGAGCAATCTGATAGGTGTGAGAGAGTACCTCAGAGTTCTTTTAATTTGCATTTCTCTAGTAAGTGGGATTTAGAACATTTTTATATGATTATTGATAGCTTTGATTTCTTCATTTGAAAACATCTTATGCATATCCTTTAGCCACTTGTCAGTCAGGGAATGACTTGTATTCTTATACATTTGATTTCATTCTTTATGTATTCAAGAAATAGGACCTTTATTAGAGAAATTTATTTTAAAGTTTTTATCCTAGTTTGTTTCCCTCCTTACCTTGTTTGCATTGGTTTTGTTTGTACAAAACCTTTCAAATTTAATATAATCGAGATCATTCATTTTATATTTTGTAGTGTTCTCTATCTCTTGTTTGGTCATGAATTCTTCCCTTCTCCATAGATCTGCCTGATAAGCTATTCTGTATTCCCCTAATATACTTATGGTATCACTCTTTATATCTAAATTATATACCCATTTAGACTTTATCTTGGTATAGGATGTGAGATATTAGTCCACACCTAGTTTCTGCCATATTGTTTTGTGGTTTTACTCAGATTTTTTTTTAAATACTGAGTTCTTATCCCCAAAGGTGGGGTCTTTGGGATTATCAAATACTAGGTTATTATGGTCATTTACCTCTGTATATTCTGTACCTAATCCATTCCATTGATCCATTATTCTATATCTATACCAGGCTATTTTGGTGATTATTGTTTTATAGTACAGTTGGAGACCTGGTACTGCTCAGCCACTTTCCTTCACATCTTTTAATGAATTTCCTTTATATTCTTGACCTTTTGTTCTTCCAGATGAATTTTGTTATTATTTTTTTCTTCTAGTTCTATAAAATAATTTTTTCCCACTTTAAACATTATTTTATTTGGTCATTTCCAAACATTATTCATTGGAAACAAAGATCATTTTCTTTTCCTCCCCCCACCCCCTTCCCACCACCTCTCCCGTAGCCAACGCACGATTCCACTGGGTATCACATGTGTTCTTGGTTCGAACCCATTTCCATGTTGTTGGTATTTGCATTAGAGGGTTCATTTAGAGTCTCTCCTCAGTCATATCCCCTTCCCCCCTGTAGTCAAGCAGTTGCTTTTCCTCAGTGTTTTTACTCCCATAGTTTATCCTCTGCTTGTGGATAATGTTTTTTTAGATCCCTGCAGATTGTTCAGGGACATTGCGTTGACACTAATGGAGAAGTCCATTACCTTTGATTGTACCACAGTGTATCAGTCTCTGTGTATAATGATTTCCTGGTTCTGCTTCTTTCACTCTGCATCACTTTGTGGAGTTTGTTCCAGTCTCCATGGAATTCTTCTACTTTATTATTCCTTTTAGCACAATAGTATTCCATCACCAACATATACCACAATTTGTTCAGCCATTCCCCAATTGAAGGGCATCCCCTCATTTTCCAATTTTTGGCCACCACAAAGAGTGCAGCTATGAATACTCTTGAACAAGTCTTTTTACTTATTGACTCTTTGGGGTACAAACCCAGTAGTGCTAAAGCTGGATGAAAGGGCAGACAGTCTTTATAAAAAAATTTTTGGCAGTTTTGTGTGGCACTGAATTAGTAAATTAATGTAGGTAGAATTGTCATTTTTATTATAGTTGCTTGACCTATCCATGAGCAATTAATATTTTTCTAATTGTTTAGATCTGACTTTATTTGTATGAAAAGTGCTTTGTAATTTTATTCATATAATTCCTGTGTTTTTCCTGGCAAGGTATATTCTCAGATATTTTAATTTTCTAGACTTATTTTAAATGGGATTTCTCTTTCTATCTCTTGGTGCTGGACTTTGTTGTTAATATATAGAAATTCTGATGACTTATGTGGGCTTCTTTTGTATCTTGCAACTTTGCTAAAGTTATTAATTATTTCAACTAGTTTTTAAGTTAATTCTCTAGGATTTTCTCACTGTTTTTGAGCTTGCAATTCCCTAAAATTCCTAGTTTTTTTCCATATCTCATTCCAATACTGGACTCATATAAAGATTTTTTAAACTACATTTTGTAATTTGACATTTATCTCTCTTAAAATTTCCTTTCTTTGACTTGGCCCATCAGTCCAACCTGTTGGGATATTATTGGAATCAAATTCTCTTACTCAACATATTTGCTCTCCCTCCGAGCTTTGAATCATCTGCTAGTTGGATAAGCATGTCGTCTGTTGCCTTCAACAATGCCTTATGTCTATAGTCTGTGCATCTCTCTATTGTCCATAATTCATCAGGGAACATCTGTTGCAGCAGCAGCAGCAGCAGCAGCAGCAATAAGAACAAAACAAGACCTGGAGAAGTTTATAATATATAGAATGGAATAGAGTATAGGGGAAACATGTAATTTCTATTTGGGAATTACCTATGAGGCCTAGGTATTTCACCTCTCTAGAGTACCTCCCTATGTATACTTGCCTCTACTCTTAAAAAAAGTTTTGCATAGCATAAACCCTACTAGTTGCAGACAAAACTTCTGGTAGTACAACTAAGATAGTGGAAGAGAAGTAGTCAACCAAGCATTGCTAACATTCTGCTCCAAAAATCTTTAAAATCATGCCTTAAATCAAACTCTGGAGTGGCAGAGTCAACAAGAAGTCAGAATGAGACATACTTCCAGCTCAAGACAATGTAGGAATTTGGAAAGAAAAATTAGTAACACCACTGAGGAGACTGGCCCAAAGTCCACATGGATAAAAACACCAGTGATGGAACTAGCTGGGAGAGACAAAAGGAGCAGCAACTTCAAGAGCTTCCAAGATAGATGTGGTAAGGGGGGCAGGAAACTTGTCATATAAAGACCTTACAGAGTACATCTGTGTTAGTATGCTATTGCTGGACATAGTACCAGATGCTACTTGGCAGCTCCATTGCCTGTACTTACTTCTGAGTCATAGTTTAAGGGTAGATAGGAACACTTTCAGTCAAGGGGGATCTGGAATCTTGAGAGGAAATTGCTTGGAAACTCCATGGCTTGTACCCAATTCTGGGTCATGATTCAATGGAATAGAGGAATCCTTTTGGTCAAGGAGTGGACACACTGAGGGTCAGAATTACTTCTGGCCTCAATAGATCAGGAACCCTGAATAACAAAATCATTTCTGGTCCCAAGGGCTAAGAGGTCTTGAGAAGCAGTATAAATTGCAATCCCAATGGATCAGGGGCCCTTCCTAGGAAAGGACCAAAGAATAAACCAAGAGAGTAGTGCCCACACTTCTCTCCAGTTCACATCCCCTTGGAAGAACCAAAATCTTACAGACTTCCAGAACTGACTCTGAAAATAGCAGTGGAAAAAATAAAACATAAGCTTGAAACAGAGCCTCTGCCTGGCTCCATATTAGGAACTGAGCCCAACATTAAGTTCCAAATCAGGAAATATGATGGAAAAAATGAAGAAGCAACAACAAAAGAACCTGACCATAAAAATCTATTAAGATGACAGAGAAGATCGAGACACTAATTTAGAAGACAAAAATGAAGTAAAAATAGCTACAAATAAAGCCTCAAAGAAAGATGTGAATTGGACACAAATTCAACAAGAATTCCTAGAAGGACTAAAATGATTTTTAAAATAAGAGTGGTAGAGGAAAACTTAGATAAAGAAATGAAAGCAAAGGAAGAAAATTAGAAAGTTACCATTTATAGCTTGGTAAAAAAGCACAAAGATAATGAAGAAATAATATCTTAAAAAACAGGGTTGTACAAATGGAAAAAGGTATAAAATTAAGTGATGAAAATAAGTTTTTAAAAAGCATAATTGGTCAAATGGGCAAAGATGTACAAAAACTCACTCTATAAATAATTCTTTAAAAATTAGAAATGGGAAAGTGGAATTTAATGACTGAAACATCAAGAAAAAATAAAGTAAAAGAAAAGAAAAAGAAAAGAAATTGTGAAACATATCATTGGAAAAACAACTGACTTGGGAAATAGATCTAAGAGAAATAATGTAAAAATTATTGGACTACCTGAAAGACATGATCAACAAAGGAAACTAAACATCATCTTTCAAGAATTATTAAGGGAAACCACCTCGATACTCTACAACCGAAGGGTAAAATATAAATTGAAAGAATTTACCAATCACCACCTGAAATAGTTCTCCAACTGAAAACTATCAGATATTTTATAGCCAAATTCCAGAACTCTCAAGTCAAAAAGAAAATATTTCAAGCAGCCAGAAAGAGACAATTCAAATCCTATTGAATACATAGTCAGGATCACATAAAATTTAGTAGCTACCACATTTAAAGCAACAGAGGTCTTTGAATATGATATCATAGAAGGCAAAAGAGCTGGCTTTACATTCAAGAAGAAACTACCCAGAAAAAAAGTGAATATAAACCTTCGGGGCAGGGGCGGGGGGATGGATATTTATTGAAACAGAGGACTTCTAAGACTTTCTGATGAAAAGACCAGAGCTGAATAAAATAATTTATTTTCAAATATAAGACTCAAGAAAAGCATAAAAGCTAAGTATGAAAGAGGAATCATAAGGAATTCAATAAAGTTAAACTGTGTATGTTTCCATGTGGGAAGATGATAGAAAGATCAACCTCATTATTATTAGAGGTGTTAGAAGGATTCAACATGAAAAGATGGCACGGGAATGAGTTGATTATGTTAGAATGATATTTTTAAAAAATGGGTAAGTGAGAAGGGGGAATGCCCTGGGGGTGGGGGGGGGGGAAAGGGAGAGGAAGAATGGGGAAGATATTTTTCACATAAAAAGGCACACATGAAAGAGTATTTACAATGGAGGGGAAAATAAGGGTGGGTGGGTAACACTTGAACCTCACTCATATATAAATTGGTTTAAAAAGGGAGAAAGTACACATGTATATGTGTGTGTGTATGCATCTAGATATATATATATATGTGTGTGTGTGTGTGTGTGTTTACACACATATATATGAATAAAAAGGAATATACCTTTTCTTAGTTGAATATCATGCCTTCATAAAAATTAACCATTTATCAGAGCACAAAAATTTAACAAGCAAATGCAGAAAAGCAAAACTGTTAAATGCACCAATTTCAGATCAGAGATTAAAATAGATTTGAATGTAAAAATTATATTTAATAAACATTGTGGAAGTATTAATTAAAAGCTAACTGGAAACTAATATAAAGAATGAGTGGGTCAAAGAAAAGATCATAGGAACAATCACTAATTTCATTAAAGAGAATGACAACAAGAAAACATTCCAAAATGTTTAGGATGCAAAGCAGAACTTAGGGAAGAAATTATATTGCTGAATGCATATATCAATAAAAGAAAAAAAATAAGACCAATAAATTGGGCAGGAAACTAGAAAAAACTAGAAAAATAACATATTAGAAATCTTCTATTAAACTTAAAATCAAAGATGTCTTTTGCTGAAATGTAGCTACTGCTAGAACACTGAACACATTAAACATATTTTAAGATGAAAAAAATTATGTGTTGCATTTTGTTAGTCTTCTGCATCTATAGATATAATTATATGATTTTTTGTCATTACTCCTTTTTTAATTTCATAATATTTTATTTGATCATTTCCAAGCATTATTCATTAAAGACAAAGATCATTTTCTTTTCCTCCCTTGCCACCCCCATAGCCGACGCGTGATTCCACTGGGTATCACATGTGTTCTTGATTCGAACCCATTGTCATGTTGTTAATATTTGCATTAGAGTGTTCGTTTAGAGTCTCTCCTCTGTCATGTCCTCTCAACCGCTGTAGTCAGGCAGTTGCTTTTCCTTGGTGTTTCTACTCCCACAGTTTGTCCTCTGCTTATGAATAGTGTTTTTTCTCCTAGATCCCTGCAGATTGTTCAGGGACATTACACCGCTACTAATGGAGAAGTCCATTATGTTCGATTATACCACAGTGTATTAGTCTCTGTGTACAGTGTTCTCCTGGTTCTGCTCCTCTTGCTCTGCATCACTTCCTGGAGGTTGTTCCAGTCTCCATGGAATTCCTCCACTTTATTATTCCTTTTTGCACAATAGTATTCCATCACCAACATATACCACAATTTGTTCAGCCATTCCCCAACTGATGGGCATCCCCTTGTTTTCCAATTCTTGGCCACCACAAAGAGCGCAGCTATGAATATTTTTGTACATGTCTTTTTCTCCATTATCTCTTTGGGGTACAGACCCAGCAGTGCTATGGCTGGATCAAAGGGTAGATATTCTTTTATTTCCCTTTGGGCATAGTTCCAAATTGCCCGCCAGAATAGTTGGATCAGTTCACAACTCCACCAGCAATGAATTAATGTCCCTACTTTGCCACATCCCCTCCAGCATTCATTACTTTCCTTTGCTATCATGTTAGCCAATCTGCTAGGTGTGAGGTGATACCTCAGAGTTGCTTTGATTTGCATCTATCTGATTATAAGAGATTTAAAACACTTCTTCATGTGCTTATTAATAGCTTTGATTTCTTTATCTGAAAACTGCCTATCCATGTCCCTTGCCCATGTCATTACTCTTATTGATAGTCAGTTAGACTGATAGTTGAATATTGAACTACATTCCTTGTATAAATCCCACCTGGTTGTAGTGTATAATCTTTGTGATATATTGCCATAATCTTTTTACTAGTATTTTATTTCTTTAAAAAATTTGAATTAATATTAAGTAAAATGGTCTATAGCTTTCTTTCCCTATGTTTGTTCTCTCTGTTTTATGCATCACAACCATATTTCTGTCATAAAAGGAATTTGGTATGACTTCTTCCTTGCTTATTTTTTCAAATATTTTATATAGTATTGAGATTAATTATTCCTTGAGTGTTTAGCAAAATTCACTTGTGAATCTATCCAATTCTGGGGATTTTTTTTCCCTAGGGAACACATTGATAACTTGTTTAGTTACTTTTACTATGATAGGGCCATTTATTCTATTTCCTATTTTCTTAAACTAAGCAGTTTATATTTTTGTAAATATTTGTCCATTTCTTTTAGATTATCAGTTTAATGACACATAATTGAGCAAAATAACTCCTAATAATTGTTTTTATTCCATCTTCATTGGTGATAAAGTCACACTTTTCATTTTTATGCTAATAATTTGGTTTCATCCTTATTTTAATCAGACTAACCTATGACTTATCTATTTTATTGCTGTTTTAAAATAGAACTAGCTTGTCATTTTATTTAATAGTTCAACATTTTTTTGAATTTTCAATCTAGAATTGCTGGGCAGTTTTTCTTGATAATTTCTTGGAGTATGATATCTAAACATTTTTGTAACTTTCTGGGATTCTAACACTTTCAGTGTTCTGACCAGAGTTAATGGAAAATTCTGCCAATGTAACTGAAAGTAGCCAATTATCCTCCACTTGTGATAGCAGGCAGGGATTCCACTCTCTGGGGAGTAACTACAACTGATGGGGCCCATTTCACTCAGTAACCACACTCACTGATGTGAGCTCCTTCCTCACTCCTCTCCTATTATCACAGCCCAGAACAGAGCAGATACCCATTCTGCATTCCCAAGGCCTCCAAAGTCCCTAGTTAGTCAGTAGATCAATCTCCTGTCCTCAGAGCTCAGCACCCACTGACTCTGCAGTGTCTACCCCTTCAATCTACAGCTGTTCCCATGGCCTTCTGCCTAAAGATTCCATTGGTATCCTTTGGGGTACAGGCAAACAAGATGAAACTGTTAATTTTATTCTGCTCTGTGAAGTTAATAATTCTGCTCAGGGGACCTTGTTGATTCCACTCAATTTGCTCTGTTCTTCAAAGGCCTAGAGCAGTAGGTCTGAGGCCAGAAAAGTCACAAACCTTCCTCCTTAGTTTTTCTGGGCTGTTCAGCTTCACTCCATACTCCTATCTGTTTTTGTTACTTTTATATTTGATTCTGTAGGGTAATATAGATTTCTATTCCCAATTGCCTGTGTATTTTCTTCCCTCATTGAACCAGTTTGGATGAGAATAAAGTTCATGTTGCCCTCCCCCCATCTTCATTTTCCCCTTCATTATAAAAGTTCTTTTATGTGCAATAATTTATGATTTTCTATTTTTCCCTTCTCCTCCTAATGCATTTCACTTTTTCATGCCTTAAATAATTTTTTAGATATTATCCCCTTATGTTCAATTCATATCCTTGTCCTCTGTCTATGTATAGACCTTTTAACAGCCCTAATAATATTAAAGTTCTTAGGAGTTAAAAGAATCATCTTCACATATTGGGGAGTAAACAGTTTAACCTTATTGAATGTATTTTGATTTCTCTTTTTTGTTTACCTTTTTATGCTTTTCCTGAGTCTTGTACTTAAGAATCAAAGTTTCCTTTCATCAGGAGTATTTGAAAGCCTTCTATTCATTGAATACCATTTTTTTTCTCCTGAAGGATAATGTTCAGTTTTGTTGGGTAAGTGATTCTTGGTTGAAATTCTATTTCTTTTTACCCTCTGGAATATCATATTATAGGCCATCCAGTCCTTTATTGTAGAAGCTACTAAATCTTGTATTATGCTCTGACTATTGCTCCACAATGTTTGAATTGTTTATTTTTGGCTGCTTGCAATATATTCTCCTTAACATGGCAGTTCTAAAATTTGGCTATAAGATTCTCAGCAGTTCTCTTTTTAGGATCTCTTTGAGGAGATAATGTGTGAATGTTTTTCTATTTCTGTTTTATGCTCTGGTTCTACAATATGAGAGCAGCTTTCCTTGGTAATTTAGTGAAATATGACAACTAAGCTTTTTTTTTATTGACCAGGGCTTTCAGGTAGTCCAATAATTCTTAGAGTATCTCTTTATTGGATTTATTTTCTAGGTCACTTGTTTTTGCAATGACATATTTCATATTTACTTCTACTTTTTTATTCTTTTGAATTTTTTTAATTGTTTCTTAATGTCTTATGCAGCCAGCAGCTTTCATTTGCCTAATTCTAAATTTAAGACATGATTTTGTTTAGTAAGCTTTTGTACTCTCCTCTTCCACTTGGCCAATTTTACTTTTTTAAGAGTATTTTTTCTCAATGAATTTATATATATATATATTTTTTTCCCACCTAACCAATTGTGCTTTTTAAGATTTTTTTCTCTTCAATGCATTTTTGTGTATATATTTCCCTTTTTGAACAATTCTGCTTTTGAAATACATCTTCTCTTAAGTAGATTCTTGTACCTCTTTAACAACTGACCTATCCTATTTTTAAAGTATCAATTTATTCAGCATTTTTTGTGCCTCCCTTATGAAGCTCTTGAATTTTTTTCATAATTTCCTGTATCACGCTCATTTTTCCCATTTTTATACTACTCCTTTCATTTGCCTTTTTAAATCATTTCTGAACTCCTCAATTAATTCTCTTTGGTCTTGAGAGCAATTCCTATTTTTCTTGGAGGCTTTGGATGCAATATTTTTGAATTTGTTTTTTGGTTTTCTCTATCACCAAGATAACTTTCTATGTTGAGTTTCTTTTGTTATTGTTTGATTGTTTTCTACACTTTTTCTTTCTTTTCTTTTAACTTAAAATTACTGTTAAAGTTGGGCTCTGTAGCTATGGTTGAAGAGAACAATGTTCCAAGAACTTTAGGTTCTTTGTGCAATTGCCTTCAGAAGTATCTTTGGGTATTTATCTGCTTCTAGTTCCTCCATGGTGGGAATGATGTAAGAAGATGTGAGTTTAATATTTTCCCAGCTTTTACATTGGTCTGTGAGTAACCACAAGCAATTTTTTCTGCCTTGGAACTGTGACCAGAGTCCCATATTCCCCTATGTGTACAAGCACTGTGATGTTCTAGTGATTTTTCATCACCCTGAGGTGGAGACCCAGGATTGCAACCTGCATCTCTATATGGGCAATGTGACAATAATCTTGCTTCCAGAGCCATCAAAGGGATCCCTAAAATCTCCATCTCAGGCACTGTCTGATACCCCTATCTGTGACTGAAAGCTCCAGATAGATACCTTTTGTGCTGATTCAGTTGTCCCCAAAACCTGTTTGCCATGGTGGAGTTCTGCCTGAACACAGTACTTTGTTTTTTATTTCCACCATGGTGGAAAAGATCTTTTGTGCTAGTCTTCTAAGTTATTTTGGATTGAAAAATTATTTCACCCCATGTTTTAGGGGGCTACACTGCTCCAGAAATTGTTTTGAGGCATTATATCATAGTTGTGTGGATAGTAATTTGGTAGCAATCAAGGCTTGTCATGCCCTCCTAGGCAGCTCTCCAGCCTCTGACCCCCACCTGACACCCAGCTCTCACTTGTGGCTCCCAGTAGCTCCTAGCATGCAGCAGCAGCCACACCCTGGGCAATGGCTTCAACAGGCTGGCTAAACCTTGTGAGGGTAGCCATCGGGTCATCGACCCCTGGTGAACCAGGGCTTTGCTCACTCAGCATGTGAAGACTACTTCGGCGGAACAGGTGGAAGAAACCAATAAGAAGGTTCAACGGCTGAGAGGGTGACTCAGCAAAGCACTGTGGAGTGCTTAGGGTGTGTTGGAGCACAAAAGACAATATGGCCATCCAATGCAGCTGAGGAAGTCTCCAGGTGTAACGATTTTTCATGCCATTGGACCCAGGCTTCCAACGCCGAGAGAGTGGGACTGTCTCTGTGCACCAACTTTTTCACTTAAATCTCTTTCATGCACAAGTATCTTTGTGCACACTCATCTATCCTAACCCCATCCACCCTCTTCAAGACCTGCGGTGATGGGGGAGTGGCGATGCAACAGGTGGAGCTGACCACTGGCAGTTGTAGTCATGATCCTGCATGTAGGTGGCCCACGGACCAGTGGTCACTCGGCCCTGTGGGCAGCAAGGATGTTCAGCGGCATCCTGGGTGACTGAGCAGCCCTCTCTAGGACAGCACTGCTCACCCTAATCAAGGGAGGGGACTAGAAAAGGTGTCCCAAACATTGCCTGCCCTACAAACACCCGGTCTGCACACTGCAGCTGGTGGGTCATCCCTCTAAGTGGTCGAAATCAAAAGAAACAAAATACAAAGAAACTCCTACTAGGAGCATGGAACATCAGAACATTACTTGATAGAGAGAATACCCCAGGACCTGAGAGAAGAACAGCTCTAATTGGTAAAGAACTGGCGCGATATAACATTGACATCGCAGCCTTAAGTGAAACACACTTACCAAAAGAGGGATCACTCAGCGAACCCACCACTGGATACACCTTTTTCTGGAAAGGTAGAGCCACAAATGAAGACAGAATTCATGGTGTCGGCCTGGCTATCAAGACCAGTTTGCTCAAACAGCTGCCAGACTTGCCTGTGGGCATCAGCGAGAGGCTCATGAAGATCCGTTTGCCTCTCAGCAAAGACCAGTATGCCACAATCATCAGCACATATGCCCCAACACTGACCAGCACAGAGGAGACCATCGAGCAGTTCTACTCTGACCTGAGTGCTGTCCTACACTCAGTGCCCACCAATGACAAGCTGATACTACTGGGAAACTTCAATGCCCACATTGGCCAGGACCATGAAAGATGGAAAGGAGTGCTTGGCAAACACGGCGTGGGGAAAATGAACAACAACAGCCTAGTGCTACTCAGCAAATGCTCAGAGTTCAAACTCACCATCACAAACACTGTGTTCAGAATGGCAAACAAATATAAAACAACGTGGATGCACCCAAGATCAAAACAGTGGCATCTCATTGACTACATCATTGTACACCAGCGAGACATCCAGGATGTAAAGATCACCAGAGCCATGAGAGGAGCTGAATGCTGGACAGACCACCCATTGGTTAGAGTGACTCTTCAAATGCACATTGCGCCTCGCCATCCAAAACGCACCCAGACAGTTCTCTCATTTTACAACGTGAGTCGTCTTAGAGATCCATCTTATTTGCAAACATTCCAGTCCTGCCTGGACAACAAGCTGTCTGCCAAGGGACCACTCACTGGAAGCTCAACAGAGAAATGGAACCAGTTCAGAGACGCAGTGAAGGAAACATCAAAGGCAGTCCTAGGCCCAAAACAACACAACCACCAGTCCTGGTTCGACGAGAACAACACTGCTATTGAAGACCTGTTGAGCAAGAAGAACAAAGCCTTTATGGAGTGGCAAAATAACCCAAACTCTGCTCCTAAAAAGGACAGATTCAAGTCTCTCCAAGCCACGGCGCAGCGTGAGATCAGGAAGATGCAAGACCGATGGTGGGGAAAAAAAGGCAGAAGAAATCCAGCGGTTTGCTGATATGGAAAACTACAAACAATTTTTCAGTTCCCTCAAGACTGTCTATGGGCCATCAAAACCCACCACCACTCCCTTGCTATCCTCTGACGGTGACAATCTCATAAAAAGATAAAAAAAAGGCATCAGCAACAGGTGGAAAGAACACTTCAGTCAGCTTCACAACCGACCCTCTTCAGTCAACCAAAGAGCCCTTGGCCAGATCCCTCAAAACCGCTCCATTGAACAACTTGATGTCCCTCCTTCAATAGAGGAAGTCCAAAAAGCCATTAAACAAATGAGTGCAGTCAAGGCACCCGGTAAAGACGGGATCCCAACCGAGGTGTAAAATGCCTTAAATGGAAAGGCGCTCCAGGCATTCCACATAGTACTGACCAGCATATGGGAAGAGGAAGACATGCCCCCAGAACTCAGAGATGCCTCCATCGTAGCACTATACAAGAACAAAGGCTCACGAGCAGCCTGTGACAACTACAGAGGCATCTCACTACTCTCCACTGCTGGAAAGATCCTCGCCCGTGTTATACTCAACAGACTCCTGTCATCTGTTTCAGAGAAAAACCTGCCTGAATCACAATGTGGCTTCTGACCAGATCATAGCACCATCGACATGGTCTTCACGGTGAGGCAAATGCAGGAAAAATGCCTTGAGCAGAACCTGAGTCTCTACATTGTCTTCATAGACCTGACAAAGGCTTTCGACACAGTGAACAGGGACACATTGTGGGTGATCCTCAGCAAGCTCGGTTGCCCAGCAAAATTCGTCAAACTGATCCAGCTCTTTCATGTCGACATGACAGGGGAAGTCCTATCTGGTGGAGAGACTTCTGATCACTTCAACATCTCCAATGGTGTGAAACAAGGCTGTGTCCTCGCTCCGGTACTATTCAACCTATACTTCACCCAAGTATTACGACATGCTGTGATGGATCTAGACCTGGGCGTCTATATCAAATACCGGCTGGATGGCTCACTATTCGACCTTCGCCACCTGACTGCAAAAACAAAGACAACAGAGAGACTCATCCTGGAAGCTCTCTTTGCAGATGACTGTGCTCTCATGGCCCACCAAGAAAATCATCTTCAAAACATTGTGGACAGGTTCTCCACCGTAACAAAACTGTTTGGCCTATCAGCCTCAGCAAAACAGAGGTGCTGTTCCAACCTGCACCAGGGAGGCCAACTAACCAGCCATGCATTACAATCAACAGCACGCAGCTTTCTAACATCAACACTTTCAAGTACCTGGGCAGCACCATCACCAACAACAGGTCCCTAGACTATGAGATCAATGCCAGGATCCAAAAGGCCAGCCAGGCACTCGGGCGGCTGTGCTGCAAAGTCCTCCAACACAGCAGTGTAAGCACTGCGATGAAACTCAAAGTGTACAACGCAGTGGTCCTCAGCTCACTCCTGTAAGGTTGTGAGACATGGACACTGTACCGGAAGCACATGAAACAGCTGGAGCAATTCCACCAACGCTCTCTCCGGTCAATCATGAGGATCCGATGGCAGGACCGAATCATCAACCAGGAAGTCCACGACAGAGCCAACTCCACCAGCATTGAAGTAATGGTCCTCAAAACCCAGCTACGATGGTCTGGACACGTCATCCGCATGGACCCACAGCGAATACCAAGACAAGTATTCTATGGTGAACTGTCAGCTGGACTCAGGAAACAAGGCTGACCAAAGAGAAGATTCAAGGATCAGCTAAAGTCAAACTTGAAGTGGGCTGGCATGACACCAAAGCAACTAGAGCTCACTGCCTCTGACAGAAGCAGCTGGCGAACCCACATTAACCATGCCGCCGCCACCTCTGAAGATGAGCCACATCAACGTCTTGCCGCTGCACGTGAAGGCCGACACCAGGCCACAACGGCACCTCTCATAACAACTGGAGTCCCAGGCCCCATGTGCCACAAACTCTGCGCCTCAGTCTTTGGACTCCAAAGTCATATGAGTGTACACTGTAGATGATAATGCACAAAGACAATAGTCATTTTTGGTCACTAAGAGACTACCACTATATATAGCAATCAAGTGGGTCTGTGTTCTTTCTCCACTATCTTAGTTCTCCCCACCCCTCTTATTTTAATCTTAAAAGGAGAAATTGTATATTTTTATGGTAATAAAAGATAAAATATGCTGATATTATACAATATGTATATTTTATTCATTTCTGAGTTTTAAAACTCTCAAAAAATTCGTATTTAATTTCTTATACTGACCTGATATATCAAAACCAGGATATACCAACAAAACCCAGCATCAAGAAATAGAAATAGAAATTCCATTGAAAGTAACCACAGATGATATTAAATACTTGGGATTCTTCCTGTGAAGACAAACCAAGGGATTGTATGAACAAAATTACAAAACACTTTTCATACAAATAAAGAGATCAAATCTATTGTAAATATGTTAAATACTTGTGAATTTTAAAAGTCTCCATCTTGGTCTAGCACCCAAAAATTGTGCACACCCACACTACACGGACATGTGCTAGTCAATGACAAATCAGAAATAACTAACTGCCCACCTGGGCTGTCCTAAGCCCAGCTAGAGCCAACCATTGGCATTTGTGAGACACAGGAAGTGAGGTAGGGAACAGCCTCTGGAATTCGCTCACTTCCTGTGGAGAGAGCGAGACAGGAGTTGGTGTTAGGAGCTTGGACAGGGAGGATGCCCGCAGACAGCTTTCCTTCAGATCGGTCACGTGAGTTAAGGACTGATTCTTTCCACCTGGGCCTAAAACTCACTCTGCCTTGGTCAGAGGTTGAGTAGCCCCTTTCCTTTTTCTCTTCTCTCCTTCTCTCCCTCTCCTTTCCCTACTCCCAGTGTGATTAAACCTCCATAAACTCCATTCTGACTTGAGTGTTTCATTTTAGGAATTTCATAAGTAAATTCCTTGGCGGCCATTGTTCAATATTACATAAATCCTGTAGCCACATTTTTAACCATTACAGTGCTAATAACCTCTCCCAGAAGCCTAAAATTTCTACCATTACATACTCATGGGTAGGCCAAACCAATATACTAAAAATGACAATCCTATCTAATTTATTCAATGTCATACCAAACTATGAAAGAATTATATTTTAGAGATAAAGAAATAATTGTATCTGAAAGAACAAAAGGTCAAGGACATTAGAGAAATCAATGAAAAAAGAATATTAAGGAAGGCTGTCTAGTAGTTACAGATTTCAAAATATATTACCAAATATTAATCATCAAAACAATCTGGTACTGGTGGGTTAATGGAATATATTAGGTATAAAATATAAAGTAGTAATTGACCATGGTATTCTAATGTTTGATAAACTCAAAGATCTAAGTTTTGGGGATAACAATTCACCATAGGACATAAAATTGCTGAGAAAATTTGAAAGCAGTTTTGCTGAAATTAGGACCAACATCCACACCATATACCAAGACAAAATCAAAATAGATAAAGTATTTAGACATATGAGATGTTATTATCATAAGTAAATTAGTGGAACATGGGAAAATATAATTGTTAAATATAAAAATAAAAGAAGGATTTATGACTAAATAAGAGATAAAAGAGGTCATAGGAAGTAAAAGAGATATCAGTTATATGAAATTATGAAGCTTTTATACAAAAAAAAAAAACCTAATGCAGCCAAAATTAGGAGGTAAACAGGAACTGAGGAAAAATTTGTTAACATTTCTGTGATAATGATAAAGTCTCATTTCTCAAATGTATTCAGAATCAAATTTATTTTTTAAAAAAGAGCTATTTCCCAATAGATAAATGGTCAATGGATATGAACAAGCTGTTTTCAGAAGAAAAAAGAAAACAAAGCTATCATTAATCACATGAGGTAATGGTCTACATCACTATTGATTAGAGAAATACACATTAAAACAACTGAAATATCTCACACCTGTCAGATGGGCTAACACAACAATAAAGGAAAATGACAAATATTGGAGAGAATGTGGAAAATTGGAATACTAATGCCATATTGGTGAAATAGATAACTGATCTAACCATTCTGGAGAGCAATTTGATGCTAGTTCCAAAGGGCTATAAAACTGCATACCTTTTTGCCCAGCAATAACACTGCTAGATATCTATCCCAAAGAGATAAAAAAGAGAAAAGTACCTATTTATACAAAAATATTTATAGAAGCTCTTTTTAAAATGGCCAAGAATTGGAAAATGAGGGAATGCCCATCATTTGGGGAATAGCTGAACAAGTTATGGTATATTATTGTGATGGAATACTATTGTGCGATAAGAAATGATGATCAACATCCTAGTGCAAACATCAACAACATGGAAATAGGTTTTGATCAAGGACACATGTAAAATCCATTGGAATTGCACGTAGGGCTAGGGGAATGGTTGGAGGTAGGACAGGGAAAGAATATGATTCTTGTAACCAAGGAAAAATGTTCTAAATTGACTAAATAAAATTTTCAAAAAAAGAAATGATGATAAAAATGTAGAGGTAAACATTATATGAAGAATTATATAAATTTATGCAAGTGAATTCAGCAGAATCCAGAGAACATTGAACACAAGAACAGCTATAGTGTAAAGATGATGCACTGTGAAAGACTTAGCTACTCTGATCAAAACAATGATTCAAGACAATTCTGAAGGACCCCCTATACATTCCCAGAGAGAGGTGAACTCTGCAGATTAAAGCATATTTTTAAATTTTTTCTTTTATTATTTTATTTAATTTTCTTGGAAATATATTTTCAAGCCTTCATGTGTATAACTGAAATCAAAATGCTTGACTTCTCAAGCATGAAGGGGAGAAGGAGACCTTGGAAATCAAAAGTTTAAAAAATGATTTAAAAAAATTTTATACTACTTAACTGGGAAATGTTTAATAAAATAAGTAAAAATAATTTATTATAAAAATCATGGACTACACATTCTGTCTGTAGCACTAAATGTTTTTTAATGAACTGCCATTAGTGTTGTTTCCTTGGAAGCATTTTTGCAATAAGTGGCATGTTTTGTGCAAGGTTATTTTTTTTTATTATTGGAACTTCTGTTATCTTGCAAATTTTTTAAGATAATTCCTTTTTTTAAGTGATATACATCTGAATTGTTGGTCCATCTGTCATTGCCCTCTTGCCCTCACACAGACATCACTATCAGTTTGGGACAGCAGAACCACAGGTTTGTTGGAAGCTTTGCAGATCATTGTAAAATCAATGGCCATTCATTTTGAAGTCCTGACATGGATAAGCACTCCAAGGACAGTTTTGTACCAACAGCAGAATATAGAATTTTCTCTATAGCAGAAGATATTTGAACCAACAAATAAAGTCCAAAATATTGCTAATATTATCTCTGACTGTCTAGTCTCCTACGTTCATTTAGCTTATGCAGGATACTGCTATTGAGCCTATATTGTATTAATGATATAATTTAATGTAAAAAAGATGCATCCCTAAAAGTGTGTGTGTGTGGGGGGGGTCTCCCCCTTCTTTCCTTGCATAAGTTTCAAACCTGGAGTCAGGAACTTCAGGCCCTGACTCAGGATATGATTATCTTGTTGATGTTTCCTAGAAGGCAGACTTCCATCTGAGTATCCTTTATGGACTTTCAGTGGTCAGGAACATTCCATGTCTTGTTAACTGAGCCCTTGGAAAGTTATCACTGATGAAGAGACTAGGCTCCTAGAGTCTAGACTGAAATTCAGCAATGTTTCCTTCAGACAAGTTGGTTTCATTAGCAAATTACAGTCCAGTCATTATTGGAACTAATACACCTAATTTCACTGACAAAATGGATG
This sequence comes from Monodelphis domestica, assembly GCF_027887165.1. Classification (NCBI taxonomy): domain Eukaryota; kingdom Metazoa; phylum Chordata; class Mammalia; order Didelphimorphia; family Didelphidae; genus Monodelphis; species Monodelphis domestica. Next base: position 71,307,019 of record NC_077232.1, read on the forward strand.
TGGTAAACAATTGTAAGCATGATATGAACACTTATGTATTTCTTTAATATTTCCAACATATTTGTCAATTCCTACTTTGATATGCCTACTGAAAAAGGTCAGTTTTAATAATGATAGCTCAGCTTTCTATTTTCAATAAAATGCTCTAAATATCAAAAATATTATGAAATGGTGGTAGAGAAGGCTAGGGTAGGACGAAATATCACCTGATTGCATCAGACTTTGCACATCAAAGTCTACTCCTGTTAGATATTTATAAATTTAGCTTCTCCAAACAGTGAGTTACTAAGAATATACCCCAAAAGAATTGTTTGTGTCAGATAAACCACTAATATTCTAAAAAATGGGATTTCTGTAACTTCTACATTGAACTAGTCCTCTCTATTTTTAAGAAAACTCTGGTGCTGAATTGAGAATCACAATGAGTCTCCTAAAATGTTCGATAGCACAGGCAAAGCTCAGAGGAAATATGAACCCAGAAATTGCTCTTGAGGTGTTTCAGTCAATCACTGGATCATAGATTTAGAGCTAAATGGACATCAGAGGCCAAGTCAGGGTCACATATAGCTATGAATCAGATCAGAATTTGAACTCAGATCTTTCTGAATCATTGGACCATTCCAATAAATCAATTATGATTCATTAAGCAGCTATTATATATTAGGCAATGAGAAGTCAAATACAAAGAATGAAATATTTCTTTTTACTTTTAAGGAACTTCCACTTTGATGCAAAAGCTAACACCTTGTCATCTGACATCCTATAAAAGCTATTGTTCCTTTACCTGTAAATTCCACTTATGTCATTGTGGGAGATGGCTTGGCAATGCCAGACTCTGAGAATTAGTTGGGTAGAAACTTGTGGCAAGAGCATCCAAATGCTTCTCTGATTTTATACAGATCCAAAGATCATGATGATCTTTACCCAAAAAGAATGTCATGACCTCCAAGTAAGATAAGGAATTGGGATAGCGAATGATAACCAATAATGAAATTTAGTTTAACTTTTTAAGGAGAGGATTTAACTTTTTAAGAGGAACCACATTTTTTCTCTAGCCCTTAAACTTTAATTAAATTCTTGCTAGCATAATGAGTTTGGATAGATTTTTCAGAGCAAAAAAATGTAGCATGTTTTCTCACCACATGGACTTTCCCAAGATGTTGCAGCTCAAAGCCAATGAACAATGGGGAGCAGAATCTCATTTTATTGCTGTTGGCTCACTGGAGTGGAACCAGGAGGATTCCTGCCAGGTTCTACTGGCCAGCACAGTTAGGGTTCATGTGTATCAGTGGCATTTAGTCCTGTAAAACAAATTGCATTTACCATAAGAAAACAGAGATGAAAGCATTGTGGTGTAATGGAAAGAGAGAAGACCTAGTTTAAATGTTGTCTATGCTTCTTGCCAGTTAGGTGACCTGGGCCATGACACTTTTCCTTCCTGGGTATCAGCTTCTTTATCTATAAAATGAATAGATTGGACCAGATCACAGACAAGGTTTTCCTTCTAGGTAGAAGTAAATTCTACATAATTCCCGCTGTTAGTTTGGTGTAGTAAAATAAGCACCACAATTAGAAAAAGAACCTAATCATAATGCTAATATTAAATAATAGCTAACATTTATATAGTTCTGATTTACTCCACAACAGCCTTGTGATTTAGGTGCTATTATTATTTCCATTTTACAGATGAAGAAACTGAGGCAAATAGAGGTGAAGTTACTTACCTGGGATTATACAACCAATATGTCTGAGGCTGGATTTGAACTCGGTTTCTTCTGACTCCAGGCCTAGCACTTTAATAACTGAGTCATCTAGCTGCCCTTTCATTGAGTTGCATTTCTGCCACTTACTCTCTATACCTCCTTGGGCAAGTCATTTAAACTCTCAGGAGTTCAGTTTCCTCAACCATAAAATGAAGGTGTTAAACCAAATCAAGAGTTAGCAAACTAAGGCCCACAGGCCAAATCCATTTCATGCAACCCATAGGCTAAAAATATATTTTATATTTTAATATAAATTTCTAGGAACTGAAGTCAAGCTCATTGCTCTTTATTTTGTAAATCCCATTCTTTCCTTTAAAAAAAATCAGGAAAATATTTGCTTTTTTCTAGTTCTATGTGTACTCCTTCTTCTAGTCTCTGACTTCTCAAAAAGCATTGTATATTACTTGGTAATCATATCCACCATATCTTTCAGTTCTCTAAATTGCAGCCCATTTGGGGTTGGTATTTTGAACTAATTAAAGATAATTAGGTTCCCTCTTCCTTTCACCCTATTTATTTGGAAGTATCGGGTTCCTAGTAGACCTCTGTGTCCTTTCCAGTTCAAACATCCTTCCCCTTGGTTGAGAAATATTAAAAAGGATATATGATCTCAATGATTTGGGAGTTTCCCTCCAATGATGCATATTGCAACCCATAAGCCCCTGTAACTGTTCTCCATATTCTGCCATGAGTTTGCCACAAGGAACCCACTGTTCTAGAGACCTTCCTCACTTGTCAAAAAAAGAAAGGCACAAATTAAGAGATGCACAGTTCTGTCATGTTTCCATTATCTATTAGCATCATTTCATCCTCACATAAACAACCACTCTGCCCCTTATTTGATCCTTTGCTTTTCCCTAATATAGTTAACCAAACCATTTTTCCTGCCTTTATCTTGCCTTATGCTAAGCTCACTTTGAGCTGTAGTAGCCATGACAGTATTCTTTTTTAAGTAAAATTGTCATTGATATCTTTTGTTTTCATGTCACCAACATTTCCTCTGTATCCCTCCTCTCTATTAGAGAATCATTTCCATATAAGCTTTTTTTTTTTTAAAAGAAGAGAAAAAACCCAATAAAAACATAGAAAAATATCCGGAAAAATGCAGTATCTCACACTACTGGATAGGGGAAGGTATACTGACATCATTTTTGTGGACTCATTCCCACTACTATATGAAATAAATAGTCTGCTTATTGAAATCCAAATGAATATAAAAAGAACAAATCAGTTCAGTACTAGGATATTTTTTGGATTGAAATCTCAGGTTTGAGCCAGAGGCACAAAACTAGTGTTTGAAATAGCTGGAATTCCCTGCAGGTTCACAAAGCATCACATAGGGATTGTGATGAAGGTGACTGTTTGACTTATTCTGCCTCCCCCAAACCTTCACCTTTTGTGATGGTGCCATAGACTACACTGATGTGTTGATGTGTTCAAAGACTTCCCATAGCACCTTTCTCTTTCTCATCTATGCCAGTAAAGCTATGGATCTGAACACAGTTTCCCTTCCAAGGACACTTCCCCAGACCTGAAGGGGTCTTGCTTAGTGAGAGACTGTTGATGAAAGGTCTTTACCAATTTAATGAAATATATTGGTTCCATTGTCCTTTTATTATTCAATACTTGTGCTAGTCCACTGTGAGAACAGAGGTTATGGAAAGAAATCACGTAGTCAGACCTCCTGCCCTAAATCAAAAGTCTTTCCACTAGATGCTATGGTGATATGTCTTCTTGTTTTATGCCATTTGAACAATAGAGAGTGCACTCTTATGTTGCCTGGGTCGCTTCTAACTATTCTCAGTAATCATTTAGAAGACTCTGTGGGGGCAAGAAATCTCGAGTGGAAACCATAGTTTATATAGAAGAATGAGTCCTGCATAAGTGAACTGAGTTATAATAAAATACCTTAGGAGGTTATAGAGAATGCCATCTTGATGGCAAGAGGTGCAGTACTAGAGATAACATTTCAGAGTTCTTTTTGTAGGTTGGAAAGGGACTAGTATGCTGTGGAAAAGTGAGTCTTCTCCATAAAGGGCTGTGAAATACCATAATCCCCAAATGTAAAATAAACAGGGCATCCAAATTAAAAGTGATATAGCAGCTGTGAAGTTGGAATATTTCCTTTATGAACAGTGGCCTTGACTTTGATGAAATGTGAGCATCAATTCCACTACAGCCCTTGTCCTCCTGGGAGAGATGATTGCTTGTAACAAAATCGAATGCTATCACTACCTGGGAATATGGGGGAATTGGCAGGAGTTGCAATAAGCTACCAGCTGTCCCATTGGGTCTTTGGCTCAAGCATAGAAGACTGGACATACTGACAGATTTTAGATCAGTTGTAGCCATCAAAATTCTGACAACCATTTGTCAGATTTGGGGGTCTATGTGGTTCAGTGCTGGCTTGACCTAGCTGATACTGGAAAGCCACATTGCTAAGAGTTACTTATAGACTTGAATGGAAATATAGGGACCTACAGAAAATTGCTTCTATTTATGGTATAGGTATCATGCCTGATTATAGAAATGATATAGTATCTCTTTGGTATAGGCATTCTACTTATGTTATTGGTATGTTAATACTATTATGTTTGATAAATATAACTATTATTTATAAAAAGGATTTATTAAAATGACTGATTAATCCAACATCTGAGTTTGACTTTAATAGTGGTTCATCTCTTTGATCATTGCAGTGTTCAAGCAGGTGAATAAGTATGGACCTCAGTTTCCTCATCTGTAAAGTAAGGTGGTTGAATTAGATGGTCTCTAAGATTTTTCCAGGTTTAAATCTACAATTTTATGATCTCTTACCCTATATAGTGTTAGAGATTAGGGAAACAGATTCTCCAGGTGATTAACTGTGACTTTCATTACTGTTTTTATTAGAAGACCCCATTGATTTCTTTTGGATTTACAGAAGATGTCTTTGGGCACCCCGTACAATTTTCTCCCAATATGAAACTTGGGGTCAGTTACAAAAACCAATCTGTATATGCGATGCTTTATGTTTTGCAGAGTCCTTTACTTATATTGTTTCATTTGGTCCTCACAACAATCTGTTGAGGTAGGTGCCATTATTATCTCCTCTTTTCAGATGAGAAAACTGAAACCAGAAAAGATGAAGGAATTTAAGTCAGCATCATCCAGCCAGTAATTGCCTGCATTAGAATATAAAATCAGGTCTTTCTGACTCCAAGTGTGATGTTCTATTCACTAGGATGCCATGGTAGGATGAATATTTGTAGTAGTTTGTAAATACTCAGTACAGCTATTTTATGAAAATGGGAGTTGTCCACTGAAGTATAGTCTCCATCTTGTGTAAGTTGGTATGACTTCTTTTCTGGCCTACTGTAACTCCAAGGACTATATTTCTACCTTCTGAAATCATCTCTCCATTTTGGCAAATAGCTGCCAGAGGCCCAAGGTGTAAAGGATTTTTTCAAATCAATTTGATTGGCCAAATGTGATCCTCAAAGACCCAACTTAAATTTTTCCCTCAGACACTAGCTGGGTGACTTTAAGCAAATTACTTAACCTCATTTGTCTCTTTTCTTAACTTAAAGTGGGGTTAATAATACCATCTACCTCTCAGGGATTTTGTGAGGATCAAATGAGGTAATATTTGTAAAGTGTTTAGCCCAGTGCCTGGCACATGATAATAAATTTTATTATTATTATTATTAAGGCTGAATATGGTAGATAAAGCTTTTCTCATAAGGTAGTATACAATACGTCATGGTCTGGACTGTACAGAGCTAAGTTCTAAGGAAAGTTAGAGAGTTGATTGTCTTATCCAACCTATGAGTCCAAATCTTCTCTCTTTTTATAGTGCTTTCATATGTTCCCCACTCCCACTTTGTACTGCTTTGTTAGGGTGGTCTCATATTGTGACCACTATGTTTACTTCTGACTAGTAAGGCTTTGGTTCTCACCACTTTCCATATTCCAAGGTTAAGGACTAATTTCCAAGAAAATCTTATGGTATGCATCCTTATAATGAGGCTTTGAGATGAAATGCCCAGAATTAAATAAAGATTAAAGAAATCTCTGCAGAAGCCCTCACAATTTAGAGCCTGAGTAAGCAAGCTACCCCACAGAGACATTTATGATTTGCTTTTGTGTTCTTTTTCCTTCTGGATAGAACTTAATAGCAAGTACAGTATGTATTTCACCCTCAACTGGGAAAATACATGGAGCTGCGCAACTACTGTTAATTCTGAATAAGCACTTACTGGAGTGCTCATTTGTAAAATGTTGAGAGAAATTAATGGGGCTTGCCTTTATTTGTAGTCTATTTTTAGCAATGTTAGGGTTACATGGATTTTGTGTCTTCGGAGATGAAAGTGTTGATAATGTCTTCTATATCGCTAATTGACCCCACATTACTCAAAGGTTGAAAGATAGTTGAGCATCATTGCAAGGTGTCTCGAGGTGTGTGTTGGTATGAGACTGTGACCAGCCTTTTTACTAAATTAGAAATGTCTACCTCAGGACTTTCCTAGTTGTTCCTTTTCCTATTTAGATTGGCCTTGAGTAGGCAAGAATTCAGTTAATGCTTAAGGAAAAAGGCATACATTCAGTCCTTTTCTTTTTCTTCTGTAGAGCCAGGACTTTCTCCAAAGAGAAATGGATTGGGAAGGGGGATACTGTCTTTCATGACCTTCAAGTTAAAGGCCTCAGACCTCCTCAAAACACATTCTAGGTCACAGATCACATGCTTCTGATCTGCCCTAGGTTTACTTTTGTTTATTTCTGTATACTTCTTTTCTTTGAAAAGAATTCAAAACAAGTCAAATATAAGCTTCACAACGAGTCTGGCAAACATATGGAACCATTCAACTCCTGTTAATTCTGAGTTAATGCTTATTGACTTATTCTTTTGTAATAACTGAAGAAAAATAAACAGAGCCTGATGGTTTTGGTCTTCACCCATGTTGAGACATGATAATCATGGGTTTTTTCCCTGCTTCTACCCCCTGCTCAGCAAGGACTCTAAAAAGGCAAGATCTATGCCAAGCAACTTAAAAAAACCTGATTATTCTTCTTCCTTTGCCCTCTTAGAAGCAAAGAGAAAAATTGGATTCACTCTGTTCCATATCCTACAAGAATGTTTAAGAAAAAGTATTCCATGGGACAGGAAGCAAAAATAGAAATCTTGTTCTGCAATGTCTTTTTTGTACATTATTTTCTGATGCCAATGAGAATCCTTTTAACACTGTAACTATTAGAACTAAAACTAGTGATTCTGGCTGTCAGGATAAATTGTAGGAAAGGCATCTTTAAATCAACTTTCTAAGACAAATTTGGTTGTAGGGGAAAGTATAGGGTTTTGAATAATTTCCTGGTGGCCGTTGCACAGGATAGGGAGCAGGAAAGGTTTTCTCTAGAAGATAGTGGAGCAGGTTACCAAGAGATAGTGTTGTACAATGGGAAAAGTAATGGCTCTGAAGAGGACTTGGACTCAAATACTGCCTATGACATTTACAATCTGTCTAATTTTGAGCAAATCATTTACTTTCTCTGAGTCTCAGTGTCCACAATTGGAAAAGGAAGAAGTTCAATAAGGGAATCACTGAAATCTCTTTCATCTCTAGATGTATCATCCTATGATTTAGTAGGTTTTCTTTTTAACCAATTATTCTCAGTAACTAGGTGCAAAACTCAATTGTTATGACTAAACCAGGTTCTAGTACAGTTAGCCTTCTAAATTTTAGTGCCCTGGGGCAAAGTTTACTCTGCTGTTATAACTAAGTTTCTCCAAAGGACATTGTGAAGAAAATGCCCATGTAAAGATTATTGTATTTGGAATCAAAGAGTGAGACCTCTTATACTTAATACCACTGTCCATCAATCAATAAATGTCTATTAATTCCCTACTATTATCTAGGTACTATGCTAAGTGCTGGGGGATATAAAGAGTAAAAAACAATCCTTGCCCTCAATGAACTCATAATCTAATGGAAAAGACTCATCTGTTGTCACTGTAGACAATTTATGTGATCTCTTTGGACCTCAGTTTCTCCAACTGTAAAATAAGGAGGTTGAACCAAATGACCTCTCTGGCCTTTCCTTGTCTAAATCTACTATCCTTCATATTTTTCTCCTTTTGCACTTGTCCTCATTATTTCTCTCTTCTGAAACAGTTTAGGAGAGACCTGGCCATACCAGAACTAGCTGGGGAACTAAGGAGATAAGATTCTTCTTCTGCCTCAGCTTGTTGTGTTGTTGTTGTTGCTGTTGCTGCTGCTGTTCAGTCCTTTCAGTCTTGTCTGAATATTCATGAATCCATTGGGGGTTTTCTTGGCAAAGATACTGGAATGGTTTGCCATTTCCCTCTCCAGCTTGTTTTACAGATGAGGAAACTGAGGCAAAAAGAGTTAAGTGACTTGCTCAGGGTCACATGGCTGGTGTGTAAGGCCAGATTTTAACTCAGGCAAATGAATTTTCTCAACTCTAGACCCAGCATTCTGGGCACTGTACCACCTAGCTGTCCTTTCTCCTGGTTCTACACTTCCCCCAATTTGTATGTTGCCTATTCTAGAAAGATTCCTGACTAATGCTTATTTGATTAAGGATTGAGATTCTGTCTTTAACTGTTTTGAATAGTCATACAAACCATTTTAAATGAATGTTCACTTCTGTTAAGTCATAAATAGGATTAGGAAAGATTTCACTGGGAAGTAATATAAATCAAATTTTTGACAACATAACCATAGAAATATCTAGTATCCTTCTCTCTTCATGATATATTTATAGCACCTGGGCAGTTGTCAGTCAGGGATATTTCTGTTACAGCTAATACCAACTCATACAGCTCCTTATTTGGTTCTCAGAAACTTCTGGGATAAATGTTAGAAGAGGGAAGAAAAAAAGCCAAAGCAATCTTTTGGAAAGGTTTTAAATATGCTAATCACTGCTACTAGGAACTTGTCAAGCTTGGAATTTCCCACCTGTTCATATAGCTTGCAGATAATGAAGCATCCTTGTAAATGAGGAAATTTGGGGAAAGTCGGAGAAATGGGCCATTTCACTTAACAAAATGAACTCAGTCTTTTTAAAAATTTTTTATTGGGGGGGGGGAGCAGATAGAAGGGATGACCCTTCCTCTTCTGTATGTAACTGCATAAAGCTTATGGCTCTGTTTGCCATAGCCCTGTGACATGCTGTTGGGGCATCCCAGTTTGCAGCTTCCAAAAGCTGATAAACTATAGTGCAGGTTCTAGAAACTTGTGGAAATGGGACTACTGGATCATGCATCTAGAACTATAAAGTACGGGAAAGGCTATCTAGTCCAATCCTTTTATTTTACAAATGACGAAACTGAGGTCACAGAGATAATGTGAATTGTTCATGATTACACATGAATCAAGCATTAGTGGGAAAGTTTGAATCTCTGGATCCAGGTAATGCTCTTTCCTTTTCATTTGGTTATTTCTCCTGCAGTTTTTCTTGCTGCCTATGATTGGTATTAGGTGTTTATTGGAGCTGGCAAATGCAAGTGAACCTATCTGCTTCAATATGACAGTGGAATACCATATATAATAAGTCCATTTACAACCATTGATCCCTTTCTGTTCTGTGTGCAAGTTCTTGTACTGGATGCTATGCTTGTTTTTTCATTTATTTATTTTTTGCAATGACTTCTCTTATTTCTGAGTTTCTCACTCTTTTCCTCTAATCATGTTCTCTTGTCAAAATTCAACCCATTTTCAAGAGCCACTGGAAATTCTGACTCCTTCATGAAGGAAGGAACCTGTGAAGTGGGGTTCAGGAAAGATGTTTGGGCCAGGGACAGCAGTTCTTCTACCTAAGCCTTGAAAGTGGGACCTGGATATAATCTGGGTAGCAAGGGCCAGAGAGAAGGTAAGGAAGGGTGACTGGGTAAAGAGGGACAGAGCAGGATTAAGATATCTAGGCAAAGTATCTGCAAAAATTCCCAATTTGTATATATTATTTAAAAACTTGCAACTCAATCAAGATATTCATAGACTTTAAAAATATTTCATTAATTTTTTCAAGTTTACATTAGCAATATTTAATCATTTCTTAACTGTAAAAATTAAGAAGATTGGAAGATATTCTTTAAAGAAAATGAACAGCAAAGCTTTAATGTTCATTTTGGGTTGTCTATTTTCTCTTTTGCCAATGTATTGTTAATGTCTAGAGGCCATTTATGCTGATAGTTATTGATTTGTTTTCATTCCTATACACAACCAACTAAAAATCTTTATTTACAGACATGCATTCATGTCTATAAAAATATTTTAAAGTAAATTTCCTTTTATGATAGCAGGAAAGAACAAGGAAGTCAGAGATCCAAGTATTGTGTTTGGGTTATTGGGGACAGAATTCTAAACTCTTTGAAGATGGGAGTTTCCCTAATTTCTCTTTTCATCCCCAGAGATAAGTACAATGCCTATCATGGAAAAGGTACTTAATAAATGCATATTAATGCTGCTGCTGAAGAATAAAGGTTGGGGGAAGCAATCAAGTATCCAGGCTAGACATCTGGGTAGTACGTGGGGGACAGTAATTCATGCCAGAGATTTGGCTGAAGATTGGTGAAAGGAAATGGGAAATTTTTTTTATCTTAAAGAAAAAAATATTTAAGATAAAATGAGTAGACACCTTAAAGGTAGATTTTGAGCAATATAAGAAAAAATGTTCTAATAATTAAAGTTGTCCAAAAGTGAAATAGGTCTCTAGAAGTAATATATTCCTCTCAGTAGAGGTCTTCTAGGAAAGACATGACCTTCCAGGAAAGTTGCATGACCACTTCTATGGGATGTTATAGTGGTGATTATAGATAGGAAGTGGAATAGGTAATTTTTAAAATTTCTAAGCTTTCATGATTGACAATTTCCTCTTCTAAAAATATAAATATCAAATATCATGAGAAGTTGGCTGAAGACTTTTAGTCATTTCTACCTCAGTAAGAAATCAATAAGCACTTTCTTATCAATAGTGAAAATCAGCTGTCAGTAGGGAAGAAAACTCTTGGTAGAAGGGCACAGAGGAAAACTAGTGATTTTGAGTCATAGAGGACAGGATCCCAATATGGCACTACCATTAAGGGCTCTGTGAAGTCAGAAAGCAAGAGGAGGATATTCACAGGGTCATAGATTTAGAAATGGATGGGATCTCAGAAGCCATCAAATCAATAACCATCATTTTAAAGATGAAGACAAGGACCAAAGAGTTTAAGCAATTGATCCAAGGTCACACAGGTAGTAAGAAGAGAGTTAGGACTTGAACCAATGTTTTCTAAATTTTGATCCAGTCTTCTTTCCCTGATGCGACATTGAGCCTGAAGGAGAAGAGAGTCACAAAAAAAGGGAGATGGAAAGTACTGAAGACACATTTTCCTGACTCCATTTTTCTTAAGATTGGCTTTTGAGCCTTTCCTACTATGGTTACCTTGCTATATTCATGTTTATATTTCCCGTATGTTATGAATTCCTTAACAGTAAAAAATGCACATATTATGGATATCATATTTCTTCTCCTTTCAAACAATTTGAATCACTTTATAAATGCATATTGACACCAACAATAACTAAGTCACAATTTTATTATTTTTTTTAGGACGGGCCAACCACTGGTCAGCCATTATTGGTGGATCACACTCCAAGAACTATGTGCTGTGGGAATATGGAGGTTATGCTAGTGAGGGAGTTAAGCAAGTTGCAGAACTGGGATCTCCAGTCAAAATGGAAGAAGAAATTCGGCAGCAGGTGAGTCATAATGATGTGGATAAGCTATTAAGAATGAAACCTGGTGGAATGGTTAGGGTGAAGGAGAAGGAGGGAGGCCTTTTTTGCTACTTTGGAGTATCCCCAGGATTTGTAATTCACAAAAACTATTTTTATCAAGTATTATAAATAACTGTGATTTCAGAAGAAGTGGAGGAGAGGATTGGAATTGGTTGGAGAGGAGAAGGAAGGGGAAAAAAGGGAACTACTTTACCTCAGCTTATTTAGGACTTGGTAGATAAGTCCTAGTGTGGTACCCAACGTACACATAGCTAAAATATAAATCTCTATTATCGAGAATTGGTAAGATTAAAAAAAATTAAGTATTCAGTATGTTACCTAGTCAGGGGCTTCTTATCACTAGCAAACAGAGTAGAGGTCTAAAGAAACAATTCATCTTGTTGATTTTGCCCAGAGTACATTTATATTTTGTTGAGAGTGAACTAAAAAATAAAGCCAGTTAATGTTATGTTGTAGATATGAATTCACACTATATTAAATAACCATTTAAATTATTAGAAATTTGAAGTGATTTGGGGATTAATTTTCAAAGTTTAAAAAAAATTCCATCCTAGGAAATAAAATGCAAGATGATAACTGAGATTTTTGGTGGGGAGAAGACAAATAATTAACTAATATTATTACAGAGGAGACAACTTTCATGCCTTATGTCTTAGAATCCTAGCAGCTGTATTGTTATAAATTTCTACCTCAGACAGTTGGTTAAACATCAAGAGAGAAATATTAGGCCATAATTTGTGTGTGTGTTGTATAGCACTTTTCCTGCAATAAAGAGAAAAGAACTTAAAATGTGGAATATTGTTCATGATGCATTTAGCATTATAAAGAAGGGAAACCAAAAAATACAGAGGCAGAATAGCAAAGAGAGGAACCCTCAATGGGACATATCTATGCTTAGCATGAATAAGTGCTTAGAGCCTTGACTTTTAAACTGGTCTAGCCCCCCAATGTTGAAGTTGAACTGGTTTTATTCTCTTGTTCTTGTGAGGTGACCAACTAGACATACATGATTAGGGGAGGATGTGCCCTTCCTCTTCATTCTCCCCTATCCCAAAAAGCTATTGTTCCCAGAGGGACTGATAGCTCTAGAGGGTTTTTGGGTCTCAATATTCTTCCTAAAAGGCCCACTTTCTGGACAAGTAGCTCTTGAGGGCTCCCAATAGCTAAATAAGGTATTAACTGACTATGATAACTTTTAAGGCTCTTCATGATCTGGCATTATCCTACTTATCTAATCTTATTTCATAGATAGAACCACTGGGTTAACTCCCCTTTGTACTCTACTTTTTGCTCAAAGTGTGTTTTGCTCTTTTGAGAGGCAAACCATTATAATATAGAGTCTTTCTCAAATGCTTCTACTCTCTATCCCTGAAGGTCAGGGACCATATCAGAAAGTGCTCTTCTCTGTTTAGTAGTGAGCAAGAAGTAGATGAAGGCTTTTAGATCTTGGGAGAGGTAAGTGCTAAAATTCATAACAGAAAAGAGACTTTAATTATTGCATTTATAGCTGTTGGGTATTTCTGCAAAGAAAACTCAGAGCAGGAAAATTTGTCTCAGGCAATATTTCGTATTTTTCCCCAAAGTACCAAACTAGATTCAGTCATATCATAAAAACAAGGTTACATTTCAAGGCACTGATAGATGATAAATATTGGCATATCCCTATTTTAACCCTTCCCTTCCATCTTAGAATCAACCCTAGGTTCCAAGACAGAAGAACTAGGGCTAGGCAATGGGGGTTAAGTAGCTTGCCTAGGGTCACATAGTTAGGAAGTGTCCAAGGATGGATTTTAACCCAGGATTTCCCCTTTCTAGGCTTGGTTCTCAATCCACTAAGCCACTTAGATAGCCCTGACACATCTTTATTTTGCACAGAATAAATTTTGAGGACAAATATGGACTGTGATTTCATAGGCATAGGAAAAGGTTAGGGTAGAAATTATCTCCACCAGTATAGATTGGTAACTACTTGTTTGCCATTAAAAATCTTTCATTATCTGGCTCCTACCTATCTGTCCAGATTGATTTCACATTAGTCCCCTTAATACATTCTTGCCTTCTGGACAAATTAGTCTACATGTTGTGCCACATATGTAAAATTTCCCACATCTGTGCTTTTGAATGTGATTACTGCTTCTCTCCCCACCTCATGCCTGGAGTGCTTTCCCTCCTTATTTTTGCATCTTAAAATCCCTTGTTCTCTTCAAGACTTAAGTTCAGTGTCTCCTTATCATTGTTAAGCTTCTAGAAGGAGCAGTTGCCTCTGGCTGTCTCTGTTTCTTTATTTATTTTTCACTCTTCATATACCTAAAATCTGGCTTTCAGCCCTTTACTAAGGTGCAGAAAAAGAACACTTTATAGTTGTCATCTTCAAATTTAGTGCTTAATTATCACTATTTTTGCTAAAAATAATAATGCTGACTATAACATTTTTAGATTAAAAAAAAAACAACCCTTACCTTCTGTCTTAGAATCAATACTGTGTAGTAGTTCCAAGGCAGAAAAGTGGTAAGGACTAAGCCATGGGGGTTAAGTGATTTGCCCAGGATCACACAGCTAGGAAACATATGAGGTCAGATTTGAATTCAGGACCTCTTATCTCTAAGCCTGGCTTTTAATCCATTAAGTCACCTAGCTGCCCCTCCTTGACCTCTCCTTAACATAGTTATCTTTGACTTGAAGCCAATACAAATTTTTTTTCTTTATGGTGATTTTAATTATAGAGAATATGATTTTACAATTCTCTGTCAATCTTCCATAACTTAAACAATAAATACAATTTCTGTATCTTTAAAGGTGGGAAAATACTAATCTAATATCAGGAAACAGGGACAAAAGGTCATGTTAAAATGCATCTGGCCTTTCAAAAAATTTTTCTAAATGGGTTCATCTGTAGACCCAGGAGAACACAGGTCTCCATTATTTGTTTTTTTTAGAATTAAGAATTATTCCATTAAAGCCATTCACATTAAGATTTTCTGAAAAATTTAAATAAAAATAAAAAATTTTCTTATAAGTTCTCAAACAGCTTTTGATCAAGTTAGGAAAACTTAGGAAACTGCCCTACATGATTTATATCAGACAAATCAGCACATACTGTACTCTGATGAAAAGGGATTGAGCATATGAATTAGCTAAAAAGTGTAGAAAGGAAACTAAAACAAGTTCTGGACTTTCTTGCCACTGTGTTGGAACAAGAAACAGAGGGAATACTAGAGAGAGAAGAAATTGACAAGACTGACAGTTGGTGGGGGAAGGGGCAACTGGGAGTGGCAGTTGGTCTTGTGAGGAGCACTTCCTGCCTGGTGTGGGAAGTAGGAGGAGCTTTGCTTCCCAGTCTCAGGATAGAAGTGCCTCTATTTTCATCAGCCCAAAGAGACAGGCCCAATCAGCTCTGAAGATCAGAACTTTCTTGTTGTTTGCTGTCTACTACTAAGATTTTGAAATTAAGAAAACTAGCACAGATATAGCGTACACAGGAATAAGAGAAACCCTCCACCAGCCTGTGAGGCCTCAGCAAAGCTGAGAAAGACTCTATCCTTATTTAGGGGCATCCCTCTTCCCTTTTCCCTGATACCTCTCCGATCAGAACTGGTTATTAAAATTTATCTCATCTGAATATCGCAGTCAGATGAGAGGACTATCTTTTCTGGGGCATAAAGGATGCTGAACCTCAGTTCAGTCATCCAACTACAAATGGTCCTTATCAGACCCCTGCTGGGTGACCAAAGTCTGGGGAAAGGCTTGTCCCTCAGGGTGGTCCATGTTTACCTGCTCTGGGACATCTTTGGCATCAGTCCATAGAGAAGCCATCCCTGCAGGCTATCGTAAGTGGCTCATTTCTTAGACACCTCATTTTGTTCAAAAATAGCCTCTTGGCAGAGGCATCTCTCTCCTTTGTCTCACCGGCAACCATATTCCCTCTCTCTCTTCAACTCCTCCATTCCTTGCTACAAACCTTCTGTATCCTCTGTTCCTCATATCCATTCATCTTTCCCTATAAATATTACAAAAGATATAATTGAGTGGCTTAGTGCATGGAAAACTGATTCTCTAGTCAGGAAGACTTGACTTGAGTACAAATATGACCTCAGATATTTCCTAGCTGTGTGACCCTAGGCAAGTCACTTAACTTGAGAATTACTGAAAAGAGGATCCACTGGAGAAGGAAATGGTAAATCACTTCAGTATCCTTGCCAAGAAAACCCCATGGATAGCTATGTTCCATAGGGTCAAAAAGAGTTGGACATGACTGAATGACTAAATAACAAAGGATATGTTAGAAGTTGAAGCCTCAATCTATATATTACATTTGATTATGATTTATGGAAATTTAAGGGTAATTTTGAGAATGTTCTTAGTTCATTCTCATTGAGAACCTTGAGACCAGGGGGAAATGAGAGACTAAGAGTTAGAAATGGAACAAGTAGGAAAATCAGATATAGTAGCCACTGTGACAGGTAGGCTGTATTTGCATATTTAAGGTCTTGCAATATCAGATATCTGCTCTACTTTCCAGTATTTTTTCTTAATTTTAAAAGGTCTTACTACCATTCTACTACTGCAAAATTCCATAACTTCTAGAATTATAAGTATTCTAACATTCTATGATGTGATTTGGCAAATCTATTAATTCTTTCTTAATTTATAATAAATGTAATTTATACATATGATCATTGGCATAAAATAATAATCACAATATTAACTTACATTTATATGGATATTAAGGGTTCATGAAAATTTTCATATACCAAGCCTTAGACATTTTTATTGCTCATTAGTACTATTGCTTCTGTTTGGTTGTATAAAATATCTTTTGTTTGAAGACAGACTTTTCAACACAACTTCGCATGTGTGTATGTGTTTTCCATTGATATCTTGGGGAATCTTCATTTCTCCTATTAAAAAAATGTAAATGTTTTGCTTAAAGTAATATTTCCTTCTTTTCTTTTCCATTCTAAAACCATTTATATAAATTAATTGGGTTTGGAAAAGATAAGACCCATACATATTGGAAAGAAAACGCATTTTATTATGCTTTAGAATACAAGTTAGTAAAAGTTTATATTTTTAAAATTTCCTATGTTATAACAAGTTAAGAGAGATAATACACAGGGAAGGGTATCTTTCTGAGAGCAAGAGGGCTTCTGTAGTACAAATTCTTTCTAACAGGAATTTATAGTATGCGGACAACCCATAGTCATGCTATATTCATCACTGATCAACCATTAACCTTGGGGATTTCATAGGATAAAGAAGAGCCTTTCTAATATTTTAGTCTCCCATTGCTTGGAAGGTGGGGAAGGAATCTGTCCAAGACAGGATAGACTCTGGTGGTCTTTTGGTTGGTCTTGTACAAAAAAAATAGAAGAAAAAAAGATAGACATGATTGCCTAGTCAACATTGAAATGGATGTTTGCTCTAAAATGGAGTTACTCATGTCAAGAACAGGAAAATACAGTAATCTTTTTCTTCCAGGACATAAAGTACAGTATAATGAAAAGAACAGTGTTGTGAATCAGCTGAGCATGAGATCAGTGTCTTTGAGAGGCTATTGAATATTTTCATTTACCCTTTATTCCTTCCCTTCAGTCTTCTAGAAAGATGTGGCTCACCTCTCCTAAAGTGGCTTTTTTTTCTGTACCTTCAGTCTCATCATCCCCCTTTTCTTCACCCTCCAAAAATCAGCCTGTCTCTTATATGCACCTTTAATCTCTGCCTTTCTATCTCTTTGCCTGCAAACATAATGAAGTCTTCTGTGTGCTAAAAACTTCTTGCCTTCATTCAAAGACCCTTTTAATGTGTTATCCTATCAGTTCTCTCTGACTTATCTTCTTACCAAATCCAAAGCTTTTGTTTTTAATTCTGCCCTTATTTTCCTTGGACCTAGGGAATCCTTTGTTACTGTTAAAAAAAAAACAAAAAAAGAAAAACCTTTGCTTTCTGGAAAACACTCCTCTCCTTTGTCTTTCAAGGTCTCAAACTTTTTCATGGTTTCCTCCTAAATTCCCTGATCATTTCTTTCCTGCCCATTTGAAAGTACTTCATCTTTATCCATCCTCTTAAACACATGTATTCTCTTGAAGTTTTGTCCTAGGCAAGTCCTCTTCCCTTCTCCCTCAGGCCAAGGGATTTTGACCTTTTTTTCTTTTGTATCATGGTATTTTGGCAAGCTAGTGAAGTCTGTGGATCCCTTTTCATGTTAACATCTTTAAATGATTGAGTAACTATTAAACTTCAGTTAGAGATTAGTGAAAATAAAGAAGTTATTCCTTTCTATCCAAATTTTTAGACTCCTAAAACCCTACTCTTATTTTCTCTTGGTAATCTCACTCACACCTATGGGTTAAATTGTCGCTTCTTTTCTGATAATTCCCAAATTTCTATCTCCACCCATAACTTCTCCCCAGAACTCTAGCCTTGTATCCCAAACTACCAGCACCTGCAAAGAGACTGCTAAAACTTTCAAAGAATGTCTATGATTGAACTTCTCCTGTTCCCCTATTCCAACCCTATTGCAAACTTACCTCTCCCCTAACTCAGTTTTTCTGCATATAGTGTTACCATATTCCCAGCCATTCAGGCTTGAAATATGGGATTAATCTTTGGCTCTTCTCTCTCTCTTACCCCATATTTCTAATCACTCTTCCAGTTCTGTCATTTTTATCTCTCCAAACTTCTTGCTCCTTTATACTGAACTTCTATTGTGTGCCTAATGCTTTATGTGCACAGTGTTTGTGCCAAATACAAATACTTGATAAATATATGAGCTAAATTCATTAATTGAGCTAGACAGAATCATGCCTCCCTAGCCTCACCAGGCAACACTCACTATTTCCTACATCTTAGGCTTTTCTCTTAGTTTTCATCTTTTATTCCCTTCCAGATATCTAACCAAATTAGCCAAGATATGATTGATTATGAAATCAAACCAAACCACACCAAATTCAGATTAATTGACTTAATGATCATAAAATTAGCCAAACCAAAAAATCCATATTGGAGATCACACAGCCAGATTTTTTTAAACATTATTTTATTTGGCCATTTCCAAACATTATTCCTTGGAAACAAAGATCATTTTCTTTTCTCCCACCCCCCCCCCATAGCTGACATGCAATTCCACTGGGTATCACATGTGTCCTTGATTCGAACCCATTTCCATGTTGTTGGTATTTGCATTAGAGTGTTCATTTAGAGTCTCTCCTCAGTCATATCCCCTCAACCCCTGTAGACAAGCAGTTGCTTTTCATTGGTGTTTTTACTCCCACAGTTTGTCCTCTGCTTGTGGATAGTGTTTTTTAGATCCCTGAGATTGTTCAGGGACATTGCATTAACACTAATGGAGAAGTCCATTACATTTGATTGTACCACAGTTTATCAGTCTCTGTGTACAATGTTTTCCTGGTTCTGCTCCTCTTGCTCTGCATCACTTCCTGGAGGTTGTTCCAGACACAGCCTGATTTTTAAGTAATCTGTGCACAGCAGAAGAGGCAAGATGACAGTAGTGTAAATGGAATAAAAAAATTGCAATGAGGCAGATAAGAGACAATATTACATCTACCAGTTAAATGTTTATACTGTCCCTGATCTGAAAAAGATGTCACATTATTTTTTTCATTCTGTTCTTTGTATCTGGAACTATATCTTAGATATCTCAGGAAAATTATGTCTAGCATTCAATCAAGATCAAACCCAGGAAAAAGAAGTTAACTGATTCTTTGGCATGGACATATACACCAAACTTTCAGAATCTCTCTATTTGCCTTCAGCTGTGTTCAAAATCAGAGTTGAAGGCTTTCTCAATCCTTGTATTCAATGAGAATGGGAACATACTGCTCCTAATTCTTTTATTTAATTAGTTCAGAAATGTTACATATTTTCTTGCTTATGAACTTTTTTCTAACGCAGTAATTTACTCTGAAGGTCACACTCTATCTACTCAAGGTTCTATAAATTATAAAACAGTCTTTAGCTGCTGAATACAATAAAATCTAAACAGAATAAGACCAAAATTAATAAAAAGATAAAGTGAATCTGAGAATATGAATTTGAAAACAGCTTGGAGGCCACCAAGTCCAAATTATTCTTGAACAAGAATAAACTTCTCTCTCTCTCTCTCTCTCTCTCTCTCTCTCTCTCTCTCTCTCTCTCTCTCTCTCTCTCTCTCTCTCCTTCTTCTTCCCTTTTTCTTCTCCTCCCTTTCTTTTTTGTCTCCCTACTTCCACCATGCTTTATCTCTCAATTCTTTGTAAGTAATATCAGCACCTCACTAATGTGAATTAAGTTGTCTCTCTGTGCTTCCTGTTATTCTAACTAAATTAGATTTGAAAATTTGACTTTTGTCCAATCTGACCCTACCTCTTAAAATAGAAAAACAAATTGCCCATATAAACATTATAATGGCCACTTAAATGAGGGTAACATTCAATACAAGCATCATTTCTATGTTATTAAATAAAATGAGTGAAGGGAAATGCTAAGGAAAAAAATCACCTTCATGAGTAAAGCCAACCTTTAGGTCACTTCAGTAACTCATTTTGCTAATCTTTAAAGCTTTAGAAATAAAATAGTTCTTCCAATATATGGATTGAAGTTTAAGTCTTCCTAGATGAGTTCTTAACCTCTTTATGTGTTGTGAATCCCTCTAGCAGCCTGGTGAAGACTGAATCCCTTATCAGAATGACATTTTCAAATGCATAAAATAAAATACATAGTATTACAAAGGAAATCAATTATATTGAAGTGTGATTCTAAAAATATCTTTTAAAAATGTATACACCTATCCTATGCCCCAGACAGAACTTTAGTCAATTTCTTTGCAATATGAAATGGTAGATCATCATGGCTGGAATAGATCATAGGATCTATCTACTATAACTTACTCTCTTTTCTATGGAAAAAAATGAGGCCCAGAAAAAGTTAGTGACTTAATGTCAAACAACTGATAAAAGGCAGAGATGGGTGCATTTCACTAAGCCATAAAGCCTCCCATTTTCCTAATGTGAATATCTGAGATGAGAGAAAATCCATATGGTTATACAAAATGGAGAACAGCTTATGGTATGGGGCCTGAGTCAACTGAATCTTATCTCATTTGGATCATTTAAATTTTGATTAGAAGCATGTCTTTATTATAATTTGGCTTCAGCATTCAAGCCCTCCCCCTCATACCCCATACTTTGATCCCAAATGATCACTCCAGTCTACTGGTCTATTATCCTCTCCATCACTATTAGTTTTCATAATCACATCATTGTCATCACTGTCACAACAACCTACATTTACACAACACTTTTACTGTACAAAAAGCTTTTCTTACTACAACCTAAAACCTTGGCCACTTCATTATTATTATCTCTATGTTAAAGGTGAATACGAGGAGGTACAGAAAAATTGGATGGAAAACTAAAGGACACATAGTAACTAAGCAACAGGACTAGAAATCAAAAGCTCTTGTTATAGAGTTCAAAACTTTCTCTCCTATTCTCTGCTATTTCACTCCATGTATCCAATGCTGAAGTCCAAAGATCCACTCAACTCTTACTACTTGTTCCATTTTGACATCCAATTCTTTAAAGTTGAGAAGATAATATAATTGAGCCACATACAGATTTATTCATACCCATGCCTTATCGAGAAGAGATCAAAAGATTTCCTTTGGAATGATAGATAGAATGTTTATTCTTTTTCTCATAACTAATTCTTTTATTGAATTAGAAGCCTTGCAAGGACTATCTTTATGATTACTATGGAATGATTACTATGGAGTGAGAGAACATGCCTTTAGAAATTGGGGGTACCCCTTGGTGACTAGTAATCACTGTTGATATTGATCTCTAAGGACCTCTTTTTTGTAGCCCTATAAAATGAAGGGTGAGAGGCTTACCTTGATCTTAATCTTAGACTCAGAAATGCTGTTTAGTTTCAAAGTTGAATAAGCTTGCTAGGAAATCCAAAATGAAGTATCCTTGTGCCTACCAAGTGGCTGCATAGTGGATACGTGCATACTTCTAAATACCTTTCTGTTTAATATTATTATTCTAATGTTTTTAGTGCTTCCTTATCTTTGATATTATTAAAACACTTGTCATCTTTCACAAGTCTCTGAGTGATGCTGTGCTTTCTTTCAAATCTAGCTGCAGAGAAGCTGGACTGCTACATTTCCTACACAGAATATGAATTTCTCTTAAACCCAAAAAGATTTAATGGGGTTGGGGTGGCTCAAAGGGGATCTTAAAAACCAAATCAGAGAGGTAATGGAAAAATTGAGAGATGAAATGAGAGTGATATTGGAAAAACATGGAAAAAGAAAGAGTCAACAACTTGGTAAAGGAGATCTTCACAGGTTTGAAGATTTAGAATTGGAAGGTTCTCTAGTCCAACCCCTTCATTTTATAAAGGAGGATGGTGGATATTTCTTCCTATTGATTGCCTTCAAAATCACACTAAATTCATTAGGTATTTATTAGGGTCATAGGATGTAGAGTTAGTTAGCAATCATCTGATTCAATACTTTCATTCCACAAAAGAGAAAACTGGGGCCCAAAAAGATTAAATAACTTATCCAAGGTTGCACTCAGAGGCTAGATTCAAATCCATGGTGGCCAACTCCAAATTCAGTACTCTCTAGAGCACCATGCTGTAAAAACATTAGAAATAGTATGTATCTAGTTTATCTATTGAAAGAATCTCCTTTAAGCTTGATTTGATGTTGATAAGTTAATGGATTTTAATAATAGACCAGCAGTGAGGAAGGAGGGCATGTTGTTTTTAAAAAGGCAACCTCTTTCCTCTCCTACCAGCCCCCATTGCTTTACTTTGCCTCTTTTGTTTTTAACTTCCTCTTCATTTTGAAGGGATATGTATTTACTTAAAGGATTCTGTCATAGAACCCCAGAGTCTGACTGAGCAATCTGGCACAAATGGAAGCTTTGTTAACATTTCTCTGCATCACACTGCAGCAGAGAGAGATACGGTTTTAGTTATTTATGATCCCATCTGAAAAGAACCTTGACCTTCTGAAGGAATGAGCCCATCATGACAAAGGATTTTATTTGAGGTCATGAATGAAAGAAGACCTCTCTGGAAAGGAAAGACTTTTCCCTATTTGCACATAATCTCTACTATTCCTTCATGTCTCTCCAGCAAGAATAGTATTGGACATCCTTTAATTCTTTGGAAAGCCTGTCTTTGTAAATCAAGTAAAATTTCCATCACTTGCAGTTCCTCATTGGGAAGATGGGATCATTCATCTTAGACTGGGCTGAGAAAAGAATTTGTAAAGCAAATGAAGTATAAAACAAGATCTTAGGATGGTCTGATCAACTCTCTTAGGAGAACAAAAGGTTTGGACTTGAGCATATAAATTGTCTGAATGCCTAATGTTGCTGCTAATTACTAGAGTTCTGTCTCTTTCTGAAAGAAGGCCTGCCAAGACCTATGCTTGGAAAGATTATGTTAACAGAATGTTGACTATGTGCTTTGAAAATCATGAAATGTAGTCTTAAAAACTGATAATTCAGAACAGCCCATACTGCCCTCTTCCTCTAAATTAGCAAGACTTGGCATTAGTCAACTCAGGAGCTCTCCCCCATATCCCTTCCAAATTCTATCTCCTTTGCTCTTCATCACTCTTCTGCCTGTGGTTGTGACTTTGATTTTATAAAGAATAGAAAGGTCTCCTTTTGACTTTTTTTTCCTTTTGTCTTAGTCAGTTCTTTAAACAAATCCTATCCCCTCCCCAACAAGCCCTGCCACAGACTAGCTTTCATAACTTTAAGGTTCTATTTCTAATACTATTAGATTTTTTATCCTAAATTCAGAAAATTTTTGTTCCCAAACATTGATTAAGGATATTAAGAAAATGAATTCGTGCCAATTGAAAGTTCTCTCCTGATATAAAGGTTCATTGCCAACTCCTCTTGTCTGCTTCTCATTGGATTCACATCAAAAGCCCCATGGTTATAACATTTCTTTGGAGAAACAGGAGGATCTGAGCATTTATCTAGATAGCATTTAGTGGATTCTACTATAATTTGGATTAACAGTTGTGAATACAAAGGAGCCTTGTACCCAAGGGTCCAATAGTTATTTTATGAAGGGATGGGTGGATAGATGTATGGATGAAAATACTTGAATGAAATCTATTTGAAAATTAAATAAATCTTTTAGGGTGAAATAATATTTTTAGACAAGGGGTCCCTAAATTTACCTTTAAGCTGAAGAGAATAGATGATGAGAAAGTGAGGCTAAAAAAATGAAATCCTAGTAAAGAGTTAAGCCAGCCACATAAAAAGGAGGCTTGGAAATAAATAGATTTCTTTTAAACTAATAACTCATTTTGTGTCTAGCTCTGCAGGAGTACCCCCAAATGGTAGCCTTCAAATCTGATCCTGACCACTCACTCATTGCTCCTGATAATTGTGCTGTTTTCTTAATGCTATGTGAAAATGCATTCTCATTTACTACATGTTCAGGTGCATATACAGACACAAATTTGGAAAAGAAAATATTAAAAAAAAACATTTCCCCCCCAATCATTTCTCTTTCATCATTCCACCCCCTTTTCATGTCCCTACAAAATACTTTACTAAACAACTTTGACATAAATGAGAATGGTAGAGAATGTTTAGCACTTGCTAGGACTGCCAGGAAGTTAAATTTAAGCAGCAGGTCGCTACTCGGGATTGCCTGGTGGGTTGGAATAGAAGAGCTAGTCAACTCTTTATTCTTCAACATCTTTGAAGTTGTCTTTCTGGCCCTTCCCTCCTTGCTTTGTCTTCTTACCTGCCCTGGGCAGTTGCTATATCTCCAAGTTTGGGAACTTTCCCATTGTAGAGAGACGAATCTTCTTGCCTTTCTTCCCCTGGATCAAAGATGAATGAACACAAAATAAGGAAGAAGAGGAAGTCTATAAGATGTAAACCATCTGTCAGCTAATTAAATACTATTTTTTCCCTCCTGTCCCTCTCAGAAACTCACATGTGGCCTGGTTATCTTCTACAATCATGTGCCAACATCATAAAAAATTGCTTTAAGAAATATTTTAGGAAAACTTGTTTCCAATTAACTTTCCTTCCCCAACCAATGTTTTTAATGTTTTACAAAATGGAAATGAAGCTCTAAAAGGATAATTGTACATAGTTATATAACCCTGGGCAAGTCACTTAACCCCCATTGCCTATTCCTTATTGCTTTTCTGCTTTGGAACCAAAACACAGTACTGATTCTGGGATGGAATAAGGTAAAAAGTTATTTTTTAATAATCAGGAACCATCACAAGGCAGTGATATCTTATGCTAAATCTAGGAAATCAGGGATTCCTAGATTTCCTAGAAGGGTGAATAATATACAGAAGATCTATTTGGATGCAGTTTTCCAGGGGAAACACTAACAGAAAAATGGAAAAGAACTTGGAATTTTACTTTTTTTCCAAAATCTGAATAGCAACATGCATTTTTTAAAAATTCTGTGATAGATGACTATTTCTCTAAACCTAAAATGCTAGTTGCTTTCCCTTCTGAAAGAGAAGGTAAAAAGATTCAAGGAATAATGGTCTAATCTTGGAATTAGCAAAACTGAAGTGTTTAAGATTTTTTAAAGGGAGGACAACTGAGAAATGGCTGACAGACATACTGATGTGTAGCCACAGATTGGAAGATAAAGGATATCCCACAGAGCTGTAAAGGAAGGAAAATGGCTACTAAACACTTAAGATTAAGAAAGATATTCATTTCTTTTCCCTGAAAAGAAGGAAGCTGTACTTTCTAAGGGAAAAGTACCTTCAAGAAATGATTATGTGAATCTATAGGTGCTCTCATTTGATAAGGAAAGTTCAGAGGAAAAAGAGACAAGTAGTGATGCCTAGGAATCCCTCCTGAAGAGTCAATGAAGTTCTTATTTACTGACAATAGCAGCAAGACAGAGGTTGTCTATCTTCTCAGGACATGTACACAAATTGTGACACCTCCCAAAAGTTGTCTTACAACTACTACTGACTTAACTACTAACTCAGCTAGCTAATGATCTCTGGTCATTCACATGGACTCAATAGATATTGTCATTAGGAATATAGGAAGCAGCCCTATGGATTATGAAGTTTGAGCAAGAAACTGAACATCAAAGGGACAATGGTGGTCCTTCCATCACTTCTGACTATTAAAGATATTGCCTTTACAAGAGAATCACTGATTTAATAAGTGAACAGCTAGTTAAGGTGATGGATTCCAGGTGTGAGATATGGATTTCTGGCCAATGTTTAGAGTATAAGTGCTGAGTTTATGATCATGTAGAGAGTATCCCTTTGAAAGGCTGATAGGAATGTATTTGGATATGTACATACATGCATATGCACATACAAATAAAAATATATGAATATATGTCCAAGAAACTAGTTACCATAGAGAACAGCTATATTATAGGTAGAATAGACTTGGACATTTCCCTGAATTCAAGAGGTTAATTTCTGGGACACTTATGCATTGTTGGTAGAGTTGTGAATTAGTTCAATCATTCTCAAGAACAATTTTGAGAGATGCCCAAAGATTTTTAAGACTCTGACCTTTTACTCAGACATAATAATAAAAGTGTATATCTCAAAAAAATGGAAAAGGACCTATTTGCATAAAAATATTTGTTGTGCTTTCTGTGCTAGCCAAAAAATGGAAATTCAGGGGCTGCCTATCATTTGAGGAATGGCTAAACAAATTGTGGTATATGATTGTGATAGAATACTATTGTGCTATAAGAAATGATGATTAGGAGGGTTTCAGGAAAACCTGGAAAAAACATATATGAATTAATACAAAGTGAAGTGAGTAGAATTAGGAGAACATTGTAAATAGCAGCAGCAGTGATGACCAACTATGAAAGACCTAGCTAATCAGATCAGCATCTGATCTGAGATAATTCTAAAGAGCCCATGATAAAAATGCTATCTACGTCTGGAAAGAGAACCGGTGAAATCTGAATGCTAATTGAAGCCTTTTTTTTACTTTATTTTTGTTATTTTAGTTGTTTTCTTTTGTAACATGGCTAATATGGGAATCTTTGTATGATTTCACATGTATAATTTATATAAAATTGATTACCCTCTCAAGGAAGGGGTGGCTCAGGAAGAAGATAATTAGAAACTCATCTTTTAAAAATTATTATCTATTTATCCTTTTATTTTATCTATTATTCATATCTTTTATTTTATCTATTTATTCATATTTTCCTCAATTTTTTCATTCTTTTCATTTTGTTTTATAGTGTCCTGCTGCCTTGTGAGATCACTTAATTCTAGTTGTTGTATTCTGGTTCTTAAAGACTGGATTTTATCCCTGTTTTTTTGGTCATACTTCTCCTTCTGGTCCGTTTTCTTTGGAGGTCGTCTTTCATTCTCTTTACCTCCTTTCCCTCATCTTTTATCTTCTTTTCCTCATCTTTCATCTCCTTTGCCTCATTTTCAAGCTCATTGATTTTGGTTTTCAAGACACTATTTTCTGTTTTGAGATGACTTGTCTTAGTTTTTAAGTTCTTTTCCCAATTGTCTTCAGCCTCTCTTAATTGTGTTTTGAATTACATTTTGAGTTCTTCCAAAGCCTGTATCCAGTTCACTGGGATTTCTGATTTATCATTTGATGATCCCTACTCCTCTGTTCCATTAGCTCTTTGTTCGTTGCCTGTATGGAAGCTGTCTACTGTAATTTCTTTCTTCTTTTTCTGTTGTTTGTTCATATTTACCACTTCTTTACTCCCTGTATTTGTCACTGCTCTTGCTCCTCTCATTTTTTTTTTGGTTTTGGGGTTTTCTTCCCTCTTGGAGCTTTGACAGAAGATCTCTCTGTGCAGTGTGTGGGGAAGGGGTGTTGGAGTTTGAGCTTGAGCTTCCCTGTCCTCTGGAGGCTTTTTATTGGATTAAAGTCCAGCAGTCTGTGGGGGAGGGGTATTGGAGCTTGTGCTTCCCTGACCTCTGAAGGCTTTTGTTGGGATTAAGTTCAGCTGGGTTGGGCTGGATGTGCCCTGAGGCCAAAACCTCCTGGAAGGCTGGAGCAATATGGAGGGTCTCTGCCTCTGTGATCAGGCTGCACACTCTTCACTCCCTCTCCAGCTCCCTCCCTACCACCTCTGTTCGACACTCTGAGCCTGGCCCATCCCTGCCCACAAGGTACACCCTCCAGAAATGTGCCTTTGCCTGCCCAGAGGTTCCTGCTGCTGCTGGAGGCTTAGTGTTCTAAGTGGAGTGGGGGGAGAGGAGTCCTGGTACCTTCCTTCTGCCTTCCCCTTAAACCCTAGTGTTCTTGCTTTCTGACTTTTGGGGGGTGTACCTTTTGGATTGAGTCTAGCAGGAGAGTTCCTTGGCTCTGTTTTGTTAGGTTTGATTTTCAGTCCCCTAGGAGCATTTAGTTTGTAATTGGTAAGGAAGGATATTCGGAGTTCTGAACTTTTGCTGCTTCTATGCTGCCACCTTGACTCTGCCTCCCTCAAATGTATTTCTTTTAAACAACATCTTATTGGATTTTGTTTTCTAATTTATTTACTATCTATTTCCATTTTATAAATTATCTCATCCCCTTCATATTCACAGTTATGATTACTAACTGTATTTCCATCCATCCCATTTTCTTGTTTCTTCTCTCTCTTTTTTTCTATGCCTCCCCAAAAGTCTGTAATCTTCCCTCCCTTTTTTCATCATCCCTTCTTTATCTTACCGTCTTCACCTCCTATTGGGTTAGTTCCAATTCTAAATCCAACTGAGGATGCATATTTTTATTCCACCTCTCTCTTCTACCTTCTCTCTTTCTCACCCTTTTTTGAAGATAATTCCAAATTAATTAATTAATACCATAGTCTCTATCTACATAAATTCCTTTTAACTACTCTAATAATGTTATACAGTTGTTAGGTGTTATATGTATTATCTGCCCTTATAGGAATGTAAACAATTTAACTTTATTGAGACCCTTATGATACTCCTTCTTGTTTACCTTTTTATGCTTCTCTTGAATCTTATATTTGAATGTCAGATTTTCTATTTTAGTTCTGGTCTTTTCCTCAGGAAGTCTTGGAAGTTCTATTTCATTAAATAATAATTCTCTCTCTGAAAGACTATGCTTATTTTGCTTGCTAGGTGGTTCTTGGTTATAATCTTAGATTCTTTGCCTACTAGTATATCATATTCCAAATCTTCTGGTCCAATCATTTTGAAACCACTAAATGTTGTATGATTCTGATTGTGAACCCATGATGTTTGAATTATATTTTTTCTGGCTATTTTATTTATTTTCTCTTTGACCTAACAGCTATGAAATTTGGTTACACTTTTCCTGGGAATTTTAATTTGGTATTTCAGTAGGTGATAGATGGATTCTTTTGATTTCAACTTTATCCTCTGGTTCTGATATTGAGGAAGTTTTACTTGATAATTTTTTTAGAACATGATGTCTAGGTTCTTCCTTTGATCATGACTTTCAAGTAATTTAATAATTCCTAAATTTTTTTTCTCCTTGATCTATTTTTAGGTCAGTTAGTTTTTTGATGAGTAATTTAACATTTTTTCCTATTTTTTGATTCTTTGACTTTGTTTTATTTCTCCTGGAGGCATGATCTTCAAGTTGCCCAGTTGTAATTTTTAAAACATTATTTTCTTCAATGAGATTTTGTACGTCTTTTTCCATGTGGCCAATTCTGCTTTTTAGAAGCTCTTTTCTTCAATAAATTTTTATACCTCTTTTACCATTTGACCATTTTTTAAAAGGCACTTTCTCAATTTTTGTGCCTTTTTTTACCAAGCTGTTAACTTACTTTTCATAACTTATTTTTCTTATATCATTCTCACTTCTTTTACCAATTCTTATGTACCACATATCCCTTTCTTTTATGAATCCAAGAATTCTTGTTGGATTTGTGTCCAATTAGCATTTTTCTTTGACACTTTTTATAGCTATTTTCACATTGTTTCTTTCTTCTGATTTTTTTGTCTTGGTCTCCTCTGCCATTATAGTAGCTTTTTATGGTTAAGTATATTTTTTGTTATTTACTAATTTTCTAACCAATTTCTTGACTTTGGACTTAATGTTATAGTTAAGATCTATGTATTTGGCAGTGGGAAATATAGGTTTCCTATAGCAAAGCATGTGATGAAATCACCTATTCTATTTTTTTGTGGAAAACATAGAAGAATAAGATACATTCATAACTGGTTGAATGGATTATCATTACTGATTCATTGTCAAATTTAAATGTTTCTGAGTGGAGTGCTCCAGATGTCTCTCCTTTGTCCAGTGGCTATTTAATATTTTTTAACAAATTACTATAAAGCCATGAATTAAGCAAGTGCTAAATACATTTAATGACAGATTCAGGATTCAAAAAAGGGTTTAGCTGACTGGAACATTGTATCAAAGTAGCAAGGTAAGATTTAATAGAATAAATATAATCTTAAAGGGGAGTGGGGTTTGGTAAATAAGATATAGCTTCAATGATAGGAAAACTTAAGTTTGAGTGCTGCCTCTGACACATACTGGCTATGTAACCCTAGATAAGACATTTAACCTCTTAGTGTCCCTAGAAAACTCCATAAGTCACAGGACAATTATTGATTTCCATTAATAGAGAAATATTTTTCATCAAAAGTTCCCTTCACTGATGAAATCAGATTCAGATTGAAAAACTAAAAAAGGGGGTGAGGGGAAGCCTTATACCTGGATTCTAAACCCCTCCCCAAAACCTACTTAATATAGTAAGATAGGAAGGCCATGTTTATGGAAAGGATCTAGGGTAGGTATCTTAGGAATGGACTCTTGGGAATCTAGTGAAGCCTATTGCTTCTTATAATAATGTTTGGAAATACTTAAAATAAAGTACAAAGAATCACATAGAAAACAAATTATTTAATGTTAGAGGTATAAACTTTTATATATATATGTATATATTTCTCTATACATACACATATGTTTATATATACATATACATGCATCTCTGTATATATGGCACATGTATACATACCTATATATACATACAAACTCATACATTTATATGTGCACACATCTATGCAAATATCTGAGAGCAAATTCATGGATGCTAGGTTTATAACCAACCTTTGATCTAAGAGTTTTAAAGGACTACAACTTCATGTGAACCTTTAGTCTAATATGGAAGCCAAAAATATTAACCCCATCTTTGGCTGATAGAAGAAAGAGTAGTCTCTAGGATAAGGGAGGAAATAGCATTGTTGCCTGCTGTTCTGCTGAAACTACATCTGAAGTCTTATATTACATTCTAGAAAGTGTTTTTTGGTTTGTTTGTTTTTTAAGCAAGGATAATTACAATCCAGAAAGCACCTGGAGAAGAGCCACCAGGTTTCTGAAAGATCTCAATTTCATACCATGTGAGGGTTGGTTAAAGAGGGTAGACATGTTTATTCTGGAGGATGGAAGATTTACTGGTGAGGCATGAACACTGTCTTCAAGGGTATGAAAGGCTATAATGGTCAGGAATGGTTAACTTTTTCAGCTTGACCCTGGAGACCAAGGAAACATTGCAAAGAGGTGAGTTTGGGCTTGTTATAAGGAAGATGTTCCTTATAATTAGAACTATCAAAAAGAAGAATGGGTTACTTTGAGATGTAGTAGGCTATTAGCCACTTTAGGGTCTGTTATAAAGGAGATCTTTGTTCATGTTTATTTGGTGTTAGATGACATCTGAGGGTAAAGTTTAATTCTGCAATTCCCCGACTGTGAATTTGGAGGAAAAATCTAGAGCTGAGCATAGGATTTTTGGAAAGTAAGATCTGAGAAGTGTTACCAAGAGACTAGAGCCCAGAGGTCAGACACAGAGTGAGAACTAATTTCAGTTAGAACTAATTGGAAACCAGCTATGTAGGTATGGCAGCGGGTCAGTTGAATTTGCTTCCTTAGTGGGCTGCTCTAAGCTATGTGGAGGTACTACTTCCTCCCCCATCCTTTTACATTCCTTTGTCAACCTGTTCACTAACGAAATCTATAGAAGGTAGTTTTGACCCAGGACCCTGAAGTCCACATAAGTATTTCTTCCCTCCATCTTTAGAGTAAAACTATTAAGAGAAGAAGAAAGGCGACTTTTATCATTTCCTGTGCTATGGTATATAATGAAGAGCTCTGTCTTCTCAGCAGCAGTCCATGCTATTTCCAGCCTTTTCAATCATAATTCAGATACCAAGAGAAAACTGAGGAATTGTAAAAGAAAAAAAGAGTTAAGTGCTTATCTTCCATTCCTATTTTCAGTTCTAAATTAATGCTTAGTGAATATCAGTATCTTCTACCCTTTGGGCTATCACTAATTCACTAGGGTACTTTGAGATAAAGGTCTGTTCTGAATCCATAAACTCTAAATTTTTGTACCAATGTCCCAGGCCATGACAATCACTTCTTAGAGAGGATTTAGAGAATATGACACATGGAGCAAATAAGACAATAATGCTAAAAGCAATTATTCATTACTTTGGTTGTATTTTTCCTCATGCCAGGGAAGCAACTTAACTTGAGATACAAATGGAGTACGTAGAGGGAAGGAAAAAAGAGAGTAAAGAAAAAGAGAATATGGGTTAAGGATGTCCTGGAATTTCAAGTACTCCAAATATTAGTATCTTTAGTGCAGAGACTATAGTTTTAGAGCAGAGTTAGGACTTGAACTTGAGGATAACTATATGTATTTGCCAAGAGGATAGGCTAGGCCTTGGGCAACATAAAATTGAGGACATGGAAGGAGGGGAAAGTTGATTGATGATCATTTGAGACTCTCCTTTGAGTGACTCTATATTCACATTATATGAGGCTTTCTCCAATTCTGCATTTTTCCCTGAAGCAGCATTACATACTATGTAATGCAGAAGGTCAGGTATTTTTCAGAGAGCAGTAAGATGACTGAAATGATAATGGCAGAGGGACCATGAAAGGGGAGAGGCCTGCCCTAAAGCAGAAATAAATTATTTCAAAAATGACAGAGATCAGAAAACTCAAAGTTTTTCTGGGCTTCTATACCTTAATATATAAAGTAGTGCCAGGCTTCAGGGTCTGATAAACATTTACTTCATAAGGCTGATATTCAGTGACTGACATTCATTTGTGGCTATACTTCTGTCACTCCATCTCCATTTTTAATACATAAATATTTTCTTGAACCTAAAAAAATAAGGCAGAGGTTTGTAATAGTAAAGAACAGAACCACAAGGAAACCACATTTCTTAAAACATCTCAGAACAATCTCAAAATAATAGCTGAAGCAGACATACCCAGTGCTTGAAAATGGAGTATTTATTCTTCCCAACCCCAGTGACTCATCATGGCATGCCTTTTATTTTTAATAAAGTGGCAAATTTATCTGGAAACACTTTATGGGAAAATATCATTGATAAGCATTTAATGCAAATTGGACTCAATAGGTGTCTCAAAGTCTTCATTGAGATAGATTTCTTATTTGGAATATTGTTATGGAAGAATTTTTTATTCAGAGGGAAGAGACTATAAAGGTTAGGGGAATCTATCACAAACATGTATTCATGTTTTTAAGACAAAAACTATAAAGTATATGGGAAAGTATTTTCCTATCTAGTGATGGTGAGCATTTAGTAAAGGTCATTGGAATGAGAAATAGTAGCTATATTGTTTAAGGGGAGAGGGGAAGAAAACAAGTACTTATTAAATATTTACTATGTACCATATGCTTTGGTAAGTACCTTACAAATACTTACAAATACTATCTCAGTTGATCCTTGCAACAACTCTTTGAAGTAGTTGCTCTTGTTATCCCTATTTTACAATTGAAAAAACTAAGACATAATAGTAGTTAAGTGACATGTAGTGTCAAGAGCTGCTCGACAAATTACTTGTGGTTTGATGAACTGGGAGGAGAGAAATGATTCTGGGATTATAGGAGGGTCAAACTGACAGATATGCAGAATCTTCTTGCTGATCAGTGACAAAGTTTAATGATTTGGGGTATACACTTTATAGAGAAAATGATGTAGGCTAAGAGATTTGGTAAAGTTCTTGCAGAGACAATGGTTAGTAATGATTTACAAGATAGAGACAATGGATTTAGATAACCTCAGTGGTTCTAAACAGAGTTTTCTATAGGTGATAATTCAATTTGTCAATGCATAACTACCTGGCTAAGTTTCTCATAGAATTCCTGTACCGGTGATTTCTTGGAAGAACATACAATATTTGTGAAGGAGAAAAGTTTATTTTTCTCATGCTGAAGAGCAGGCTATGTGTTTGGCAACTCCTATACTATGGCTGCAATTTTACTGGGGGACTACAATGTAGGAAATGTCTGAGGCTAGATTTGAACCAGGGCCAGCACTAAATCTACTGTACCATCTATCTCTAAATAATAACTAGTATTATATAACACTTTAAGGTTGGAAAAGTGTATTACAAATGATATCTCATTTTGTCTTCAAAACAAACCTAGAAGGTAGGTACTATTATTTTTTTCCATACTGTGGCTGAAAAAGGGTAAGTATTTTGCCAAGGGTCACACAACTAAAAAGTCTCTGAGGCTAGGTTTTGAACACAGGATGTCCTGACTCTAAGTCAAGAATTGTCAACAGATAGATCAATCAGAAAGAGAATATAGATGATAAAACAAATTAGAAACCTAGAATAGAGATGTGTAATGGTGGAAGTTCTCGACTCCAGAGAACTACTATAACTTATTATTTAAAAAGCAGAAAATCTGACAAATTAATAATGTTCCTTAATGATTATTTGATTCTACAAAAGAAGAAATCAGCTATAAATGGAACTACTGTTCTAGACCTGATGCTGACCAATAGAGAGAGGAGATGGTTATCAGTATAGAAATGGTAAGAACCTTGAGATCAAGTGATCATTCCAGCCGAATGTTCATGATAGAAAGTGAAGTGAAACCTGGGCATAATATGTATATTTTAGATTGTGGGACAATGGATTTAAAAGATTTTAAAAGATATATAAGATTCTTATGACATTAATAGATAATATCATTGTGAATTGTGACAAAGAAATCACGTTCAAAGACTGATATATATTAATTTAAGGTCTCCAAGGAATTCAGCTATGTAATTCCTAAATGAAAACTCAAGTCAGCCATCAACCTTTTATAGAGTTTAATTACAAGCAGGAGGAAGAAAGGAATTAGAGATAGAGAGAGAGAGGGAGAGAGAAAGGGGAAAGAAGGGAATAGGGCTTAAATACCCCTTCTGTTTAGGCTGGGCCAAAAGGCCCAAGCCCTTAGATAGCTGAGGCAAAGAAAGGAGATCAGTCCCTATTACGTGACCAAAATGGAGAAACAGTCTCAGGGGCCTCCACCTCCAGCTTCCTTCAGAGCAGCACAACCTCTCAGAGCCAAAAAAACTCTCCAACCCACCAACCCCTCAGTCCTCAGACCCCCCTCTCTTTAAGCAAACCATCCAAGTTCCCTCCCCTCAGTTCTCACATCTACCAATCACTGTCCATGTCTTCCCTGTGCCAATTGTGGCTCTAGCTTAACCCAGGACCGCCCAGAGGTCTGTGGCTTTGCACATGTCTGTTGAAGGTCATATTCTCAAATAATTAAATTTTGATCTATGCTGCAGCCCTTCCTAAATCCTGTTAGGACTGAGTAGGGTGGAGATTGCAATTTCCAAGACCTGGTTCTGTCATTCCAAGTATCTCCATTGTATCAATTCTAAAATCAATCATGACTCAAAGAAATTCCTGTTCTATGCTTAAGCATAGGTCAAAGCCCTTTCCATTGTTCAGCAAAAGGTTTCTGTCTTAAAGTAATCTTAAGAAGGGAGGAGTAGGAACCTCCCATGCCAGTGGGGTTCACATTATCAATAGGGAATTTTTCAAGTATGAAATTTCCCAATGGTGAAATTTTCAACATTTATAAGTCTAAGAAATTTTAAGGTTTACAGAATCCAACATAAATGAGGAGACCTAGCTTCATTGAATAAGAATGTCACCAAAAACAAATTAATCTCATGGTGGTGAAAGAATTTAAGAATATAGTTGCTGAAATACCTCTGTTGATCTCTGAAAAATCATGTTAAATAGAAACATTCCAGTGGACTAGAGATAAGAGAATAATTTGATTTTCAACAAAGGAAAATGGAATAGATCAGTGTCTTTGATTTTGGTTAATTTTTCTGAAATTTATTCTTAAGTGATGGTTTATGTCTAAAAGAGAAGCAATGATTGCTAAGGACCAGCATGATTTCATCAGGAATAGGTCATGCCAGTCTAATCTCATTTCCATTTTTGATAAGGTTACTAGGTTGATAGACTAAGGAAATTCCATAGGCATAGCATACCTGGGTTTTAGTGAGACATTTGACATGGCATTTCATAATATCCTGTGGGTTAAGACCAAAAGATATGAACCACAAAAATTATTTTGCTAAGTTAATTTGTAACGCATTGAATGCCTGAACCCCAAAAGTGTGCTGTTTGTATTCCCTAGGTGACTTTTAAGGGGCTGGTTCTTTTCTTATTTTTAATGGTGATTCATCTGCAGACATAGAATACTCATCATATGAAAATGAAACACCGATATGAGGGATATCTAATTTATTCTAACATACTAAATTACTTTAGTGTGTAGGTTACTGATAATAAGAACAGTAAAAACAAAGTCACAGTCACCACTGAAGACCATCACTAGACTGATAGCATTTGATTGCTCTTTGGGTACAGGCATTCAGTAAACTCCAAAGTTACGTGTTGGGGCAACATTATTGATGACAAAAATTCAAAAAAGATCTTGATGGAAAACAGCAATGGACTGAAAATTATAAAAGACAATATCAATAAACAACAAAGTTCTAATATCTGAGGCAAAAAAACATATTGAGGCTCAAGTACATATTGGGTTAAGCATCACGAGACATGTTTTTGTGAGTAAGAAAAATCTGAAAATTTTAATAAAATACAAGTTTAATATCTTATGAATGTAATAAGAAAGTATAAAATAAAAGGAAAGAGAGAGAACAGAAGAGAAAGAAAGAGAAACAGAGATAAAGGAAGAAGAAGGAATTAGGCTGCATTAATAGTACTAGAGTGAGGAGGGGTGATAGCTCTTTTTTATTCAGCCTTTGTCAGACACATCTGAAATGTTATGTTCAATTCTCAGGACCCTTGGGAGTGGTATTAACAAACTTGAGTGAGTTAAAAAGTGATCCTCTAGGATACTTAGGGAGACTGAAGATCATGCTACAAAAGGATCAGTTAAAGGAACACAAAAGCTGTCTTCAGATTTTTGAAGGGCTGTCATGTGGAAGAACAATGAGGAAGAAGTGGGAGCAGTGGGTGGAAGTTTCAGGGAACTAGATTTTGGTACAATAGAAGCAAAACTTTTCTAACAAATTTGGAGCTGTCCAAAAACCATATAAGCTTTATCAAGTAATAGTAGATTCCTCTTTGCTAAAGATCAATTGCAAACAGGCCAGCCACTTATCTTGAATATTATAGAGAGGATTTTTATTCAGTTAATAGGTAAGAGTAGATAACCTCTGAGGACCCTTTTAAACATCCCTCAATTCTGTGAATTTGCCCGAAATTTCACATTATCCTCTTTAGTTGACTGAAGGTTCTACTTTGCATCCACATATCTGTGAAGATTATCTGTGGTATATTGCACTGAATTCCCTCTGCACTAGCACAAGAAATAATGTTTAAACATTAAACTAGAATTCCTATTTCCAACCCATTTCCCTGTAGGACCTAGTTTCATTACTTCTTAATTTATCTTATTATTCAAAAGTCTGCTTAATTAATCAATAAGCACAGAAAGAAAATCAAAAGTCTATTAACTGTGAAGCAAGGCTATTTCAAAGTGTATTGATTTGAAGGCAGTGGGCAGTCTGTTTACTTGATACAACTTGCAAGAGCAATACTAAGGGTTTAGACTGTAAGTAGATGATGGGCTAGAGATCTTTAAAAAATCATTTAAGCAAAGCAGTTTGCCACTTATTAGAGAAATCCAGCCAAACTAACACAAGGAGGAGGTAAAAAGTGTCAGGAGGAATTACACCTTCAGGAAATCTAGGGGTCAGAGGTGAAAAGAAAGAACATTCCAGACATGGGAGAGTTGTGCAAATGCATGCACTCAAGAGATAGAATGTCATGTGTGAAAATCAGGATATAGACTACTATAGTTGGATCTTAGAGTACATGGGAAAAAGTAAATTACAAGAGAACAAGAAATGTAGGAAAGATAAAGGTTTTTTTTTTAAACCTTTAAATGCCACACAGAGGATTTTACCTTCAAACATGAAGGTAATAGGGAGCCATTGAAGTTTATTGAGTTTAGAAATGTTGATATAGAAAGATTTACACTTCAGTAAAATAATGTTGGCAACTGATTGAAGGGTGGATTGAAGTGGGAAGAGAGTTAAGACAGGAAAGCTAATCAGAAGGCTGTTGAAATAGCATAAGCAAGAACTAGTGAGGGAGTATTCTTGAGTGGTGGCTCAATTAGTAGGGAGAAGGATAAAAGAGGGAATATTTGATGGCTGATTACAGTGTGTAATGACAGCAAGCTAGGAGTTGAGGATGACTTTGAAATCATGAACCTGGAGGACTGGAAAGATGGCAATGCCCTCTACAGTAATAATAAAGTTGAAAGGAAATGAGAATAATGAGATTTCTTTGGGGCATGTTGAATTTGAGGTGCTGACAAGATTTTGAGATTTCCAAAAGGCAGTTGGTTATGCAGAACTAGAACTTAAGAGAGAGACTAGAACTGGAGATAGAGATTTGGTAACTATTTGCATGGAGAATTGAACCAATGGGAGTTGATAAGATCACCAAAATAGGTACAGTAGTAGAATAAAATTTAAATAAAAATGGATTAATAAACCATCCATAAGGATCCTATTGCTGCATATTAACTTAGAAAACCATACATTAATATTATCTATGTTCTTTCATATTTTTATTTATTCTGTTAAATATTTCCAAATTAGAGTTTAATTTGGTCCTGGCAATAACAGGAAATGTTGCAGATTTATCCATTTAAACACAGTCTGTTTGATATTTGTAGTAGAGAAAGAAAAGAAAGGCAAAAACAGATCTTCAAGAGAAACCAAGAGTTGTTGGCTGTGACCTGGATGAAGATATCCAGTAAGGGATAGAAAAAACTCTACTGATCATCTAACTCAATTCACTTTTTTTTGGTTTGACAATGTATTTATTTTATTTCTAATGGATGAATGAGGAATACTTTAATATAGAGGACAATTTATATACATAAGTAGACATATAACCAGGGGAGTTTTTGTTTTTTTTATTTTATTATCATGCAAATAATATTTCCATAATTGATCCTTGTTGTAAGATAACACTCATACAAAATCAGAACTCCAAAATAAAACCATAAATACACTCATGTGAAAGATAGAATCCTTTGACCCACATCCATCTGACTCAAACAGTTCTTTCTCTAGAGATGAATATCATTTCTCATGATAAATCTTTCAGTATTATCCCAGGTTGTTGCATTGCTGAGAGTAGCCAAGTTTTCACAGCTGATCATTGTAGAGTATTGCTGTTACTATGGACTTAACTATTTCTGCTTATTTCATTCTGCATCATTTCATGCAGATCTTTCCAGCTTTTTCTGAAATCATCTTGCTTATCATTCCTTAGAGTGCAATAATATTCTATCATCAACATGTACCATAATTTGTTCAGCCATTCCATAATTGGTGGACATTCCCTCAATTTCCAATTCTTTGCCTCCACAAAAAAGCAGCTATAAGTATTTTTGTACAATAGGTCTTTTTCCCTTTTTTTTATTATCTCTTTGGGATACAGACACAGGTGTGGTATTAAAGGATCAAAGCCAATCCGTTTATTTTGCAGATAAGACAATGGAGGGCCAAAGAGGTGATGACTTGCCTTTGGTCACTGAAGTAGAAAGTGACCAAATCAGAATTTTAACCCTAATTATTTTAGGCAGTTTAGCTCCTTGGGAGAGAGCTGATTCAAATCATCCTTTGCAGTTCCAAAAATGAGAGCTGCTTTGCATGTGTCCGTTGGAGAGCCATTACTTATATGGGTTTTCCACTGTCATATTGGCCTGCAGAAAGTCAGGGTGTGAATTGTGTTTGTGTGTGCCTTTCTCTGCTGCACAGCCTGTTCCCTGTAGCTATGAGTTCTGTTATTATGTACTTTCCCAATCAATGAATGTAATAGAGTAACTAATAATATTTTGGAGGTCTCATAATGAAAAAAAATATGACCTCTTACTTGAAAAGATTTGGAAACTCTAAACTAAATGGTCTCTAAGGTCCCTTCCAGCTCTGGCATTTTGTTATTCCAGGCCAAAAATAATTCAGTAAAGCATCTATCTACAGTCCTTTGAATTCCTCTCTCTCTCTCTCTCTCTCTCTCTCTCTCTCTCTCTCTCTCTCTCTCTCTCTCTCTCTCTCTCAGCCATTTTGCACTTTAGATTAAAAAAGGCTATTGAGGTGGTAGAGGTGCCTGTTTTATTCATGAAGATGATTCCTTTTTTAGAGTTTACAAGGTCCTTCTTTCCAGAAATTCTTTCTAGCACAGACATAGTCAATGCTTGTACAGAATGTTTCCGGACGAAATATCCTGTACAGTGTTCATGCTGGCAACCTACTCTTTTATATTTCAATAGATCATAGGATTATAGATTTAGAGCTAGGAGGGGCCTTAGAAGTCCTCTTCAGTTTCTACATTTTACACATGAGGAAACCAAAG
This sequence comes from Monodelphis domestica, assembly GCF_027887165.1. Classification (NCBI taxonomy): domain Eukaryota; kingdom Metazoa; phylum Chordata; class Mammalia; order Didelphimorphia; family Didelphidae; genus Monodelphis; species Monodelphis domestica. Next base: position 71,347,282 of record NC_077232.1, read on the forward strand.
ACTAAAGAGTTTAGGTAATTTGCCTAAAGTCACACAGAGAGTAAGTGGCAGATCTGGGTATGAAACTCATTTCCTTGGGTTGTATCTTTTCATAATATCATGGAATCATAGATTTAGAACTGGCTATGAATCTAGAATTATGCCCAAAGAGTTATAAAACTACATATACCTTTTGACCCAGCACTACCACTATTAGATTTATTTCCTAATGTGATCAGGGAAAAAAGAAAAGAACCTATATGTTCTCTAATATTTATAGCAGCTCTCTTTGTGGTAGCAAAGAACTGAAAATTGAAGGGATGCCCATCATTTGAGAAATGGCTACACAAATTGTGGCATGTGATTATGATGGAATACTACCATGCCATAAGAAATGATGAGCAGATTAGTTTTGGAAAAACATGGAAAGACCCACATGGAAAGAAAAAATGAAATTATAAAGAGTAAAATGAGCAGAATCAAGAGAGTATTGCATACAGCCACAGAAATAGTGTTTGAAGAATGACTTCTTTTTTTACACCTCAAGAGAAAGAACTGACAACTAGGAATAAATAAGATATAGTTTTATGTGTGTATATATATGTACATATATATATATATATATATATATATATCTTTTTTGTCAAACGATGCCCCCTCTAATGAAGGGAACAGAGAAAGCAAGGGAGTTATCTGAGTATTTTCCTATAACAATCAAATAAATAAACTTAAATTTAAAAAACAGATTAAGATTTGGAGGTTATCTTCATTTTATAGATGAGGAAACTTGATTCCCAGGTTGTCATGTGCCCAGAGTTACCCAGGAAGTATGTGACAGGGCTAGGATGTGAACCTGGGTCTTTATATTCCAAATCTGACATATTTTGCCCTGTATCTTGCTGGATTTCTAAAGCTCTGATCTTAATTCTGATGCAGACTTTGGGGACCATGCTGAGCTGCTTTGGAACTCAAAATCAGGCTAGAGGCCCAAATGGTATGATAGAATTAGCACTGGGCTACTTTCAAATTCAATTCAACAAACGTTTATTAAGCTACCATCTATGTGTGCAAGTCACTGTGCTAAGTTTCAAAGAACTGACTTACAAATAAACTTTTGAAAAGCATTCTTCATTATAAATTAGCTACTGTCCTAGTCTTTTTCCTCCTATCCCTCCTGCTACTGGCTCTTTTGCAAAGTTTGCCGCAGGCAGCTAGAGAAAGTCATTTTTTTCCTCTCTCCCACAGTATTGTGATTCTATAAATCATGACTTCAATTAAACAAGTCTTAGATGTTAAAAAATAAATAAATTACCAAGCTGCACCAAACTAATCCTAGCTCACCTTCTTGGCAGGGAAATGGGTGACATCAGCATTCTTTTCTATGCCCCTGAATAAATTGTTACCTCCTCTCAGAAGGAGAGAGTAGTGACTTCCAAAGCCTGCATGCAAAAATTCTGTAATAAACACTGTAAAGGTAGAAATGAATTATACATAGAGGGTGGTAGAAGGACAGTTTCTGGTTTGCTTTTTATTTTTAAATCATTACCGTTAATTTGTATGAAGCCCCTCTGCCCCTTGGGGATTATCTATTAATTACTCTTTGCTCTTGTATATCTGAGTCTCAGCACTGAGAGGCAAGATTCTGACTCTTTTCTTCACACCATTGGATGGAAGGTGATTGTAGCTACAGCAGCAATCTCTTGAACTGTATCAACTACAGAGACTGCAGAAGCTGCTAGACTAGGTCAACCATGATTAATCTCAATGCCCTAAATCACTGAAGGAAGAGTGGGGGGGATGTTTCCATTTTAATTAACTGTAAATGGAATGTGGCACTCTACTACAATTTCATTTTAACTGAAACAGAAAGAAGTCCTAAAGGAAACATGAAACTCATCATGTGGTTGATTCTTCCCTATCCTCTTTCTGGACCATTGAACTGAAATTCAGTCCATATTGTATTGGGAAACCCTGGCAAGTTCCAAGGATTTGCAAACAGATTGAGAAGTAGGAAGACAAACTGGTGGATCCCACCCAGGTCTGTCTGTACTCTGAGCTGTCAGAACCATTAAAGCAATGCGAAGGTTTATTTTATTTTAATTTGTACTATTAAAGTCTGCTGAGCAGTGTGAAAAAATGGCACCAGAATTTTATCAGTTTCAAAGGCTCTTTCTAAAAGAGGAAAATGTAATGAATTGTGACTTAGGTCTGTGTTTACCATACAAGGAATGATTGGATTGTCCAGTTTAAGACTTCCTTGAGTCCCTTAATCCTCCTTAAATTCTTTTTAATTATATTCAATTCAAGCTATCAAGTGTTTAGTAAATCCAGCTAGTTCTTAGCCTTATTCTAGATGCTGAGAAGGGGACACTACATAAGTATGTTAGATTCCCTTGCCTTTGAAGAAGTTTCATTAATTAATAATAACAGCAGCAGTAGCAGCAATAATAACCAGCATTTATATGTCACTTTGAAGTTTGTAAAGTCCTTTATAAACAACATCTCATATTATCTTCATGATAGCCGTGGATGTTAGATGCTGTTATATCTGTTTTACTAAGAAGGATGCAAGGCACACAAAGTGACTTGCTCAGGATCGCACAATTCATCTGTGTTTATTTTTATCATTCTCTTTTTATTAATAGAATTTATTTCCAGTTATCTTAGCCCCTCTATCCCCTCCATGCATCATAGAAGGCATCTTCCAGCAAACAGATGTTTTTGTATCATCTGTGTTTAAAGCTGAATATAATCTCATGTCTTCCATGCCTCCAGGCCATTCTCTCCATCAACTGCTCTACCTAGCCGTCATCTTATTGAGAAGAATAATTATGAAATATTTAATCAACTGAGTAAAAGAGTATCAAAATGTGCAGTAAATGCTTAGTAGTTGAGAAAAGGTAGGCTAGAAAAGATGGGGAAATATTAGGACTAAAGTATCTTCTTTCAGGAGGTTCTTTTTAAACTAAACCTTGCATGATTGGTAATAGACAGGCAGAAATGTGGAGAAAGTACATTCTTGGCACAGGGAATAGCAAAGGCAGACACTTAGAAGAGAGAAGATCTGAGGCATGTCCATAAGATGGGGAATAATCTGGTTTGTTTGGAGCATAGGTTAATTATAATCTCTAGAAAAATTTGAAGGTCAAATAGCTTGAACTATATTTAACAGGTAATGGAAATCCAATGAAGGCAAAGAAATTATAATGACAATAATAAAGCACTATACAAATGCTAGCTAAGGCTTACTAAAAATCTTTAAATATTTTTTTTTCATTTGGTACTTATAACAACCCTCTAAAGTAGGTACTATAAAAAGCATGGAGAAGATGACCTGAATTCAAATCCCAGTTCTGACTCTTACTAGCTGGGGATATCCTAGGCAAATCAATAAACCTTTCTGATCCTCAGTTTTGTTTTGTTTTTTTAATCTGTGGAGTAGGGATAAAAATAACACCTGCCTTATAGGGTTGCTGTGAAGATAAAATGAAATTATATATATAAAGGACTTTTATGCCCTCAAAGTGCTAGGTAAATGTTAACTATTGTAATTTTAGTCTGCCTGTCTAAGCATTACTACCTTGAATCATAAGGTCTTAGTTTTTCACCTGGTCTTCCAGAGCTTAGCCTCATCTGAAGAATCTTCTACTTTCCTTTCCCTGTCTCCCACCCTTTCTTCAGTGAAACAAAGATTTTGTCTCTTTCCCTAATGATAGAAATAATTCCTATACACTAATGTTAAGAATTAAAATTTTTGTTTTCAGGGTTTATTTATAAAGGGCTTTCAGATTGAGAAGTATCTTTAAGTTGCAGAACAAAAATGAAATCATAGTATAAGAGAATAAATAGGTTTTAATTTCCTTCATTGCACTAAGGAAGTAGAGAACTTCAAGGAGGATCAGAGTAACAATGTCATATTCCACTCAAATCCCATTTCCATATTATTCATTTTATAATAGAGTAATCTTTTAAAACCAAAACCCCAAATCATATACCCATGTAAACAAGTGATAAATCATATGTTTTATTCTAGATTTCTACTCCCATAGTTCTTTCTTCAGATGTGGATAGCACTTTTTCTCATAGGTCCTTCATCATTGTCCTGGATTACTATATTGCTTTTAGTAAAAAAGTTGATTACAATTGATCATTCCACAATGTTTCAGTTACTTGTATAATGCTTTTCTGGTTCTACTTCTTTTACTCTGCATCAGTTCATGTAGGCCTTTCAAGTTATTATAGAAATCAAGCAGTTAATCAGTCCTTATGACACAATAATATTCCATCACCATCATATATCACAATTATTCAGCCATTCCCCAATTGAGGGACATCCCCTCATTTTCCATTTTTTGCCACCACAAAAGCACAGCTATAAATATTTTTGTACAAACAGAAACTTTCTCATTATTTTTTTATTTCATTGGTATACAAACCTAGTAATGGTATTACTGGATCAAAGGATATGTGTTATTTTAAAGCCCTTGGTCATAATTCCAAATTGCCTTCCATAATGTTTGAATCAATTCCCAATTCTACCAGCAATGCATTGGTGTCCCAATTTTGACACATCCCCTCCATCATTCATTATTTTCTTTTTCCGTCATGTTGGCCACTCTTACCAGCACCTTTCTCTGAAAACAAATGGGGTAAAAGGGGAAAGAAGGAAAAGAGAGATTCAAGTCAGAAACATTCAGTATGACCATTGAGCCCATAGATGGACATTTAGTGGACATATTTTATAATGTTTGTAGAAACAATGCCTTCCACAAAAAGCTTTCAGGAAGCAGCTTCATTATAGTGTGGAGGTGACTCTGCATTCTGAAAGACTGATAAAGGAGTAAAAACTATAGCAGATATTACATAGATGAAAAGAACTTGGAGCATAGGCAAGATGGTAGACTATATGCCCATTTTCCAAAGACTGACCCCACTAAATTTGGAATAGCTTATAAATTCAGCTGTAGAATGATGATTTTGGATGAAGATATAGAAACTGTCAGATATTCTATGAAGTTTTAGAAAGTTTGTGTTGTGGTCTCTTAGATGAGTGGAATAGAAGGAGATCAAAGATTCTTGGGCTTAAGAGGCAGTTATAACATCAAAGCTAATGGTTAAAAGTGTCTATGTGCGTTTCAGTAATCTGGGAATTTTGCCCATTCATTATTTTCTTGATTCTATTAGCATAGTCTAATGGTCCCCAAACTTAATTTATGTCTTTAAACACCTTCTCAGTAACCTTTTTATAACCCCTATTCAATATGAAAAGTAACAAATTTTAGAATTTATATCGTACATATTCATTTAAGAAACAAAATGTAGTATGCATTTTACTAGATGGACTCTAAAACCTTTTCCAAACCTTAGATTTTGCAATTAGTTTTTGGTATACAAGAATACAACACATTTTTTACTTCATTGATTGGAAATCCTTTAGGAGTTTTTTTATAATATGTAGGAGCCAGTTACTTGACTCAGTGGATTGTAAACCTCAAAATTTCTTAGACTTATAAATGTTGGAAATTTCACCAATGGGAAATTTCATACTTGAAAAATTTCCTATTGATAGTGGGTCTTGACTATTGGAATGTGAACCCCATTGGCATGGGAGGTTCCTTCTCCTCCCTTTTTAAGATTACTTTAGGACAGAAACCTTTTGCTGAACAATGGAAAGGACTTTGACCTATGCTTAAGCATAGAACAGGAATTTCTTTGAGTCATGATTGATTTTAGAATTGATACAATGGAGATACTTGGAATCAATCTCCACCCTATTCAGTCCTAACAGGATTGAGTAAGGGCTGCAGCCTAGATCAAAATTTAATTATTCCAATCTCTACCCTACTCAGGTTAACAGGATTTAGAAAGGGCTGTAGCAAAGGATCAAAGATTTAATTATTTGAAAATATGACCTTCAACAGACCTCTGAGCGGTCCTGGGTTAAGCTAGAGCCTCCATTGGCACAGGGAAATTGATGGACAGGTGATTGGTAGATGTGAGGACTGCGGGGAGGGAACTTGGATGGTTTCCTTAAGGATAGGGGGGTCTGAAGACTCGAGGGGGTGGAGGAGTTTGTCGGTGTGGTTGCGGTGTGCTCTGAGAAGCTTGCGCTGAAGGAAGCTGAAGGTGGGGGCCCCGGAGACTGTTTCTTCATTTTTGGTCACGTGAGTAATAGGGACTGATCTCCTTTCATTGCCCCAGCTATCATAGGGCTTGGGCTTTTTGGCCCAGCCTAAACAGAAGGGGTATTTAAGCCCTATTCCCTTCTCTCCCCTTTCTCTCTCCCTCTATCTCTCTATCTCTAATTCCTTTCTTCCTCCTGTTTGTAATTAAAACTCCATAAAAGGTTGACGGCTGACTTGAGTTTTCATTAAGGAATTACATAGCTGAATTCCTTGGCGACCTTAAATTAATATATATCAGTCTTTTAAAAGTGATTTCCTTGTCACAGGATCAAGTGCTAGGCCTGGAGTTAGAAAGACTTGAGTTCAAAAATGGCATTGGGCACTTAGGTGTGTGACCCTGGGCAAGTCACTTACCCACTTTTTACCTTAATCCACTGGAGAAGAAAATAACAAATAACTCCAGAATGTATCCCAAGAAGTCCCCATGAACAGTGTAGTCCATGGAATCACAAATAGCCAGACATGAGTGAATAACAACAATGACAACAATAGTGGTGGACTTGAAATAGAAAGACTTGACTTTGAATTCTGCCTCAGACACCTACTAACTTTGCTGACCCTGGAGAAGTTACAACCACTCTGGGACTCAGTTTCCTCTTCTATAAAATGTAGATAATAATAGCACCAACTACATGGGGATACTCTGAGATTCAAATGAGGTAACATATGTAAAGTGGTTTGTAAAATTTAAAGTGCCATATAAAAGCTAGTTGTTATTATTTCAAAAGAAAAATTTTCTATTTGCCAAATATTTCTCAAGCTCTCTTGAAGAGGTTCTCATATCCCAGATTAAGATCTTTTAATGTAGACAACCATAAGTTAGATGTAGTGTGTAATTAGAATCTGTAGAATGGACTGGTAGTTCTAAGGATATTTTTTTACCAAAGAGTAATGTTCTTGATACTTCAAACATCTGGAATTTTATCACTGTGGGTAATGCCTCTGATAATTCTTCCTTGCTTTAGGGAATGGTATTTCAAGCTGTTGTGACCAAAGAAAATCCTTACAGGCAGGCAACCTGGGTGATGATCTCTTCCAAAGTTAACTAGGCAGGCTCTCTAGATGATAGGTTGTCTTTCACTGAGACCATATTCAACTTGGAGTATATCCTATCTTAACTTGTACTACCTTTGGAAAAGCTCTGAGAATCATTTTCATCTCTGTGCCCCAATGAGTAGAATTTTGTTGGAGTCTAGCAAGAATATCAACTTATAGTGTCTGCATTTCATAACATCCCCTTTTTTCATATACATTTATATATGTATACATACACATATATATAATACACATAAGTATATGCATTTATGTAGGTATATATGTTTCCCTTGCTTCTCACTAGCTTAAAGGTGAATTTCAGATTCTCCAAGGTATTGTCTGTAGACTACAGTCCGTAGAAAATATTACAATGCTAAAAAGATTTTGTGTGCTCTCCCAGCAATTTACTCTATGGCTGTTAGCCAATTAAGTGAAGTTTGGAAAAGCTTATTACTAAAGGATTGGCCCCAAGGTGATGAATTTTTCTGAGGCACAATAACTCATGAAAATCATTTGTTGAGGTATAGATGCTTTTAAAATCACACTGATGAAATCATGATCCCTAAAGTATTTTAAGACTTGGAGAACACTATAAAACAATTCATTGGAATCAGTGAATAAGGATGATGAGAACCAAAATCAAAGGTAATGGCATAGAATCCTCTACTTCATATTATTATTCCATTCAAATAATCAGTTTTCAGTGGTTAGGATTTTGTTATTAATGTCAAAGTTCATGGTGTATGAGCTATACAATAGACCTCAGAGGTCCTCCAGTATTACCTCCAAACCAATGTCAGGATTCCCTCTACTCAACACTTTCAGTGATGGACATTGCCTTAACTTCTGAGGCAACACATTCTGTTGTCAGGTAGAAAAAATTATCAACTCACATATTCAGCACTTTAAACATTGCAAGCCATTTTCCTTACATATATATGGAAGGAAAGGAAGAGGTAAGTCATGTATGACAATTGTCTACATTTTACAGGTAAGGAAATTGAGACACTTGGAAGCTGAGACATGTCTGTGATTATATAAATTGATAAGTATCTGAGTTAGGATTCAAATCCAGACCATCCAATTCAAACACAAGAATTCTACTTTTTATGGGTACAAAAATGTCATCTTTTCATTGATACTTATTTCTTAATAACTACTGCCCCATTGGTCCTGGGACCAAACAGGGAAAATTGAATTCTTTTCTTGGATTTTGACATATGTGTGATTTTCTCATGATGTTCCCATAGTCATACATATAGACTAAGGGAAATATTCATGAAACCATTATGGGAGCTGAGTGGTTTTTCCAATGGGTCATCAGTTACTCAATCAGAGCTGTCATTCAAGACCCTATCAAAATTCAGGACTGTCAGGTGACAGAAAGGCTGTTTGGTTGTATATCATCCAGGGGACAGAAACAGAGGCAAAGATTGGGATTTACAGAGGCAAATTTTAGCTTGGCTATAAGGAGAAACTATAAATACTAGAATTATCCCAAATTGGTAGCTATGGGTATTAGTAGATTATCCATTATTGGAGCTCTTTAAGCAAAGGTTAGAAGAATATTTGTTGGGAGTAGTGTAGAAGAGATTATTGGTTTGGATCAGGTAAGATTCTGTGATAGACAAAGCAGATAGATAATGGCTTGAACACAGAATTGAATAGGAGGAGAAGAGTAGATTGGGTTGCATCTAGGAAAATGTGCAATACTTTGAATAACTTTGAGCTACACATCATAGAAGCTCATCTATGAAATTATCATATTCTCTCAGTGATATTCAAAATTGTTTAAATGCCGCATTTTCAGAAGTATCAAAATTTCAGGTGACCTAAAAAGGATCTTAGCCCCACCACTTTTTGATGAGAAAAGGAGCCCTTCCTTTAACACCTATTGTTACACAAGGATATTGGAGAAAAAAATTCTGTTCACATTTAGTGGAACTAAATGGCCTCCAAAGTCTCTTCCATGTCTCCATTTCTGAGATTGTTGAATACAAAGCCAAGATAAAAATGTAAGATTCAAGCTTATCTTTCTGGTTCCAAGTCCAGCCACCTTAGTTGCCTTTACAAAAAAAAAAGGAAGAGCAGAATTAAATCAGAAAGTGAGATAATATTTTTAATTGTTTATCACAGTGCCTGGCATGTAGGCTTATTTATTTTTTAAAATAAATATATTTTGGGCATCCATTGGACAACTAATAAACAATTCCCACAATTAAACAGGAAATGGTCATTATCCTTTCTATTTAAAAAAGTCATTCAACAAGCATATATCTAATTCTTCCTATTTGTCAGTACTATTCTAGGATTTGATTTAATAAAGGCAAAAGTGAAGTTGATGTACCCTTAAAAAGCCTACATTTTAGGGTATGGGTGTGTGTGTGTGTGTGTGTGTGTGTGTGTGTGTGTGTGTGTAAATTGCAAGGTAGTTTGTGAAGTCATTTACAGTCATGAAGATCAAGAAATAGCAGAAATAGAATTTAATCTTATAGGCAACCTTTTCTGAAAAATTGATGTCACTATAACATGGGATAGTAGTACTATTTAATTATAGAGATTATGGAGAACTGGTAGGAGAGTAATCATTGTTTTTCCACCAGATAGGGAAGGTAAGAAGATTTAGTGATGATAACATGGAAGAGGAAACAGATGAAGTGATTCTTTATTAGTTATATTTTATCATCCTGTAGTGAATATGAATAAAACTAAGATAATAAAAAAATAAAAAGTATCATATATTTGAAAACCTTTTCAATATTGAGGTAGAAAACCAGAGATCCTTGGTTAATTAACAGTACTAATTAAAAGACTATTTTATATTCAAGGTTTTATTATTTAATGCTTTTGTAGGTAATTATATAACATTCCATTTTATTAGATTAATTATAAAATCATAAAGGAATTGGTATTGATTTCATCTTGTGCTCAAGGACATTAAGAAACATCTTTTCACTTAGTCAACTCTTCTTGAAATTATATGATTACTGTATGCAAGGAGACCACCATTAAGTTTTTTTGCAATTTATGTGCCAATACCTGATACAGAAGATTAAGCAGAGAGATTCTTTTTTTAAAATCTGAACTTAAGAAGCAACAATGAAATGAGTCCTTACACATACACTGTGAAATAAAAAAGTGGATTGTACATGACATTGTGACTGTTAAGTACTGCTTGCTTTTACTTTTTAAGTATATGACAAATTAAACATGTGACTCAAAGCTTCTCTGTTTTTTTCTGGGATTCATTCTGGCCTTTTATCTATTTTCTGTACATTTAACAATGTTTCAATGATCTTTTTTTATTTTTTCTTTCCAATTTCATTTTTTTCCCTGTGGGATCAACCATCTCCCTACACTCTTTCCCTCTCAGATCCTATGCCTCCAAAAAAATTAAAAAAAAGGAATCAAAGTTTCCAAAAGGTCTATTCATTCCAATCTAGTTTTATATTTGAAAATGTGTCTTATTTTGCATCTTAAAACCATTACCTTTCTGTTGGGAGGTAGGTAGCAAATTTCATCATAGGTCCTCAAAAACTAGCTAGACCATTGCATTGATCAGAGCTATTCAGTATTTCAAAGTTGTTTATTATAATATGGCTATTTTTGTATAAGGTTTTTCCCCCTGTAACTGTTCCCTTTACTCTGTCTGCATTGATACATGTATTAGAGGGTTGGTTTGGGTATAATGGAGAAAAAGTTGATGATAAATTCCCAGAAGGTAGAATGAGGGTGAGATGGATTCGCCCCCTTTAGCCTTATTCAAATATGTCTCCCCACTAATCCTGCTTTTATTCCCCTCTAATAACTGATTTAATGGGTGAACCTTTTCCCTTGGGGAAAGAGAGAAATCAGCTCTCTTCCTCTTCTACTATGACAAAGAAGTCAATTTAGGATAATTGACAACTTTATTCTAACAATTGTGGTTAGGGGTAAGATAAGAAAGATAAGTAAAGGTTATGGTGTATAGGAAAGAGGGGAAGGGAAATCACTGTCTGTCTAAAATCTCCCTTTCCCTCCCTCCAACATTGAAAGTCTCAGACTTGCCAGCCTGGTCTCTGAGAGGTCCAGGTTTGTGACCCCTGATCTTTTATCACATCGGAGCCAATGTCCAGACCCAGGGTGTCACAGGAGCTGTGTGAGATCTTGTTATGCTGTTCCTTATTCTTCTCAGGTTTCTGCCACACTTTTTGGTATCTTTGTGTGGTAATTTAAGTTCAATGAGGGATTTTGTATAACTCAGGAGACACTCTCTGATCAGACCATCACCTTTTGTGTGAAGGAAGTTCATTCCCTCCCCCTCCTGAGTAGCCTGACCTGTCCATCAACATTCCCCACATTTTTATTTTATTTTTTTCATAAACCTAGCATTTATTTATTTAAATCCCTACCTTCTACCTTAGAATCAATACTGTGTATTGCTTACAAGGCAGAAGAGCAGTAAGGGCTAGGCAATGGGGGTTAAGTGACTTGTCCAGGGTCACATACCTGGGAAGTGTCTGAGGCCAGATTTGAACCTAGGACCTCCCATCTCTAGGCCTGGCTCTCGATCTACTGAGCTTACACCAGGTTTTACATCTGTGAACGTGCTGTACATCAATAAAAGTGAGGGGGCAGTGACTGACCAGGCTTTTGAAAGAACATGGAAATAGAGCAGTCAGGTAAGGGGGAAGAGACAGGAGTGGCAGGTAAGGCAACTTGTGGTCAGGTTACTTAGAGGAATGATAAGATTTAAAACTATGATTGTCTACCTTTTCTAATAAACTTTATAAAATATATATCTGGGTAGAAATGTTAATTTAATTCTTATACTTTACTATCTCAAGATAGAGACAGATCAACTGCCTCTCCTTGGAATCTCCTCTTCCCTCAAGATTCTAAGCCTTCTCAACCATCTCCCCCTGTGGATGGAAACTGTTTCATTTCTTCCAGGCTCTGTCATTCAAAGTCTCTGGATTATTCCTCTATCACATACTTTAAGTATTTCCAGATTTCTCTGAAACCACTCCTTTTGGCATGTCTTAGAGACAATATTTTATTTATTTAGCCATTCTTCAATTGATGATCATTTCCTTGGTTTCTAGCTCTTTGTTACAACAAAAAGAGCAGAGAAACCTTATGAAGAACTTGATAAGGTCCTCCAAACCAAGGCAATGTATACCTTAATACTTGATTACTTCAGAGTAAAGATTAGCCATTTTAAAGGGTAAAAATTATGGTTGGACTGAATATTTGAGAATTGGTCACCAGGAATTTAATTACTAAATCCCAAAGAATTACTCAAGTCAGAATGGCTTTTATGGTAGTTTATTTACAAATAGAGGAAAGAAATTAAGGAAATGAGAGAGAGGAAGAAAGAGGATAGCTGCTCCAGCCTGATCTGAACCAGGCTGGAATTCAGAGGCCCCAGCAAGGTGGGGGGCCCAGAGGATTAAATTTAGCAAGGCTTTCAGCCACTGAGGCCTTCTCCAAGATGAGGGGTCTCTTCAGTGGTTAGTATCTCTAGAAAGCCAAGTAAAGGGAGTCAGCCTTTTCACTCACTACATGACAGTCCAAAGGGAAGCAGTCTGAGATCTCAAGCCCGAGCTCCTCCACAGTTGAGTTCCAAGGCAAAGACTCCCTCACAAGAAGTAACCACAAAATTTAAAGGCAGTTCTTTTTATCACTTCCTGTGCCTTATGTGTACTGATGTTGGCTTAAACTTGACTTTGGCCTGCCCAGGAGGCAGTCAGTTGTTTCTGATTTGTCACTTGCTAGCACACATGAGTCATAGACCTTTCTACCCCACACTAAATCATTAAGTGGGGGTGTATACATTCCTGGTGGCTAAAATTCTAAAGAATAAGTAGGGTGTAGTTAATCTCAATTTCACTAAATGGGAATGACAGTGAAAAATGTGGTTTGGGATTAATAAATGAAGGAAGTTACCGGTTTCATATTTTCTGATACCTCAAGAGTGAATATCATGACTATTTTCTTCAAGAGATTCATAAAGTATTAGTCTTGGCAAGCATTAAACAATTACAATAAACATAAAATTAACTATATTTTAAGAGACAGGAAATGTCTGATTACTGAAATGGAAGTTATTTCAGAATTGTCTATATGGAGTGAGATCACCAGCTTGTTAAAGTAAAGATAAAAATTGACAATTAATGGATAATGAAGAGGGTTGTAAATAGAAGAGGGAAAGAACATGGGAAAATGCTCTAAATTAATCAATTAAGTAAAAAATTTAAAAGATATTTTTAAAAATTGGCAATAAATTTAAGAGAAAGTATAGAATTGGGAAGAAAATACTGAAATTTAAATAGCTCCAACCTAACCTCTTAAACAAACTACTGATTCTAGTAAAAGAAAATAGATAATGTAGAAGACATTAGCCCTAACTTTCACCTTTTAATGGGAAAACACTAGCCCTGTACTTGGGAAATGTGGTGTTTCCTTCCAGATATCAGGTTTTCCAAAATCCCATCAAAAACACCTCAACACTTGGTAATAAGATTCTGCTTTTAAAAATGCAATATTATCAGGAAATAGATGGTAATGCTTGAAATCCCTGAAGCCTCAATCTGGATGCATTTGCCCTAAAAGCCTGGAAGGGGTTGGTGAAGGAAAGAGAGTTGAAATTCTTTTAAGAATATGCTTTGCTTACCTTAAAAAATGATTGAATAGTTCTTAGGGCAACAGATCATTGGAATTGAGTGGCATATCCCTTCAGAAAAATCTTCTCAAATGGCATACCTATTCTTAATCTTATGATTTGGCAAGAGTAGTAGATAGAGAGTGTCTTACTTGAAATTATGAAGAACTGAGTAAAAATCCTGCTTCTGACACACAAACTATTTGACCCTAGACAAGTTACATATCATTAACCTCTTAATTCATTTATAAAATGGGAGTAATAAAAGCACTCATCAATCTTTCAATCAATAAGCATGTATTAAGCACCTACTATATGCTAGGCATTATGCTAAGCACCAAGGCTACAAAAAGAGACAAAAAACAGTCCTCAAAACCAGAGATTTTGTTGTGAGAATCAAATCCAATGATATTATGTATGCAAAGTTCTTTGTAAAACTTAAAGTACTATGTAAATGTGAGTTGTTATTATAATTGTTATTGGTGGTGTTATGTAGGGTCAAAAAGGTCTGAATTTGGATTGATCTCTACCACATCTTTCCTGTGGGACTCTGACCTAACCTCTTAACCTCTCTGAGCATCACCTGTAAAAAGAAATAAAACTAAATGGCTTTTAAGGTTTCTGCAGATCCAAGTATGTGATTCAATGAAACTAGAATGGCTAGGGATTGTCTCAGAGTTCACAGTGGCAAAACAATTTTAATAGCTTTATGGTCAATGAAATTAAAAGGATAGCTGATAAGGAAAGAAAAAGAACCACTGATGATAAACTGAATGTCACCAACATTCTTTTCCCCTTATAAACTTTCCTCTATGACTTTTCCCTATGTATATATATATATATATGTTATAGATAGCAACTATTTAATTATTAAATATTGAAGTATGTCTATTGTTGGTAAATATTTGATTATTAATGGTTTAAATATTTTCTTTAAAAACATATCTTAAAATAATGTTTATTTAAATGAATAGTCTACCAGGCTATTTCTGACTTTATGGGATACTATTCATGGCCAGAATGTAATAATCAAAGGGCTATAATGAAGGTTAAGTTAGGTCCACAGGCTAACCTTTCATATCAAGAAGATAATCACCTGTGTGGTTGTTTCCAGGTCTGGGGTAGTAGATATGTTATAAAGTATTTGAGTAATGATCAAAGGAGTGAGAAATAGAAGTGATATTGTAGTGATGATATGCTACAGACCACCCAACCAACAGGAAGAATTGGGTAATGAGTTTCAGATGTCAAAAATCTCATGAAAGCATTATAATATTGGTATAGACATTTTTTCAAGTTATCCAGATGTCTGCTGAAGATTCCTCTTAGTTAAAAGCAGAGTAACTGATAAATTCTTGACTTGCTTCACTGAAAATTCCTCTTTCAGAATATAGAGGAAGAAATTAGGGAAAAAGCTATTTTAGAACTTATTCTGACTCCCAGACTTTTTGGCTAAATATGGCAGGCAAAAAAGCCCATGCAATCTTGGGCTGCATTTCAATAGGCAGAGAATAAAAAAGGAATGAAGGAAAGAAAGAAGGGAGAAATGGAGGAAGGAAGAAGAAAGGAATAAACTAACATCAAACTGGGGACATTTCATTAAAAGAGAATACTTGGGGGTAAATAGGATAACCGTCATCATGTAAATGAACATTTTAGATGGAAAACAAATGAGACTTGTTTTGCATAGTCCCAGAAAGCAGAACAAGGAACAGTAGAAGATCAGATGGGTTTGATTGCAGGGAAATTCCTAAGAACTTTATTTATCTCTAACTGAAATTAATTACTTCAAGGGATAGTGGGCTCCTTCTTACCAGAAATCTTCCAATTAAATCCTAGTACTATGTACCAGGTACTATTCAAAGTAAAGACTGATATCATGGGAAGGGGAGGGGAAGAACTCTCATATGAGAAGGAGAGGAAGAGAGCGTGAAGTGGAATTACTTAAACCTTACTCTCAGTGAAATCAAATCTGAGAGGGAAGAACATCTAGATCCAGTGGGATCCTGAATTCTATCTTATCCATTAGGGCAAGAAAGAAAGGAAAATTAAGGAGGAGGAGGGGGGAGGGAGTACAAAAAGGGAGGGAAGGAGAGGGGGGAGGGGAAGGGAGCATAAAAAGGGAGGGGCTAGAAAGGGAAGCATCTCAAGGGAGGGGACTAGGGGGACTGACCTAAAGTAAATCACTGGTTCAAAAGGAGAAAGCTAAAGAAGAAAGGTCAGAACTAGGGGAAGACATCAAAATGCCAGCGAATCCACAAATAACAATCATAACTTTGAACGTGAATGGGATGAACTCACCCATAAAACGCAGACAAATAGCAGATTGGATTAGAACCCAAAACCCTACCATATGTTGTCTTCAAGAAACACATATGAGAAGGGTTGACACTCACAAGGTTAGAATTAAAGGTTGGAGTAAGACCTTTTGGGCCTCAACCGATAGAAAGAAGGCAGGAGTTGCAATCATGATATCTGACAAAGCCAAAGTACAAATAGACCTGATCAAAAGGGACAGGGAAGGTAAATATATTCTGCTAAAAGGAAGTATAGACAATGAGGAAATATCACTAATCAACATGTATGCACCAAATGGTATAGCATCCAAATTTTTAATAGAAAAACTAGGAGAATTGAAGGAGGAATTAGACAGTAAAACCATATTAGTGGGAGACTTGAACCAACCACTATCAAATTTAGATAAATCAAATCAAAAAATAAATAAGAAAGAGGTAAAAGAGGTGAATGAAATCTTAGAAAAATTAGAATTAATAGACATATGGAGAAAAATAAATAGGGACAAAAAAGAATACACCTTCTTTTCAGCACCACATGGCACATTCACAAAAATAGATCATACACTAGGTCATAGAAACATGGCACTTAAATGCAGAAAAGCAGAAATATTAACTGCAGCCTTTTCAGATCACAAGGCAATTAAAATATTGATCGGCAAGGGTACATGGAGACCCAAATCAAAAATTAATTGGAAATTAAATAACATGATACTCCAAAATCGGATAGTTAGAGAAGAAATCATAGAAACAAATAACAATTTCTTTGAAGAAAATGACAACGGCGAAACATCCTTTCAAACCTTATGGGATGCAGCCAAGGCAGTACTTAGAGGAAAATTCATATCCCTGAGTGCATATATTAACAAATTAGGAAGGACAGAGACCAAGGAATTGGAAATGCAAATAAAAAAACTTGAGAATGAACAAATTAAAAACCCCCAGAAGAAAACCATACTAGAGATCCTAAAAATTAAGGGAGAAATTAATAAAATAGAAAGTGACAGAACTATTGAGCTAATAAACAAGACTAGAAGCTGGTACTTTGAAAAAACAGACAAAATAGACAAAGTACTGGTTAATTTAATTAAAAAAAGGAAAGAAGAAAGGCAAATTAATAGCATCAAGGATGAAAAGGGGGATCTCACCTCAAATGAAGAGGAAATTAAGGCAATCATTAAAAACTACTTTGCCCAACTATATGGCAATAAATATACCAACCTAGGTGATATGGATGAATATTTACAAAAATATAAATTGCCTAGACTAACAGAAGAAGAAATAGTTTTCTTAAATAATCCCATATCAGAAATTGAAATCCATCAAGCCATCAAAGAACTGCCTAAGAAAAAATCCCCAGGGCCTGATGGATTCACCAGTGAATTCTATCAAACATTCAGAGAACAGTTAACCCCAATATTATACAAACTATTTGACATAATAAGCAAAGAGGGAGTCCTACCAAACTCCTTTTATGACACAAGCATGGTACTAATTCCAAAGCCAGGCAGGCCAAAAACAGAGAAAGAAAACTATAGGCCAATCTCCCTAATGAATATAGATGCAAAAATCTTAAATAGGATACTAGCAAAAAGACTCCAGCAAGTGATTAGAAGGGTCATCCACCATGATCAAGTAGGATTCATACCAGGGATGCAGGGCTGGTTCAACATTAGGAAAACTATCCACATAATTGACCACATCAACAAGCAAACCAACAAGAATCACATGATTATCTCAATAGATGCAGAAAAAAGCCTTTGATAAAATACAACACCCATTCCTACTAAAAACACTAGAAAGCATAGGAATAGAAGGGTCATTCCTAAAAATAATAAACAGTATATATCTAAAACCATCAGCTAATATCATCTGCAATGGGGATAAACTAAATCCATTCCCATTAAGATCAGGAGTGAAACAAGGATGCCCATTATCACCTCTATTATTTGACATTGTATTAGAAACACTAGCAGTAGCAATTAGAGAAGAAAAAGAAATTGAAGGCATCAAAATAGGCAAGGAGGAGACCAAATTATCACTCTTTGCAGATGACATGATGGTCTACTTAAAGAATCCTAGAGACTCAACCAAAAAGCTAATTGAAATAATCAACAACTTTAGCAAAGTTGCAGGATACAAAATAAACCCACATAAGTCATCAGCATTTCTATATAATTCCAACACAGCTCAGCAGCAAGAACTAGAAAGAGAAATCCCATTCAAAATTACCCAAGACAAAATAAAATACTTAGGAATCTATCTCCCGAGACAAACACAGGATCTATATGAACACAACTACAAAACACTTTCCACACAACTAAAACTAGACTTGAACAATTGGAAGAACATTAACTGCTCATGGGTAGGACGAGCCAATATAATAAAAATGACCATCCTACCCAAACTCATCTATCTATTTAGTGCCATACCCATGGAACTTCCAAAAATTTTTTTTACTGATTTAGAAAAAACCATAACAAAGTTCATTTGGAAGAACAAAAGATCAAGGATATCCAGGGAATTAATGAAAAAAAATACAAAGGAAGGGGGTCTTGCAGTCCCAGATCTCAGACTATATTATAAAGCAGCGGTCATCAAAACAATTTGGTACTGGCTAAGAGACAGAAAGGAGGATCAGTGGAATAGACTGAGGGCAAGCAACCTCAGCAAGACAGTATATGACAAACCCAAAGATCCCAGCTTTTGGGACAAAAATCCACTATTTCATAAAAACTGTTGGGAAAATTGGAGGACAGTGTGGGAAAGATTAGGCTTAGATCAACACCTCACACCCTACACCAAGATAAATTCAAAATGGATGAATGACTTGAACATAAAGAAGGAAACTATAAGAAAATTAGGCGAACACAGAATAGTATACATGTCAGACCTTTGGGAAGGGAAATACTTCAAAACCAAGCAAGAATTAGAAAGAATTACAAAATGCAAAATAAATAATCTGGATTACATCAAATTAAAAAGTTTTTGTACAAACAAAACCAATGTAACCAAAATCAGAAGGGTAGCAACAAATTGGGAAACAATCTTCATAAAAACCTCTGACAAGGGTTTAATTACTAAAATTTATAAAGAACTAAATCAATTGTACAAAAATCAAGCCATTCTCCAATTGACAAATGGGCAAGGGACATGAACAGGCAATTCTCAGCCAAAGAAATCAAAACTATTAATAAGCACATGAAAAAGTGCTCTACATCTCTTATAATCAGAGAGATGCAAATCAAAACAACTCTGAGGTATCATCTCACACCTAGCAGATTGGCTAACATGACAGCTATGCAAAGTAATGAATGCTGGAGGGGATGTGGCAAAGTGGGGACATTAATTCATTGCTGGTGGAGTTGTGAATTGATCCAACCATTCTGGAGGGCAATTTGGAACTATGTCCAAAGGGCGATAAAAGACTGTCTGCCCTTTGATCCAGCCCTAGCACTGCTGGGTCTGTACCCCAAAGAGATAATGGACAAAAAGACTTGTACAAAAATATTCATAGCTGCGCTCTTTGTGGTGGCCAAAAATTGGAAAATGAGGGGATGCCCCTCAATTGGGGAATGGCTGAACAAATTGTGGTATATGTTGGTGATGGAATACTATTGTGCTCAAAGGAATAATAAAGTGGAGGAATTCCATGGAGACTGGAACAACCTCCAGGAAGTGATGCAGAGCGAGAGGAGCAGAACCAGGAAAACATTGTACACAGAGACTGATACATTGTGGTACAATCGAAGGTGATGGACTTCTCCATTAGTATCAATGCAATCCCTGAACAATCTGCAGGGATCTAAAAAAAAATACTACCCACAAGCAGAGGATAAACTGTGGGAGTAAAAACACCGCTGAAAAGCAACTGCTTGACTACAGGGTTGGAGGAGATAAGACTGAGGAGAGACTCTAAATGAACACTATAATGCAAACTCCAACAACAGGGAAATGGGTTCGAGTCAAGAACACATGTGATAACCAGTGGAATCATGCGTCGGCTATGGGAGAGGGAAAGGCGGGGGGGGGGGGGGAGGGGAGGGGAGGAAAAGAAAATGATCTTTGTTTCCAGTGAATAATGTATGAAAACGACCAAATAAAATAATATTAAAATTAAAAAAAAAAGATTGATATCATGTAGAAAGGAATCCATAGTGAATTGGAGTAGGTAATCATTTTATGTGACTTATAATGCAAAATTTAGTGAATTTCTGAGTTAAATTTAGCAAAGGAAAAATGATGAAATTCTTAGAAGACAAAAATTCTACTATCTTGGAGTTTGTGAGAGATGGGGATGGTGGCATTGGACAATATGATGTGCCTTCTAGATTTTGAAAGAACAGATTTCAGAAGGGTCATAGAGGGGACAGATAGGATTCCACAACTCTAGATTCCAAAAATAAAATGTTTTGAAGTGAGATAAGGGGATTTTAAAGATGGAAATTTAGAAAACTAAAATTAAAAGGATGAAATTTCAGCAACTTAGATGCAATCAATTTCAATAAGAAAGAAGGGAGAAAGGTGTCTAAAAAGACTTACATGACTGAACAGAATTTGTCATTGAATTAATTTTTAAAAAACTGTAAAAAGTGGAAAGAAGAGCAGATAATTGAGGAGAGTTGCCAATAAATAGCAATATATTCTATAAGCACTTCAGGAAAGGTAAAAGCACAGTATGAATGGAAAATTGCAAGAAATGCTAAAGATATTTTTAAAACTTTTGAAAGAATTTGTGCTGAAGTCAAGAAGAAATGAAGGGAAGTCTGACCCTCTGCTTGGCATGAATTGAAGATAATAATGGACAGGATTTAAAAAAATAAAAGGCAGAATTATCTTCTGCAGACTATAAAGAATAGAACAAAAATGTTTAATAAAACTGAAATTCAAAGGAGAGGTTAAGAGAAAATGAATTCAAGTCAACAAGCCTAAGGGAAAATCCTTACACTGAAAGAACTTGCAGCTATGATTACTGAATAACCATTCAGAAAGAAATGTAGGAGATGGAAAACTTGAGGTGGATAAATGCCTTAGTTTAGTTTAGTTTTTTTTTTTAAATAAGGATTTAGATACTTTAAAATCTATTATACTTGATGTTGACTCTTGGTAAAAACTCAGAAAAGGATATAGTGGTCACATAAAGCTGGTGTGGGCTTGCTAAGAACAAATCTTGCCACGCTAACCTTGTTTCCTTTTTTGAAAAAATTACTAGCCTGGTAGTACTAGAGAAAGCTATACAGTCCTGGATTAGAGCAAGACTTTAACAAAGTCACCCACGATATTCTTGTGGATGAGATGAAGAAATGGCTTGGAGATGACAATACTCTAATAGTAATTATAATAGTAGCTAACCATTAATTAGTCCTTTAAGGTTACATACATTATTTCATTTGGTTAATAACACTGTAATAATTTAAATGTAAGTTTTTATGCTAATATGAAAGTTCTAAAGTAATATTGTGGTCTCTGATTCAAAAAATTAACTCTTAAGTCATGAGTCTGTTAGCTGCTCTTAACAATTTGGTTTAATAGAGATGTAGTAAAAGAGAAAAATGTAGAAAGGAAGTAGAAAGTATTGCCTAGCTAGATACCCTATAATTTCTATCCAAAGAAGTCCAGCTCACCACCCACCAAGGGCTCATTCAAGTCCCAGTCTCCACATGGAGTCATGGTAGTCTCTTAAGCCAGGAGTCTTGGCAGTGTCTTCAGCCAGGGTTCTCTCAATGTAGCCTCCTCCAAAGTCAAGGCAGGAATCTCTGGAACCAATCACTCCAAAAGCCAGGAAAGGAAGGCCTCTCCAGAACCAATCTCTCCAGAAGCCAAGAAAGAAAGGTCAACTATTCACCCAGCAAGCCAACACAGTATACAAGGAAAAAGTCTCCTCTTCCAGTCTGGCTCACCAATGCAGAGAGACTCCAAAGAGGAACACCAAAAGAGCAGAAGTTCAAAGGAGAAGCTTCTTGGACAGGAAGCTTAGGACATTTTATAGTTCTTTTTCCACATCACTTCCTGCCCCTTCCCCACTTTACAGGAAGCAATTGCAATCTTTCAGTTTGCCTAGTACTACCCA
This sequence comes from Monodelphis domestica, assembly GCF_027887165.1. Classification (NCBI taxonomy): domain Eukaryota; kingdom Metazoa; phylum Chordata; class Mammalia; order Didelphimorphia; family Didelphidae; genus Monodelphis; species Monodelphis domestica. The sequence goes on from NC_077232.1 coordinate 71,369,488, forward strand.
GGGGCAGAACAGTGGCCTCTGGAGTTGTCACCCAATTTAGCAGGTGACTTGGGAACTCTCTTAACTTAGTGTCAAATAAGTGTACTTTAAGTTTTTGATTTGATTAGCTAAAAATGGGTAAGGGGAGAGTTAATCCTATATTCTCAACACCAACTCTGGGAAGTAGGAATATAGGCATTATTATTTCCTTTCTATAGATGAAGGGAACAGAAATTTAGAAAGTTGTGATTTAAAACATCATAAAACTGTAAGTTGTTAAAAGTGGGATTCAAATGCAAATCTCTACAAGTTCCAAGTTCAACACTTTTTCTCAATGTCATTGTATAGTCATTTTTCAGTCATATCCATTTCTTCCTGACCCCATTTGAGTTTTTTTTGGAAAAGATACTGGAGTAGTTTGCCATTTCCTCCTCCACCTCATTTTCCATATGAGAAAACCAAGGAAAACAAGGTCAAGTGCCTTGGCCAGGGTCATGCAGTTTGTGAGTATCTGAGACCAAATTTGATTTCATGAAGATGAGTTTTCCTGACTCGAGACCCAACACTCTATCCACCCTCCTACCTAGTTGCCCCATTCATATGCCATAACTGGCAAGACAAAATTCAATAGGGGTAAATTTAAAGTTCTGTTAAAACATCAAATCCATTACAAGTCAAATACATTAATTTGGCTATTTCATGAGAAAAAAAGACTTTGCATCCAAGTGGACTGGAAGTTCAATACAAGCCATATGGGAGAGGTGGAGACCAAAAGACCTAATGTACTTTTAGTCATAATTAAGAGAAACATCAGAAACATGGGATCAAGAACGAAGCATGTGATAACTTTGGCTGGTCAAAATATGTAACAAGATCCAAAAGAGGGCAATCAGAATGGTCAAGTTTAGAAGAGTTGTAGTGTTAGAAATGATTGAAGGAACTAGTGATGTTTAACTGTAGAAAAGAAGTCTTGGGAGAATATGATGGCATTCATCAAATGTTTGGAGAATTTTCATGTGAAAAAAAGATTTAAAATTGGTCTGCTCAGATCCACAGGACAGAAATAGGAGTAATGGATTGGAATGGAATGAAAGGCAAATGTCAACTTGATATAAGGAAAATTTTATAGCAATCAAATCCTTCACAAAATGGAAAGATTTGCTTCAGGAGCTTCCAAATTCATGAATCTCTGAAGATTTTGAAGCAGAAACTGAGTTTGTTAATCCTAAAGGTAAAAGCAGACTTTGGAAACTGAGAATAGAGAATGAAAGATTATTTGACCAAAGCTCATACTATACAAGTTTATTTCCAGTGCTCCTCTAAAAGACAAGCCTTTGTACAACTTTTAATTACATTGTAAGTCAATATTGCTGACAGGCTGATAGATGATAAAATCCAAATTCTGCTAGCTCATCAGTTAGGACAAGATGATAGGGTGGCCACTGTTTATATATGAGCCCCTCATTGGCTCTATAGCCATCCCTAAACCAGAGCAGCTCTATTGTACATATGTAACATCAGATAAATACAGGGGATAATTCCTAGTTCTTGGATGCAGAAGACCTTGGTCCAAATCCAAATTATACTACTTTCTAGTTGTTTAATCACCTCTCTGATTCTCAGTTTCCTTATTTGTATGATTGATATAAGAAGACCTGAATTAACTACAATTTGGAGTGTTATAAGGATCTAATGAGTTAATGAATGCAAAAAAAAAAGCTTTGTAATTTGGCAAAATGCTACATTACATAAATGTGTCATTATCTTTAAAAGGGGATTGATATAGAACTAATCCATCTTCATTGTAGAAAAATTGAATAATTCAAAGTGTATATTCTACTGATGGGTAATCTTATAGCATCTTTTTAGGACAGGATCTTTTACCCTTGTCCTCTTCTTTCCCACCCCATGATTATTTCCCTTTGGAATGAATGTAGCCAGTATTCTGATGGTTGGGGAATCAGACCCATGGATTTTTCTCTTATAGAACAGATAGCTCAGAAAGCCTTCACCCTACAGATGAGGATATTTCTTCATGAAAAAAAATCACCTCTTACCAACCTGGAGGAGGAAGAAATGACTGAATAGGCTCCCTCTACCCAGTTATCTGAATGTTTTCCAGCTCTGTAGTGTTGGGAAATGTTGTCATCGGCAAGGCTGTGCAGGCAGGTTGCACTACAAGACTCTATAATGAGATCCAGCTTTTAAAGACAGTCTTTAATTACAGGTCCTAGAACATGGGCATAGTGATCGGATTGGCAATTAAAAATGTAGGCCTCTAATTAGAAAAGTGAAATTACTTGGGGACCTCAGTTGGTTATTTGCTTGTGGGTAAAAAGAAGACAATTTAATCTCATTATTCACTAAGCCTTTGCTTGGCTTTGCTTGCTCCCTCTAGCTTCTGGCCCATTTCTCTGTCATTCCATATTTCCCTACCAGGATTCTCTAGTGCATTCTGAATATCCAATACTTTTTTATTCTTATTAATTTTAAAGACTTGATGAGGGACAAAAGGAAGCAGGCATGGAATTGGTTAATCAGGAATAGTCCTGTTTATTATGCTTGGTATCATGGGCATTAATATCTGACTCCTGGGAACCAGTGAATATGTATACACTTGGGATAGACCATTAATCAAACCATTAATGACCAATTAATCACTGGTACTTATTGAGCATCTAGTATGCCTGAGGCATTGTACTAGGTGTTACATAGAATATATAGTAAAAGATAAGTCTCTCTGCTTTGGGGTAATTAATAGTCATGTTGAGAATGAAAGCCATGTTCATAGAAAAAGATTAATGTCAATACATGACAATCTAGGCTACAGAAAATGTCAAATGAGTTATTCTGACAAGTTCTCTAGGAGTTCAGAGAACAGAGAAGTCAAGTCAGCAGGGGTCAGTAAAAGCTTTTTAAAGAAATGAAGTCTGAAGTTAGACATTGAAAGATAGCTTGGATTTGGAAAATTGGAGAGTGTGAAGTAGAGAAATTTGGACAAGTGGGATAACTTATGCCTTGGTACAGAATTCAGTATGTTTGGGATCCCAATAGATCTGGACAAGACAGAATTAGAATAAAAGAGTAGTGGAAGATAGCTGGCCCCAAAAGGTAAAGGACTTTTGATTCAAAGCTAAAGAAGTAAACAGGCATATATATATTTTACACACATTTATGCATATGTCTCTTTTTGTTAAGATCATTTGGTCCAAACTTTTCCCTGCAAGCAATAAGAATCTTCTTCTCCAACTGTCTGCAGGACAGAACTGTTAACCTGTTAACCTGCTCCTTCTGACTTCCCTATTTAAAGAAGGAATATCACAATTAACCATATCACTGGTTTGAAATCTTGGTATTACCTTTTCTTCTTCCTCTTCATTACTCTCTAATATCCAGTTACTTACTACATGCTATTAATTCTAAGAGTGTAGAGTAATGCAAACAGAGCTTGAGGCCAGGAGGATCTGAGTTCAAATCTCACCTTGAACACCTACTAGCTGTACGAACTTGGTCAAGTGACAACTACCCAATGCTTTAGACAGGTTTCTAAGATTATATCAGTTTCAGAGAGAAGATACTAATCTACATTGAAATAGGATTTTGTCATGTGGGAGTTCCCTACAATCCCTGCAATTATTTGCCCAGTCTTTGTCACTTTCAATTCTCTCAAATCAATTATCTCTCCATTCCCACTGCCTTCACCCTTTAATCGATCAGGCTTATACTATAGAATGTAAGTTCCTCAGGGATAAGAACTGAGTAAAATTCAAACTCTTTTGCCAGCATTGAAGGACACCTGCATTCTTATACCATCCTGACTTTCAAGTTTCATTAATATGCCTTTTATACATACTATATGCAAACCAGTCTTGTTTCTAGCCCCCAAATACTTTCTCATATCCTTATATTTCCTCCTAATGATCTCTTTGCACTATCACCAAATCACAGAATTTTAGAAGTAAAAATGACTTCAGAACTCAAGTCTAACCCAGAGCTAAACAAGAGTCCCTTTTACCACATACCTAACAAATGATTGGCCAGCCATCTGCCTAAAGACCTCCAGGCATGTAGAACTTACTCTTTCCCAAGGTAACACAATCTACTTTTACACAGGAAAAAGTTTCTATGTTTGCCAAAACATTTTTCCTTACATAGAGCCTAGATAAATCAGTCTATTTGACCTATTGCTCCTATTTCAGCCTCTTTAAACCAAGTAGCATGAATTCAATTTGTCTTCCACATGAAAAGTCTTTAAATGGTTACAACTATTTCTTTATTTTCCAAGTTTTCTTTAGGCTAAATATAAACAATTCTTTTAAATGAGCTCCAGATTCAATAGATTTCAATATCCTTCCAATCTGGCTTTCTTTTCTCTAGAGTCAGTCTAGCTTGTAAAGGTTCTCTTTAAGATGTGATACTCAGAATTGAACACAATACTCTGTGATCTGATCAGGATAGATACATTGGAACATTCACCTCCCTCAAGCTAGGTATTTGTCTTTTCAATTTAGACTCTTTAAGGTAAAAAGAATTTTTTTTCTGTCCTCTCAAGTATACAAATTATGTTATGCTTTTAATCCACTAAAATTCCAAAAAATTTTCATGCAAACTACTGCCTAGTCATATTCCTCCACATTTCTGTCCTTGTTTGATTTTTTAGAAATCTATGTATAAAATTGTTTACTGATCTCTATTTCACTTTCCTATATTCTGCCCAGGGTCCTAATAGTAATCTGTTTGGATACTGACACTGTCACTCATTGTATTATTTTTTCCCTTCAGCTTTGCAAGTTTAATAAACATTCCATCAAAACTTTCATTCATGTCATTGATAAATACATTAGACAGTACAGGAATAAGGATAATTTTTTCTGGGACCCTCTACTAGAAACCTCCTTCCAAATTAACATGGACTCTTCTTTGGATGCTGTCATTCAACCAGTATGAAATCAAGCCAATTGTACCATCATCTAACCCATATAGCCAAATATCTTATCCATGAAGCTATCAAGATGATGTGCTAAAGAAGAATTCAACATCCCCTATGTCCATTTCACTGCCAGCCCTTAAAACTGTTCCTTTAAAAATACAATAAACATTTTTTTCAACTTTTCTCCTTATTTTACTGCCAATATGATCTTGGACAAATCCCTTAAACTCTGGCCCTTCATTCCTATCTGTAAAATGAAGAATTCATCTAGATAACTTTTAAGGGTTTTTCCAGCTCCATATCATCTTACTGTGTATGATATACAGGGTATACACTGGGGATGAAAAGAAAAAAGCAACACACAATCTATGCTTTCAAGGAGTTTATTTTTTACTTGAGATAGGTGTAATACAAAATGTAATCCATTGAGGAAATACAGGGTCATTTGAACACAGAGAATTCATTAACAACTGGGAAGGGAAAGGGAGAATCAAGAAAGATTTTAAGGTGAAGGGAACATCCAAGAAGAAAATACTTCTGAGAGAAGACAAAAGGAATTAATTCCAGCCAAGGCATATAGGTTGTGCAAGTGCACCATAAATGGGAGAGAAAATGTCACAGTTCAGGTACAATTGCTAGTTCAATTTGGTTGGAAGACACGATGCATGAAAGGAAGAATTATTGCAATAAAGCTGGAGATAAGGTAGAGCCATATTGTGGCAGACCTTAAACAGCAGACTGAGAATTCTTTGGCATTTTGAGGTTAGGGGATTTGTTAGTGTGGATACTGCTTCCTCCAATTTGAATCTAGATACCTTTAATTATTAGTAGACAGTCTTCAGGGTTTGCTGGGCCTGAAATAAAAATTCATAACCTTGCAGCCAACTTGGGGTTAATCTTAGCTAGTCCTCAAAGAGTCTTTCCCTAAGTTCATATTCAAAATGTGTTTCCAGCTTGGTAGAAACTGCCTCCTCTTGAGATTTACTACCATAGCCTTCTAGTACTTAGGGTCACTTCCATACAAAGATAAAGTATTAGCACAAGAGAGCAATGATACATATATTCCATACACTGAAATAATGGTTACTCTCCCAAATCAACCTCTCTGGCTGGGAAAATGTAATATATTTTTATGTGATCATAGAGATCAAAGGCACGTTAGTAGCCATTGGGCTGAATCCCACTCAATTTTAATTTAAGGAAACTAAGACAAAAGTTAAATGACTTGTCCAGGTAACACAGCTAGTAAATATCTAAGGCAGGATTTACTGATGAATCATCATGAGCTGGGCTCTGCTCTGGTCACATTTTCTACCACTATGGGAGATTGTGGGTAGGATTGAAGAAAAAGACATTGTCTAGTGTTGAGTGATGTTCCAGGCTTGACACTTGCTATAGGACCTGGCTGTCTCATACTTTGCCTTCCACCTAATCTAGGTTATCTCCTCTCAGGATTTCCACAGGATTTTATCATTCTTTTGTATAGTTATGGACTAGATAGAGATGTATATATTCCCTTTGAAATTCCTCATCATTTTTCTTTCTCATTGCTTTGTAGAGCCTTGTAGTAGAGGATGTTTGTAGGTTATCTTGGCTCCTCTAGAACTTTTACACCAGTAGCTTACCTTTTCAGACTTGTTTTATACTATTCCTCTCTACCACCTCAATTTTCCAGCCAAAGTCTTGTACTTGTCACTCCTCAAACAGAACCAGAAGACCAATTATGGTTATCCTATTAGTTATCTATGTGTCCTTGGACAAATAACTTATCCTCCATGCCCTTTCCATACACCAACTTTTAAAATACTTGACCATTCAAAAAAATGGAAAATGAGGGAGTATCTTTTGATTGGGGAATGGCTGAATGAATGGTGGTATATTATGATAATGGAATCCTATTGTGCTATATGAACTGGAAAGACCTCCATGAACTGATGTGGAGTAAAATGAGCAGAACCAGGAGAACATTATACACAGAGACTGAAACATTGTGGAACAATCAAATGTAATGGACTTTGCTTCTAATAGCAATGTAACAATACAGAGAAACTTTATGAGAAAGAAAGCTATCCACATCAAGAGAGAGAACTGTAGGAGTAAAAATGCAAAAGAAAAACATATGATTTATCACTTGTTTAAAAGGGTATATGATTTGGGGTTTTGTTCTTAAAAGATTATTACAAAACTTAATATGGAAATAGGTATCAAATAATAATACATGTGGAATTTCTTGTCAGCTCTGGGAGATGGGAGGGAAAAGGGGAGGGAGAAAACATGAATCAAGTAACCATGGAAAAATATTTTAAAATAAATAAAGAAAAGCAAATAAAAATAATACAAAGAACAAAAAATAAAATACTTAGCCACAACTACCTTTGCTGAATATCTATCATTTTTTCAGTAATTGATTTATGTGATTTTCAGATCTTTTCCCATTATAGTCATCCAGTCTCTTTTTGCATTAACTCAGCTTCTCAAAGTCTCTTCTAAAATATGGCTTCTAGATCTGTGTACTATATTTCCTATGACCAAGGAAGGTAGTGTTTGAATTTGTTTCATCCTTTTCTCCATCTTCATCCCTTGTCAGACTGTACATGCCATGCAATCAGGAACTCTTATTTTTCTGTGTTTCTGCCCATAGTGCTCTATGTAGGGATCTTGTACAAAGTCCAGCAAATGTTGATCTAGTGACTGGCAGTGATGATGACAGGACACAAGAAGCTAGCAATCTAGGCTCATAGTTCTTAGCCCCTGATTTTCATGCCTTCAATTTGTGGACCCTAATTTCTTCATTTTTCAAATGAGAATAAAATCCATCCTACATACTTCATTTGAGTGTTTTGAGATATGGACATAAAAGTGTTTCAAAGAGAGAGGTTGAAAGTATGATACAAGTATAAGGGAGAATTATTAGATCAAGGATTTGGGGAAAGATATTCACATCAGACAGAAAGAAAGAACAAAAGAACAAATGTGTGAGCATGTATATGATAGTGTTAAGACTCCATGTTGTTTTCTGCTTATGGTTGAAAGGTCAGGGTCCTTTTGTAGAAAATGAAAAGCAGGCTCAAGCCCTCCTTCCATTTTTCCTGAAATACTGACACAAAAGCTCCCAACGCAGTGCCTGTTTCAGATATACATAGGAAAGACCAAAAAGATTCTTAGAATCTTAGTTTCTCAGGCTGGAGTTCTCAGAGTTCCTTTAGCTCAGCCTATACATAGGTAGATATCAAAGGTAGGATCATGCAATTTGAAAATGAGTTGATAAAAGTCAGGGCATTCAGCCTGAAAAAGAGAAGACTTGGGGTAGACATCATAGCTACCTCCAAATATTTTAAAGTCTCTTTTATGGAAAGGGAATTCAAATTATTTTAGTCATTTCCAGGAACTACAACTGTGGCCACTATATAGAAGTTGAAATGAAGCTGTCAGATTACCCAGTGGATTGCCTTAGGGGAATGACTTCCCTATAATGAAGATCTACCAGTGCAAGTTAAATAATCCCTTGAACCAGGAATATTGTCAACAAGATTTCTGCTCAATGGATTTAGACTAAATGACCTGTAAGGTGCCTTCCAAAAGTGAAATTTTGTGAACTATGGACACTCAAGAGTTTGTTACAGAATTTCTTTCAACAGGATGGTATGGTGGACAGGGTACAAAACTTGGAATTAGGAACTCCTAGGTCTAAATCTTACCTCATATACTAGGTATGTGGCCAGGGACAAGTCTTTTAACCTGCTTTTGCCTTAGTTTCTTCATCTGTAAGATGAAAGGGTGAGTCTCAGCCTCTAAGATCCTTTCTAGCTCCAAATCTGTTTGAAATTATTTTAATTTCTTTAAAGACTATTGGGGGGGGGGGAGAAAACCTTGAGTTCATTAACGTGGCTTTCATCCCTTTGTAATTTTCCAGCTCTTGCTCTGATATATGTGAAAATTCACGAATGGTCATAGGTGGTCTGGAAAGCAATGTAAGAGCTAATATTACCAAAAGGAAAAAAAAATAGAAAGAGAACAAATATTTCCAAAATAAAGACAGTGAGAGCTATTTGCTCATACATCAAATTATAGTCTATTGCCCATGACTATGAAACAGCTTTGTGGTGGGGAAAATGTAGTCATAATTTTATTAGGAAGCAATTAGACTGAAATTCCTTCTAACTGGATTCGATGGACAGTGCCATTAAGGTAGAATTAAGGTATTTGTGCAGATAGCTCACTTATTTTAAATTACTTTCCTGTCCTGGAGCCTTTAATAGCATACTTTGTGTTTGAATTCAATTTGGGAGACACCAGGCATGCTAATTAGATCGTCTTTGTATTCTTTGCTAGGGAGGAGGGAGAAGGGCTATTTTCCTCTACTTCCACACAGTTGTATTTTCAAGGCACATATTTCTTGCTCATAATATTCTGTGCAATTAGCTGCAGAGATTCCTAGCCATAAAAGCACCTGCTATTGAGGCTGACAATAGAATAGGCAAATGCAACTTCTGGTTAATATGCCACTCTATTGCTGAAACATTTTTTTAAAATTCTATTAGAATTAGCATGTGGGCCTCTGCTGTGCTCTCTGTCCCTTTCCTCCAATTCTGTATGTCTTCTTAGTTCGTATAATTGGATTCCTTCTTGTTTTTACTGCCTGTTGCCCAATGAACACCTTTGTAAGATTGCTAATAAAGCCTCCTTCTGCTAGGTTTGGGGATTAGTAGGTTCTTTGTCACTGGGGATAGAATTCATCTGGGAAGCAATGTAGAATCCTGGAAAGTATGTTGGAGTGAGAAGTCCTAGATGGCCATTTTTGGCTCTGACAGTATCTATATATATGAACATGGTCAAATCACTTCTTATGTCTAACCTTCAGCTTTCACATATATAGGAGAGGATTAATTCTCCCCAGGGGTGCTGTCAAGAAAGTTCTTGGCAAAGCCTTAAATGCTGTATTGATGGTGTTATTACTGTAATTATCCTTGAAATGAGAGGGTTTACTGGATCATGTCTAAGGTCTCTTTTAGCTCTAAATTCTATAAGTTCCTGCATTTGTTGTGGTTGGGGAAGGTTACATAGAATTCTTGAGTTGGAAGAAGAGGACTTAAAGTACCATACAAATACAAGTTATTACTATAGAATTATTTGTTAGATACCACAAATGAATGGAAGAGCAGGGATATAATGAACTGACTAAGAAATTATTCTCTGAGAGAGAATGGGAATAGCTTTAGAGGGTCACAGTGAAATAAAATCATCTTCAAGGCTCTAACTAGGCTCTCAAGGCAATGAATAACTTTCTTTGAAAGGAATCTGAATGTGGATAAAATTTGTATTAAAGAAGTTTCATTGTTTTTATATCAATGGGATATTTGTATCTGTCTCTGTCTCTGTCTCTGTCTCTGTCTCTGTCTCTGTCTCTGTCTCTCTCTCTCTCTCTCTCTCTCTCTCTCTCTCTCTCTCTCTCTCTCTCCCTCCCTCCCTCCCTCCCTCCCTTTCTCTTTCTGTTTCTCCCTACCTCCCACTTTCTCTCCCTCCTTCCTTCTCTCTGTCTCTATCTGTCTCTCTGTCTCTGACTCTGTCTCTATCTCTCTCCCTCTCCCTCTCCCCTCCCTTATATTTCCCTCCCCTTTCACATGCAAAAGTACATGTGGAACCATTCCCTAAAAAGACTATTGGCTTTGTAAATTATGACGACATTCAGAAGTAAGAAACAAGTTTTTCCCTTATTATCCTTGGGGAAATGAAATTCTCTAAACAATTTCTTGGAACTTACAAAAGCACTTTCTTCACAGTAATCATGTGAAATGAATTGTAGGAGTAGTATTATCCTTGTTTTACAGCTGAGCAAACTGAGATTCAGAGAAGATAATTTACCAACATTCACACAGCTGGTAAGTGGGAGAGCCAGGATCAGGACTCTTGTATTTTGACTTTTAAGTCCAGTAATTTTCCATCCTTTTCTAAAATGGGGAGAAGATAGGAGTGGAGAGAAAGCCTAGGTTAGCACAAGGAAAGAACAAGAACTAGGGTTTATGGTATACTCTGGAATCTTAAAAAATGAGGCAATGTTCTAAAAAATTTTTTTTCCTGCCGAGATATCTGATGCAGGCTTCAAGGCAAACCCGAAGTATGATCAGGATTTTGTTTCCCAGGAATCTTGGGGCTCTCTGCCAACCTATGACTACTTTCCAGGAACAAAGATCATTTATCTCTGAGGAGGAAGATTATGATAATCAGTCTCCTTTGCACTAAAGAATTGTAGGTTTCAGAGCTGGAAAGGACCTCAGAGATGATTTGTCTAACCTACTATGATCAGATTTTATTGTTCCACTTCTAGATCTAGAGGTGGGAGTACTCACCAGTTCATAGGATAGCCCATTTATCTTTCACATCATTCTAATTATTATAAAATACTTCTTTATATTGAGCCAAAATTTGCATCTTTACATCCTCCACCCAACACAAATTCTGCCCTCTCAGGTCAAGTAAAACAAGGATAATCTCTTTCCCACAATGAAAACTCTTCAAATGCATGAAAACAACTATTGTATTCCCTTCAAGTTTCTTCAGTTCCCTCCTTTGATTGACTTATACAGCATCATTTTAAAGCTCTTCCCAATCTTTGTTTGCCTCTCCTGCATCCATAGCAGATGTGGCACCCAAAACTCAGTACTTCAGATATGGTCTGATCAGGACAAAGTACACTAGAACTAAAATCCATTCCTTGTCCTATTTACTATATTTCTCCTAATGTAGTATAAAATGATTAAATTTGGGGACTGCCTCATCATGCTATTGATTCATACTGAAATCAAAATTTACTAAATTACAACATACTAAATGTAAAGTGTTGCGCTTGAATCTGAAAATTAAAATACAAGAAAAAAAGATTTGTGGGGAGGGGCCTAGGAAGTGGTTCGGGGGGGGGGGGGATTAAATGGAACATTTTAGTGGACTGCAAGCCCAATTTAAATCAGTTATGTGACATAGAAGTCATAAAATCTAAAATGATCCTTGGGTACAGTCATAGAAGAATAATGGGCAAAGCAAGAGAAAATAGGCACTGTGTACTATGTGCTCTGTGCAGATTTATCTTATGCATATGAGGCAATAAATGTTTGAATGAATGACTAAATGAATGAAGTATTTTTATCACTCTTGGACTAACTCCCCCTGTAAAACATCAAGTCACATGACTCTGGGTAACTTTTATTTGATTGCTTTGAAATCTATTCTCTTAAAAGGGACAAATCAGAATTTACTGGCCATTCACCTTACCTGTCAAGAAATCTAATTTGACTTGTCACTTCCTTTTCAATACTGGATGCCTTCCAATTGCCTTATTCCAGTCCTATATAGCAGCTCACCAAGTCTCAGTGATGCCAGTGGACTTGTTTGTTTTTCTGTGTTGAAAGTCTTGTTAATTTTATTTATTAGCCATCACCTGCATATTCCAAGTCTATTTTCTTTACTCTGTGTGATTTCATACAAGTCTTCTCATATTTTTCTGAATTATTCTTATCTCTGTCTTTGCCTCAATGTACCACAATTTCTTCAGCTAATCCCTGACATTTGGATACACAATTTTCCAGATTTTTGCTAGAAAAAGGTTGCCATTATGAATATTTTTATACATATGGATCCTTTCTTAACTTACCAACCTCTTTACTATATGATGGTCCCAGCTGCAGAAATTCTGGGTCAAAGGATAAGAACAATTCAGTAACATTTCTTGCATAATTCTATATTGTTTTTCATAATGGTTCAACTAATTAACAGTTTTACCAGCAGTGAATTTGCATGTCTGTCTTTCTACAGCTATTGAAACTTTAAATTTTCTCATCTCTCAACATCTTTGCTAGTGTGGTGGATTGAAAGGATAGCGCAGACTTGCTTTAATGTGGATTTCTCTGATTGTTAGTGATTTCCTGTCTAATCTAGCCACTGTTGTCCCAGCTTTCTTTCTCAATGCCACAGGCTTTGAAATACGCAAACCTCTTCAATTGAAGGAGTCTTCAGGCTTATGGGTGTCCTTTTTCTTCTTTCCTCTACCACCTGGAGCAAAATGACATATACTCATCTATGCATATATGTGTGTATATATATATATGTATATATATATAAAGGCATATATATGTATATGTGAGTATATTACTATGTATGTATATATAAACATATTTTCCTCTGCACATGCATTCTAGAATATGATGTATGAACTAATACATATTAACTGTACACTAATTAAATTAATAAGCATTAGAAGAAACACAAGGCTCTGACAAAAATATCTGGCTTTAGAACTTCCCTCCTGGACTATATTAACATAAAATTAACTTTTGAAAACAGTACATAACTCAAAGATTCCAAAGCTGCTTCATCAAAGCAAGTGTTTGTCAAAGAGAAATGCTTCTTAAAGCTTAAGAAAACAGCATCTGTCTATTTTTAGAATGACCCAGGAAAGAATAAATTTGTGATATGAAGCAGCTGGATATTTTCTGTACTGAAAATGTAAGCACATTATTTCAATGGTGTCCATGCAGCTCCCTGATGTGGAAGAGGATTTAGATGTCACGGTATATGAGCAGTACAGTGTTGAACCAGAGAAAAGATGTTGATGATGTTTTTTTATCCCACATCCCAGATGAATGCTATGAGTTAAACAAGGGTAGAAGCACAGTCCTTCTTTCATTCAATCATTCACCCATTCAACAAATATTTATAAAATGCCTACAGTTTGCAAAACTTTGACCTCAACTCTGCAATAATAACAACCTGTGCTCTAATGGAGTCTAATAATAATAATAATATTCTGATGGAGTAAGGGTGAGGCTGATTTGCAAAAAAATTATAACACAAGTTAGAATGTGGTAAGTGAATAGGAAAAGTCATGCTGAGAGGGATAAGAAATTCAGAGAGATAGGGACTCTAAGCTGACGGGATCTAGAAAGAATTCATAGAGAAGAAACTGCTTGAGCAGGTCTTTAAAGAGAAAAAACAATTTCAAGAACTGGGAATGTAAAGGGACTACATTCTAGGCATGGGGGATAGTGTATACAAAGGCATAAAAGGTGGGAGATGACAGGATAGAATAAGCTAATAATGTGGTCTGGCCAAAGGAAAAGTTCAAAAAAGGAAATAATGTGAAATAAGGACAGATAGATAAGTCAAATTGGATTCACATTATAAAGGGCCATGAATTTCTGAATAAGGAATTGTGATTTTTGTCCTGAACCACTGAACTATAAGGAGTTGATGGGATAACCTGTTGCTTAGCAAGATCCCTTTAGAAGCTTTAGGAAGAGTGGATTGAAGAAGGGAGGATCTAGAAAACAGGAAACTAGGTAAGCTATTACATGACATAGTGGAAAGAATGCTGGTTTTTGAGTCAAGAAGTGTTTGAAGCACACCCCAAATGATAGTTATGTATAATTTGAGTCACTTAAACTTTCTTAGTCCATTTCCTTTTCTGAAAAATGGAGAAAACTATATTTGCCATACAATTCAATAGACTTAACCTAAGTATTTACTAAATTCAAGAAACAAAATATTATCTGCTCTTAAAGAAATTGTGTTCAACTAAAGAATATAACAAACAGATCAATAAATATAAAATAGTATCAGAAACACTATTAGCTCTGTATGGATGTGAAGCATGAGAAGGATAGTATTGCAAAGATTTCATAAGATCATAAATGTAAAGCTTAATGGGATCTTAGTGGCTAATGCGCCCAGACTTTCTTTTTACAGATGAGCAAACTGAAATACAAAGGGGTAAAGTTATGGTAAAACTGTAGAGTGGAATTTGAACCCAGGTTTTCCTGACTCCAAGTTCAGAACTCTATCCCTTAACCATACTGCTTCTAGTTTATTAGGAGGAAAGTACTTTGGAGACTTTCAAACAGTAGAGGTTTTATTGTTATTATTGTAAGTTATTAGCCCAGGAAATAAGTGATGAAAGCCCATAATTCTATAATTCTCTTAGATATGGAACTAGAGATCAGGAGAGAGGTCAGGGCTTCACTTTATCGAAATTAAATAAATGAAGTTAGCAGGATGGACTTTATGATCTTGAAAACATTACCTTCCCAGTCCAATAGCAAATATGTAGGCTTTCTGACATTTCTTAATGAAAGTTCTTTTCTCTACTAGGTATATGGTCCTCTCTGGGCAAAGCTTTTTGGAAAGTTAAAGCCCCCAAAGGGCTTATCTATAATACTCTTTAAAAATTCTCTTCCTTAAAAGTCTTGGGACTGGTCCCAAAGAGTATCCCCCCTCTTATAGGACTTATTCCTATACCTGAACATCTTTACCTCAATGAGTACTGTTCTTTGATGCTATGGAAAGAGTCCATGGACTGGTAATAATGTTTTATTGTCCCTAGCTTTATTTCTCTCCAGAGCCCTAATTACATTGAGCTTTTTTTTCTTTTAAGCCCCAAACCACAATGTCAGAGTGAGCATCAGGTTCACTAGAATCAGCTGATCAAACTGAGATCTAGGAAAATTAAGTGACTTGACCTGACCAAGGTCACATGATAAGCATTGGACCCTCTGAATGGAAGGTCAGTGCTCTGTGCCACTATAAAATAACACAGACATAAAATACAAGGCATGATATTTCAATGACTTCACCAGCTCACTGTTGAATATATACTTTCCACCAGTATAGTTTAGAATCCATATGTGTCTACTTATCTTATATAATTGAAATCCTTTTATAAAACATATTCCCAAAGTAGTGTATTTCTTAATATTTCAAAGATACTGATACATCATTTGAACTGTCCTTCTCTTATCACTTCCTCTCACTGAATGACATGCCCAAATCCTTTTCTAGTTATCTATATTCTGGATGATCAGTTTGTGTACACACTTTATCACAGGTACTACAGTCCATCTACATCCATCATAGCCTTTCCATTGTCCTCAAGTCAGCTGCCATTTTGATTCTTTAAAGATCATGATGATCTATGACTTGCAGCCATAGAGTATCACATCAGGAGGAAAATATAGGTGTTTAATATGTGAGTTTTTGAGGCAGGAAACAGCCTGGATATTGCTGAGAGCATGCTATAGTTTCCCAGAAGTTATCCACCTCACTCTTCCATTATTGTTAAACCTAGTTTCAGAGATAAAAATAAACATTTGATCATTATGTTATAAGCTCAGCTTACTTTTCCAGCATCCTATCATAGTATTCCCTTAAACATTTTCTATATTCTCCAAACAGAACTATTCTTCTTCATCAATTCTCATCTGATTCTCTTATCTCTTTGCCTTTGCTCCCACACTTTCCCTTACTTGCAATGCCTCTCCTCAACCCATTTCTGGTTCATAAAATACCTTCTTTCCATAAAGGATCTGATTAAGTCCTACATCTTCAACAAAGCATTCCCTGAGTTTCTTCCTCCCATTGCCCCCCTCAGAAATCAATAAACATTTTTAATACTTACTATGAACAAGGCATTATGCTAAGTGCTGGGGATACAAAAAGAGGCAAAAGATAGTTCCTGCTCTAAAGGAGCTCAAAATCTAATGGGGAAAATTATTTTCCTCAGGTTATTCACAGCATTTGCTAGAAAATCTTTTCATTAATCTCATGCTTCCTCATAGCATAGTTATTTGTATAAATGTCTTTCTCTTCTCCTAGGTTATAGAGAAAAAGATCTGTATTGTGTGTATCCTAATATTCCCATAATTTTCCATAGTGCTTTATAAATAATTGGTGTTTAATACATTTGTTGCATAAATAAATATACTTAAGTGGTGGGAACAGATCATATAGAGCTACAGGATTTAGAGCTAGAAGGAACTTTGGTGATATCTAACCCAACTCCATGGAAAATGAAAGGATTAAGGAAGTCATTGTTAGCAATGGAATAAGGGTTTATCTTGGGCCAAGTGAAAGGAGAAGATGGGATATCTACTCAAGATAGATGAAAAGAACTGCTGGTTTTAGTTAACTTCAAGTTGAACTTGAATCATTAGTTTCATATGAAAGCAAAAAAAAATGAAAATGGAATTAGATGATTTTTGAGTTATGCTGTCAGAATAAGGAAAGGACAAGTCCTGCCATCCTGTACCCTAGTTTGACCATATCTTGGGAATTAGGGTAAGTTCTAGGAACCAATTTTTTTTTGGTTATTTGGTTCCATTTTATTATTCAATATTTATACTCAACATCAATGTCTAAAGTAGTCTTATCAAGTGTTATCTACTTTTCTTGGCTTGTTTTCCACTGTTTTAAACATTTATTTATTTAAGTATATTTACATGGTCATATGATTAATGTGATTTCTCTCTCCCCTTCCCAGACCTGACAAGAAATTCCACTGGGTTATACAATGTGTTATCACTTGATACTTATTTCCATATTATTCATTTTTAAGAGTAATCTTTTAAAACCAATATCCAAAGAAACAAGTGATGAATCAAATGTTTTTCTTCTGCATCTCTACTCCCATAGTTCTTTCTCTAGATGTGGATAGCATTCTTTCTCATCAGTCCCTCAGAATTGTCCTGGCATTGCTATTAGTCACAAGTTGATTACATTTGATCATCCCACAATGGTCCAGTTACTGTCAATGTTAATCTGGTTCTGCTCATTTTACTCCACATCAATTCATGGTCTTCCCTCTAAGAACTAGTTTTTTTTTTAATTTAGTCAATTTAGAACATTATTCCTTGGTTACAAGAATCATATTCTGTTCCTCCCTCCAGTACACCCACCCTTCCTGTAGCCCAAGGGAAATTCCATTGCGTATTACATGTCTTCTTGATCAGGACCTATTCCCATGTTTTTGATGTTTGCACTAGGATGTTCATTTAGTCTATATAGCCATTTGACCCATGTAGTCAAGCAGTTGTTTTTCTTCTGTGTTTCTATTCCCACAGTTTTTCTACTGAATGTGGATAGTGTTCTTTCTCATAGATCCCTCCAGGTTATTCAGGATCACTGCATTGCAACTAATGGAAAAGTCCATTACATTCTATTATACCATAGTGTATCAGTCTCTGTGTACTATGTTCTGGTTCTGCTCCTTTTACTCTGCATCAATTCCTGCAGGTCATTCCAGTTCCCATGGATTTCCTCCAGTTTATTATTCCTTTGAGCACAGTAGTATTCCAACACCAACATATACCACAATTTTTTCAGCCATTCTCCAATTGAAGGGCATCCCCTCATTTCCCAATTTTTTGCCACCACAATGAGTATAGCTATGAATATTCTTATACATGTATTTTTCCTTATTATCTTTTTGGGGCACAAACCCAGCAGTGTTATGACTGTATCAAAGGACAGAGTCTTTTAGTGCCCTTTGGGCATGTTCCAAATTGCCCTCCAGAATGGTTGGATCAATTCACAACTCCACCAGCAATGCATTAATGTTCCAACTTTGCCACATCCCCTCCAGCATTCATTACTTTCCTTTGCTGTCATGTTAGCCAATAGGCTAGGTGTGAGGTGGTACCTCAGAGTTGTTTTGATTTGCATTTCTCTAATTATAAGAGATTTAGGATACTTTCATGTGCTTGTTAATGGTTTTGATTTCTTTGACTGAAAATTGCCTATTCCTGTCCCTTTCCCATTTATCAATTGGAGAATGGCTTGATTTTTTTGTACAATTGATTTAGTTCTTTATGAATTTGAGTAATTACACATTTGTCAGAGGTTTTTGTTATGAAGATTGTTTCCAATTTTGTTACTTCCCTTCTAATTTTGGTTGCATTGGATTTTTTGTACAAAAACTTTTTAATTTGATGCAATAAAAATTATTTTTTTTACATTTTGTGATTTTTTTCTAACTCTTGCTTGGTTTTAAAATCTTTCCTTTCCCAAAGGTCTGACATGTATACTATTCTGTGTTCACCTAATTTACTCACAGTTTCCTTCTTTATGTTCAAGTCATTCACCCATTCTAAGTTTATCTTGGTGTAGGGTGTGAGATGTTGATCCAAACCTAATCTCTCCCATACTGTCTTTCAATATTCCCAGCAATTTTATAAAATAGTTGATTTTGGTGCCAAAAGCTGGATATTTAGGCTTATCAGACTGTCTTGCTGAGGTCATTTATCCCAAGTCTATTCCACTGATCCTCCTTTCTGTCTCTCTTAGCCAGTACCATATTGATTTGATTACCACTGCTTTATACTATAGTTTGAGATCTGGGCAAGGCCACCTTCCTTCACCTTTTTTTTTCATTATTTCCCTGGATATCCTTGATCTTTTATTCTTCCAAATGAACTTTGTTATGGTTTTTTCTAATTCAGGAAAAAAGTTTTTTGGTACTTTGATGGGTTTGGCCCTAAATAAGTAAATAAGTTTGGGTAGGATTGTCATATTTTTTATGTTAGCTCATCCCACCCATGAGCAGTTAATGTTTTTCCAATTGCTCAAATCTAGTTTTAGTTGTGTGGAAAGTGTTTTGTAGTTGTGTTCACATAGTTTCTGTGTTTGTCTCGGCAGATAGATTCCCAAGTATTTTATATTGTCTGGAGTGATTTTAAATGGAATTTCTCTTTCTAATTCTTGAGGCTGTTATGTGTTGGAGATATATAGAAATGCTGATGACTTATGTGGGTTTATTTTGTATCCTGCAACTTTGCTAAAGTTGTTGATTATTTTGACTAGCTTTGTAGTTGATTCTCTAGGATTCTTTAAGACCATCATATCATCCACAAAGAGTGATAGCTTGGGCTCCTTATTGCCAATTTTAATACCTTCAATTTCTTTTTCTTCTCTAATTGCTACTGCTAGTGTTTCTAGTACAATGTTAAATAATAGAGGTGATAATGGGCTTCCTTGTTTCACTCCTGATCTTATTGGGAATGCATCTATTTTGTCCCTATTGCAGATGATGTTGGCTGATGGTTTTAGATAGATACTGTTTATTATTATTAGGAAACATCCTTCTATTCCTATACTTTCTAGTGTTTTCAATAGGTATGGGTATTGTATTTTGTCAAAGGCTTTTTTTGCATCTATTGAGATAATCATGTGATTTTTGTTGGTTTCCTTGTTAATATGGTCAATTATGTGGATGGTTTTCCTAATATTGAACCATCCTTGGTATAAATCCCACCTAATCATACTGAATAGCCCTTGTGATGACTTGCTGGAATCTTTTTGCTAGTATTTTATTTAAGATTTTTGCATCTATATTCATTAAGGAGATTGGTCTGTCCTTTTCTTTCTTCATTTTTGGCCTACCTGGCTTTGGGACTAGTACCATATTTGTATCATAAAAGGAATTTGGTAGAACTCCCTCTTTGCTTATTAAGTCAATAGTTTGTATAATATTGGGACTAATTGGTCTTTGAATATTTGGTAGAATTCACTTGTGAATCCATCAGGCCCTGGGGATTTTTCCTTAGGGAGTTCTTTGATGGCTTGTTCAATTTCTTTTTCTGGTATGGGATTATTTAAGAATTCTATTTCTTCTTCTGTTAATCTATGCAATTTATGTTTTTGTAAACATTCATCCATATCACCTAGATTGCCATATTTGTTGCCATATAATTGGGCAAAATAGTTTTTAATGATTGCCTTAATTTCCTCTTCTTTGGAGGTGAGGTCTCCCTTTTCATCTATGATACTGGTGATTTGGTTTTATTCTTTCATTTTTTAAATTAGATTGACCAGTACTTTCTTTATTTTTGTTTTTTCAAAATACCAGCTTCTAGTCTTATTTATTAGTTCAATAGTTCTTTTACTTTTGATTTTATTAATTTCTCCCTTAATTTTTAGGATCTCTAATTTAGTTTTCATCTCAGGATTTTTGAATTGTTAGTTTTCAAGTTTTTTGAATTGCATGTCTAATCCATTGACCTCTGCCCTCCCAAATTTTTTAATATAGGAACTCAAGGATATTAATTTTCCCCTGAGTACTGCTTTGGCTGCATCCCATAGATTTTGAAAGGATGTCTCATCATTGTCATTTTCTTTAAATTATTAATTATTTCTGTGATTTGTTCTCTAACTAACTGATTTTGGAGAATCATATTTAATTTCTAATTAATTGTTTATTTGTCTCTCCATGTGCCCTTACTGATTATTATTTTTATTGCATTATGATCTGAAAAGTTCGCATTCATTATTTCTCCTTTTCTGCCTTTGTTTGCCATGTTTTTTATGCCCTCGTACATGGTCAATCTTTGTGAATGTCCCATGTGCTGATGAAAAGAAGGTGTATTGCTTTTTGTCCCTATTTAGTCCCTATTTATTTTTCTCCATATATCTATTAACTCTAATTTTTCTAAGGTTTCATTCACCTCTTTTACCTCTTTCTTATTTATATTTTGGTTTGATTTATCTAAATTTGATAGTTTTAGTTCAGGTCTCCCACTAGTGTAGTTTTACTATCTATTTCCTCATTCAACTCCACTAGTTTCCCCTTTAGAAATTTAGATGTTATCCCATTTGGTGCATACATGTTAATTACTGATATTTCCTCATCACCTATACTGCCTTTTATCAGAATGCCCTTACCTTGCCTATCCCTTTTAATCAGATCTATTTTTACTTTAGCTTTGTCAGATATCATGATTGCAACTCCTGCCTTCTTTCTATCAGTTGAGACCCAATATGTTTTTCTCCAACCTTTAATTCTAACCTTGTGAATGTCTACCTGCCTAGTATATTTATTGTAGACAACATATGGTAGGATTTTGATTTTTAATTCACTCTCCTATTTGGTTTTTTTTTTGTTGTTGTTGTTTTATGGGTGAGTTCATCCCATTCATGTTCAAAGTTATGATTACCACTTATGTACTCCCCAGCATTTGATATCCTCTCCTAGTTCTCTCCTTTCTTCTTTTGCTATATCCTTTTGAACCAGTGATTTGCTTTTAATCAGTCCCCCTAATCCCCACCCTTAATAAACTTCTCTTTCTGCCCCCTTCCTTTTTGTTCCCTTCTTATTTTTTAGGGTCTGTTGTTTCCTTCCCCCTCTCTTTCCCTCCCTTTTTGTACTTCCTGCCCCCCACCCCATTTTTTCCTTCTCACTTTCCCTGTAGGGTAAGACAGAATTCAATACCCTGATGGATCTAGATGCTCTTCCCTCTCAGAATTGATTTCACTGAGTGTAAGATTTATATATTACCTATTAGCACTTTCTTCCTCTCCTTCTTATAAGAGTATTCTTCATCTCCCCTTTCCATGTGTATCTTTGTGTGATAAATATTATCCTATTTATTTCTTCAAGTATCTCTTGGTGCCATCTTCAATTCCCCCCTCCCTTTTTCTTTTTTTGCATATCATCTTATAGCACTTATTACCCCAATCTCTTCCTGTGAATGATTCCTCTAATTACAATAATAGTGAATATAATTTTTGAGAATTACAAATAACATTTTCCCTATATACTAATATGAATAATTTGATCTTATTGAATCCCTTAAAAAAGAAAGTTTGAATAAAAAAAATAGTTTCCCTTTTCCCTCTCTTTCTTATATACCTTTCCATGTCTCTCTTGATCTTTGTGTTTGGATTTCAAACTATCCACTTAGTGCTGGTCTTTTCTTTACAAATACTTGGAAATCTTGTATTTTGTTGTATGCCCATGCTTTCCCTTGGAAGTATGTAGTCAGTTTTGGTGGATAAATGATCCTTATTTGAAGACCCAATTCTCTTTCCTTTCTGAATATCATATTCCAAGCCTTGTAGTCCTTTAGTTTTGAAGCTGCCAGATTTTGTGTAATCCTGATTGGTGCTCCTTTATATCTGAATTGTCTCTTTTTGATTTCTTGTAAAATTTTCTCCTTAGCTTGGAAGCTCTTGAATTTTGCAATTACATTCCTGGGAGTTGTCTTTTGAGGATTTAGTGTAGAAGGTGTTCTATGAACTCTTTCAATGTCTATTTTATCTCCTTGTTCAAGAACATTGGGGCAGTTTTCTTGGATAATTTCTTGTAGTATGATGTCAAAATTTCTGGTTATTTCTGGGTTTTTGGGTAGACCAATGATTCTCAAATTATCTCTCTGCTCTGTTTTCCTGATCCATCATCTTTTCAGTGAGATATATTATCTTTTATTCCATTTTGTCAGTCTTTTGAGTTTGCTTAATTAATTATTGCTGTTTTTCAAGATCATTGGTTTCCAATTGCCTAATTCTCGTTTTTAAGGACTGGTTTTCCTTTTTGGTTTTGTCTGTCTTGCTTTTCCCTCTGTTTCTCCAAATGGGAGTTCTTGTCCTTTAAACTGGTATTTTCTTTTTTAAGTATTTTCCACTTTTCTTGCCAGAAAGCTTCCATCTTTTTGATAAGCTCCAATTTAAATTCTTCAAGAGCTTGTGCACAATTTCCATTTTTGGAAGGTTTTCATGCATTTATTTGTATTTCCACTTCTATTTCCTCTGTATCCAGTGTTTTCCCGCATAAATATTATCCAGGGTCAACCCCTTCTTCTTGTTTTTCTTGGTGTTGGGAAGTTGTTTTTCCTGGGCATTGTTTGCCATTACTGTGGTGGTTTTTCCTTCCATTTCCAGTTAGAAATCTGAGTGAGATGGGCAGGGTCTCTAATTGCATAGAGCTAAAGAGCAAGGATTTTGGCTGAAGCCAGCTCTCCAGTCTCTGCAGTTTCTGATGTTTGCTGCCCCTTCTTTGTGCTATCTCCCCACAAGGGTTCTCACAGTCTTTTCTCCTCAGCCTGCTGGGGCCTCAGGTCTAGCTGTTCTCAGGGGTAGGTCCTCAGTGGTCTCAGTCAGCTGCCAAGGACTCAGAGGTGCCCTTCACTTGCTCCCAAGGTGCCCATTGCTCCCCCACTGATTCTAGCATGTGCTGGCTCTGGCTCTGGCTCCGTAGGTGGGTAGGGAAGGATGGATCAGTTCACATTTTGGTGGAAGCTTTTTAACCCCCTTATGGTGTGGAAATACCCAAATCCCACATACCTTCAATGATATATCCTACTGTAGAATCCCTTCATTCATATGACTTTGGGTTGGTTTTTTTTTTTTACTTTTTGAGGTAGTCTGTATCAGCAGGTGGTGAGGAGAGGAAGAGTCCTGCATCTAGACTGCTGCCATGTTTACATGGAAGTCCTAGGAACTAGTTTTAAGAAGATCTTACAGAGTAAAACAATTTGGGAGGACAGGGGCTAATATTGTAAAAGGACTGAATCCCATGTCTCTGAGTATCCCTAATTCTAAGAATTGTTTCATATGGAGAAGAGAAGATTTGGAGTTATATGATCATTTTCTTCAGGCATTTAAAAGATTATCATATGAAAGAGAGAGCAGTTGAATGTGGAAGAATTTTTGGTTTAATATGGAGAAATATTTCTCTACATGTAGATCTGTTGCAAATAGAATGAACTCCTAGTCAAGGCAGTGACTTCCCCTAACTTCTTCAGAAGCTAGATGCCTAAGCACTTATTTAGACATGTTAAAAAGGGTTAGAATAGAGCTAGAGTTAGAATTAGGAGTCTTAATTCCAAACATGTATTCTAATCCAGTCTGAGACACTTACTAGCTGTGCAACCATGGGTAAATCACTTAACCTGTGTGCTCAGATATATTTTGGACTAGGTATCCTTTGAAATCCATTCACACTTAAAGACTGAAATTAAGATGAAAGGTCTAGAAAGCTAATGCTAGTTAGAGAGGAAATTAGCCATTTTCCCCATTTAATAAATGAGAAGACTGAGGCTAACCAAGGTTAAATGACCATGGTACCACAAATTAGTGAAAGCATTTTGATTTTAATCCAAGCATCTGAGTGTAAATCTAAGGCTTTCCTGATGTTCCTTTCTCAAACACTCATAATCATAAGGACCAGAACTGTGATTTCCTTGTTGTTGAATCCAATTAAGGAAGCTCCCTCTACCAGTAGAAGTGGTGGTTTTTGTTCAATTGTTTCAGTTATATCTGACTCTTTGTGACCTCTATTTGAGGTTTTCTTTTCAAAGATACTGTAGTGGTTTGTCATTTCCTTTTCCAGCTCATTTTACAGATGAGGAACTGAGGCAAGCTCAGGGTCACATAACTAGTAAGTGTCTGAGGTTGAATTTGAACTTTAGGAAGATGAGCCTTCCTGATTCTAAGCCTCGTGTTCTAACCACTGCTCTGCCTAGCTACTCTGAACTACCTAACACTATCTAGAAGTTGGTATCGTCTTTGCAATTTGTAATCTTAGTAACCTAGAGCAATGAGAAATTTGCACAAAGTCACAGGCAGGACTTAAAACCAGTTCTTTCTGGTTTCCAGGATAGCTCTGTATTCACCATACCACATTGCTTATCAAATATACCAATTAAAAGATTGATCAGATAATTTACAAAAGGAATGCAATACAGAAAATTTATATAAATATATGAAACATCCATTTTTCTGAAACCTATAATATAGAAATATAAGAATGCAAAAGGAGAACTGAGCAAATGTCAAAGGATGTCTATATACTTCTGTCTAGTGAGCTGAGCATGGACCCTGGAGACACTGGCTGTTTCCATCACAGGTGCTCTCCTGGGAGCCACAAGTGCATTTTTGTAAGCTGAATGCAAGTATCTTTTTTTATTTGACCTACAAGACCAAAAAAGTGAGCAATCTCTAGGGGATGCTCAATCCTAGAACAAATCAGAAAGCTGTTTTGTCCCAGCTGCAAGGTCAAAGCTTAGCATTTATTTATCTGTTTATTCATGCTTCAGACTAGCCTTTGAAGTCCCTTCCAACAAGTCTGTGATCAGAGTTGCATATGTGTCTGTCTTTATTTCCATCACAATGGCTAGACATATATCTTCTCTATTGCTGCTAATGAGCTAGTTATATGAAAATATAAGGAAGTAGTATAGGGGAAATGATAGTATCTCCCCTCTCTTTCTTCTTCCCTCTCTTCTATCCCTTTTCCCTGCTGCTTTCCTTTCCTCTCCCTCACTCTTTTTTTTAGTAAAGAAAATTGAACAGACTCTTGCTTTCAAAAAATATGTCAAACTGAGAAGCATTTTGTTGAAAAGAATAAATATCAGAGGCAAACTTGAGAGTATTTCCCTTGTGTCTGATGAATAGGAAGGAAAGAAAAATGCTAAGAGACATTTGCAGGTATCAGAAAGGGGCACCTCCATGTGGAATTGAAACAAGAGAATCTTGGTCAGCCCATTCTCTTGAGATGTGAAGCCTTCACTAATGAGCAAGAAGGGAAGGTAATGTGCACATTAGCTTTGGGTTTAATAACTTCACTTCAAGCTACTTATTAGGCAGTTAGAATATTCCTTTTTTGAAGGAATATCCTCTATATCAGAATTGGCGAAGCTTTTCGAGTTTGTGTGCCCAAACTGCAACTTCAAGCTGCCTGTAAGCCCCTGTGCATTACCCCCAGAGAGCAGAGGGAGGAAGTACTTGTGCAACTGGACAGAGAAGCAGAGCATGCAAAAAATGTCCTCAGGTGCTGGGAAGAGGGGGAAGAGAGAAGCTCCACTTCCCTCATGCCAGCTTGGCACATGTGCCAATACTTCTCCAACACTGCTCTATATTTTAAAAATCATGTTCAATTCACTAGATGTTCGGAAATAAAATTGTTTCTGCTTAATACAGCCTGTGGAAAGACTAGCCTATGTCAACTGAGTCAATGGAAAGAATCCTGGTTCTGGATCATAGTAGCTAGGTTCAAATGCTATCTCTAACAAATTTGTGCCTGTGCTATCTTGTCCCCTCCTTGGACCTCATTTCCTCCCCTATAAATGAGGGAATTGGACAGAAAAGATGACCTATGGGATCATATTAGGTTATCTATGATACTAAACTACTATGACCATCTGAATTGAAGATCATCTAATGTGACTTATTTTTGTTTTGACTGAATTGTGTTTCATTACATCAAATTATTTTCAGCTTTGTATGTTGCTAGTGAGACCAGAGAAAGGGCTTTTATAATTTATTCCTGCTATATGGGAATGAGGAAGGGAATTCATAAACCATCCAGCCTGGGAGGGCAAAGGGGGATTCAAGTTTATGGTGGAAGGAGAAAACTGGAAAGACCAAGAACAAAGAAAGAGAGCAGAAGAACAGAGGACAAAATTAGTTCCAAGTTTTCTTATTAGTAAGATCAAAATTAGTTGCTAGATTTCTTTAGCTCTTGTATTATTCCTTTTGTGTTACTTTATCATCCCGTAGTAATATTAATAAATTAGCAAAATAGTTAATTCCTTTCCTTAAAATCCAGGAGTTATCTGCAACTTGAGAACTGAAGAAAATGTTGAGTAAAGAAGTTATGTCTTCTGGGAAGTTTAGTGAATGTAACAGCTACAAAGAAACCATACCAGTCAGGTGAGAAGAACAATGAAGCCAGATCAGAGATCCCAAGTATCACAAAGCCAAAAAACTATGCAAGTGGTTCTAAGGAGAAAACACTAAGGATCTGAGAGTAGGCTGGCATAACAGGGTGCTGAACATGAAATCAGGAATAGCTGGATTCAAATCCAGCCTAAAATACTACTGTCTGGGTGGTTGCAGACATAATAAAAACCTCTCCTAGTCTCAGTTCCACATCTGAAAAATAAGAATAAAAGGAGCACTAAGAAAATAAGATAATTTACATGAAGTCATTGGCAAGTCCTAAAATATCTATGTGAATATGATTTTTATTGGTGTTGTTGACCCAAAATGAACCCCATGATATCTTCCCTGAAATGAATTTTGTTACTCATCAGCTGTGTGACTTTGGGCAAGTCATGTTGCTTTTCTTTTTTTGTTCCCTCCTATCCCCCTATAAAATGAGAACATTGAAGATTAAATGATTTCTTAGGTTCACTCTGATCCTAATATTCTTTGAATTCATAAGTTCTTTGGACAATGCTCTTGAATGTGTTTTTCAAAGTATATAAAGCATTATATAAATGTAAGATGTGAAGGTACATGAATTAAAACCTTGAAATAATGAAAAGAGTATTAAGTTTTGAGTCAGAAAACCTTGATCTCAGAAAAACTACATCAGTAGAACACAAACTCTGGTGAATTCTTCTAAATTGAAAGGGTTTTGGGTTCAAGTTCAGTTATGAATTCTGTCTAATGTTTAAGGATCAACCTAGGTAAATCAATTGTCACATCACACTCATCAGTGGCCAATAACTTTTTCAGCCATCACTGTTTAGATATTTTTTTTGTGTGTAGCACCTGAGGTCTCTACCTCCACCCAAGGGCCACTAATTAGATATTCCATGTTCCATGTTATTATCCTCTTAAAAACTTAGTTTATGAAGTTCCCATCAATATGTTTTTTAACCTTTCATGTAAAAGAAATATTTCAAAGTTTAATTACATAAAAACATAAAGAAATAATATAAATCATGATCCTTACTATCGTGAGTGGAAACATAGATTTTCATTAGGATCTTGCATACTACTTCCACATGTTGGGAACACATGAAAGCAAGCACCAACGAATTAGACTATATGAAAGAAACATGAGATCAAGTCATATATGAGAAAGGAAAAGTAATGCTTGATATTCTGTAAAGCTGTCAATATAATTTTCCGATGTCATACTGCTGTCAGCTAATATTGTATCATATCTATTCCCCTTTGGAATCTCTACTGCTCCAGTTTATTTTTAGCTATCCAGGCATCTTTAGGTTTTCTCAGTATTCTAGCCAATATCAAATAGGGATCCTTTATTTAACAAGCCTTCCTCTTTCAGAGAAAGGCATATTTCTGTTTTGTAGCCAGGTAGCACAGTGAATAAAGCACTGGGCTTATGTAATAATTAAAGGGATTATAGAGGATTGATGAGGTACTGGGGATAAGAAAGGTTTTGTAACAGGGAATACAGGGATTGAAGGGAGAGAGAATATGGCAAGTGGGTTTCCTCACCTATGATAGCCTGAGGGGATGTCTTCTCTGATTGATTGATGTTGAAGATACTCAGAACAGGTAAGCACAGACTCTTCTGAGGGACAAGCCTTTCTCTAGACCAAGGTTACCCAGAGGTGGTCCAATAAGGACCATTTATGGTTGAATGGCTGTCCTTGGGTTAAGCTCCCTCTATGTCCCCTGAAATGATAGTCCTCTTATCTGACTGTGGTTTACTTAAATAAAGATGAATTTTAATAACAAGTTTGGATTGGAGAGGTATCAGGGTAGAAGGAATAAGGATTTCCATATACTTTTCCCCAGATGCAGTTTGAATTTCTCTCTCAGCTTTTAAGTTGAGGCCAGGCCTTGCAGGCTGGTAGAGGATTTCTTTTATTCCTGTCTATGCTAATCTGTGCTAGCTTTCTTAAATTCAAAGTTTTTAGCAGTAGACAGCAAGAGGAAGAAAAGGTTCTGACTCGCAGAACTGGTTGGGCCTGTCTCTTCAGGTTGATGCCCCTAAAGACTGGCCTTACAGTTCAAACTGCTCCCCTTAAATCCTTTTGTTCGATGACATGAATCCAGGTAGAGCACACAGTTGGGAAAATCAGGAATAGAGGAACGTCTATCCGGAGACAGGGAGAGAGGTTCCTTCCAGTCTGAGGGTCAGGAAAGAAAGAGAGAGCCAGGAGACTGTCACTCCCAGGAGCCCCTCCCCCTACCAACTGCCATTTTTGTCAATATCTTCTCTCTAACATTCCAATTGCTTTGTTCCACCTGAGTGGCCGAAAGTCCAAAACTTGCTTCAGTTTTCCTTTCCACTCTTAGAATCAGAGAAACTCATATTCATGAATTCAAATCTGGCCTCAGATATTTACTAGTTTTGTGACCCTGAGAAAGTCACTAAACCTTGTTCAATCCTTATCTGCAAAATGAGCTGGAGAAGAAAATTACAAAACATTCCAGTATCCTTTACAAAGAAAATCTCAAAATGGGGTCACAAAGAGTTGGATATAACTGAACAAAAACAACAAAACATTTCTGTTAACTAATTCTTTTAGCCTCCATTACCATCTATTAGAAAGTGCTATGGTTTGTAAACCTGTCCCCATAGATGAGGATTTATAGCTCCTTAAACCTGCTCTTTCAGTTCTCTATTGCGCCTCAGCTACAGTCCAAGGATGAGTTGCTATTTTCCTGTCTACCTGCTATTCTTGCTTCCATCTAACAATTTTGCAAGTAGTTTATCTTAACATAGCCAAAGTTTACCTCAACTAGTTTTTTCAACTAGTGACTATAAGTTTTTGCTTTTCATTCAGGTTAAATGAGAAAATCCAGAGGTGGAGACCAAGATTGAGTATGCTTTGTATGTTCTTCTCACTCTTCTTTTTACTGCTTTTCCTCCAGTTTCCTTTAAGTCTCTTAGTTTTGCTGTCATCTAATTTATGTTACAAAATGATATTTCTTAGAATTTTTTTCTGTGAATTCAATGTCTTCAAGGGTCTAATTTCTCAAGGAAATAAGAGATATTGTGGTGAGAAAACTGTTGAAACCTCATATGATCTTGTTCTACTGTTCTATACAAACAGCAACATCAGTGTTAACCAAAGAATGCCTACTAGGCTTCTGATATTGATACCCATCAACAAATCAGTCTTTTTTTCTGTATGCTGTCAAATCATAGAGTTGTAAGCTATAGCTAATGGAGGTAGCAATCACATCAGTATAAGGTGAGATCATTAAAGCATAAATACTAAGGGAAGATCCCTTTTCTTTCTTTGGGTTCCAAATCACATTGTTAATTAATTGAGTATGAAGAACAAAACAAAATTGTCACAAAAGTAAGTCCAAAAAAAATTACTATGTCTTGTTAATCTATGAAGCTTAATTTCACATCTCTCACTTACTGAAGTAGTGAACTTATTTTTTGAATCCTCAAAAGAACTTTATATTTCTCCCTAGTACTTTTCATCTAGTTCAGTTTGGCTCATAATGTTGACCTTCTGAGACCTCTTAGCATCTATTCTATATTCTATACTATATTCTATATTCTATACTATATTATATTTGTTATCAATTTTAGCTTTTTATCAGCTGAGGAGTTGACAAAACATGCCATCTCTGCCTCATTTTCAGGAGTTGTTTTTCATACCTCAATGCTTTATGATAATTTGCTCTTATTGTAAAAATGTGATAGTTTAACATATCATTACTTTGGGGATCCATAATGTTGATGATGTGAGTACATTTGCCCACTTCAATCTCCACTAACAATTTAAGAGTTATAATGACCAAAAAGATTCATCACCCTGAAGCTACCCAAGCAATAATCAAAATCTGATAACTGTACTTATATTTGGAAGAGTGAGGAAAAATGTTTATGTACAATGCCATATCAATGTAAACAGATCTTAAGACTGTATTTTCAGTGCCAAGAGGATAATTAATTGAGATATTTACATACTAATATTACCTAATCAACTTTGTAGCAAGGTAATTAATTTATAGCTTACAGTCAGCAAAACCCTGGACACATAAACAAACCCAGCTGCTCACACATAATCATTAAACTGCTTTTAAATACCCAGAGCAATAGCTGAAGAGTAGACATAAAACCTGCTTCATGGAAAGGCATCTTCATATTTCATACCCAGAAAAAGAAAAGTGCATTTTCAATGTCATTAAGGGATGGATCATTGTGCAACAAGATCTATATTCCCTAAATGCACTGTACAATCAAGTTACACTCAGAATAGAACATGGCAGATGGTTGACTACCATGTATGTTCAGTCTCAAAACACAGATAATTGCCAAAGGGTAACCTAGCTACTAGATTTATACATAGCCTCGGAATCTGAATGTTGCAATTTGATTCAATATCATCATCACACATTCCATTGAGTTATAATAAATGGAAGAGATGAATGCATAATGCCTGTCAACAAAATTGTCTTTACCAGGTTGGGCAAGATGAAGGAATTCTACATTGTTTGGAAAGCGGCATCTTTTAAAAACTGAAGATATTGCTCAGAGTCCATAGCCTAGCAAGGTCAAATAAAGGCATAAAGCAGATAAACTAAGAGTTCAAGAGCTAGAGCTCCCAAGAATCCATCATAAGAGGTTCTTTAAGGAGACCTAACAAATATCATCATCAATCATTAATATGGAAAAGTATATTTTTCACCTCTACATTGGGAAAATAATACAAAATATACACACAAGTCAAAGACATGAAATAGTAACCTGCTCTTCTAATCTTTATTGCTATAATGAAGCAGCAGCTAATTCTGAGGATCACATATATTTCAAACTCTTCATTTTATAGGTGAAGAAAATCCCATCACATAGGTCATAAATAGCTGAGCTGTTATTTTAATCTTGGGCCTCCTATTCTAAAACCAGTAAAGTATTATTCTCAGCTAATCTAGAGGAGGTGAAATCATTTAAATCCTGTCTCTTCTATACTTAAAGCTGAAAATCATTCACATGTTTCATTTTGTCTTTATCTGTTTCTCAGAATCTACCTGGAGTACATTTCAACTAGGATTTAACCTACAACTAACTCCCAATACCTTTCTACTCTATAGGTTTGGCAGAGTTTCTTCAATAATACTTTTGTTCTTAAGAAACTAGACTGCTTTGTTTAGATTTATCAATGACTCTTGAAACATGATAGGCAAAGGGACAGCTAGGTGGTACAGTATACAGTAGTACAAGCACCATGCTTGGAGTTAGGAGGACCTGGGTTCAAATATGACCTCAGATACTTCATAGCTATGTGACCCTGGGCAAGTCATTTAACCCTATTTGCCTAATCTTTGCCCTTCTATCTTAGAGTATTACTAGGATTTTTTTAAATGACAGGCAAGTCAATTACCTGAAACTCACATTGATTTTTTTATTCACTGAGTAAATAACCAGCATGGAGAAAACCAAATAATATACATTGAATAGATCCAAATTGTTTTTTTCTCAATTCATTCTAGAGTGCTATTTATGAAGTAAGAATTTAATATATGATGGCTGAATAAATAAATAAATTTACACCAAAGTCAGAAAGCTATCTAGAGGCTTGGTATCCACAAGGAATATTGTATTATTGGCTAGAAGGGATCTTAGAAATCATCTAGAAAAATTTCCTATTTGTACAAATGAGGAAACTGAGGCCCAGAAGATTAAACATTTCATTCAAGGCTATGCAATTAGTAAGCAGATCTGAAACCAGGATACCTGACTTCAGATCCAACTTTCTACTGTACAACACTTCTTTAGCAAATCAATGATGATGACTTTTCTACAATGAATGAGAATACATTCATAGAATCAGGATGTGCAGACGAGAAAGGGATGTTAGAGGTCTTCCAACCCTTACTTAAATAGGCATTTCTTCTTTCACAGCTCCCACAAGTCATCATCTAGTCTCTAATTAAAGCCTTTCTGTGGTTAGAAAATTGCTGCTCTCCAAAGCAGCCCATTACGTTTCTGGACAGTACTAACCTGTTGGCATTACTTCCATATAGAAAGTTAAAAATCTTCCTTTTTTTAAAACTTTCAATCAAAGGTCTAAATTCTGCCATCTAAAACAAAGACAGCATGATATAGTGGAAAGTTGTGTGTGCATTGTTA
Organism: Monodelphis domestica; assembly: GCF_027887165.1. Lineage (NCBI taxonomy): Eukaryota > Metazoa > Chordata > Mammalia > Didelphimorphia > Didelphidae > Monodelphis > Monodelphis domestica. Next base: position 71,402,787 of record NC_077232.1, read on the forward strand.
CTAGTGCTGGAATGAATTGTATAAACAGTAATGGCTATAGAAGTGCAGAGAAGGGGGAAATTGGTGTAGGCTAGAGCAATCAAATTTTATGAAGAGAATCCAGTAGATTTCAGCTTGGAGAGACAAGAATACCATGAAAAAGAATTAATTTTTTTCCTGGAGTCTTTGGAGGGTAGCAGGATAAAGACACAATAAAAGGTGTGATATGTAAGAATAATCCAATAGGCAGCCTATAGGGTAGGTTAAAGAGAGGACCAAAAGGAAGGAAAGTTGGGAGAAACACCTTTTTTCATTTTCATTTTTAAAATTGTGAACTCAACAAACACCTCAAAATTAGCATTTCCATAGACAGTGTAGGTCAGAAAAAGAGAATTTTACATGTATAATGGATGTGGTATTGCTACTTCACACTGTAGCATTTTATGCCTTAAACATGGTGTATGGATACCTACTCACTCTCTTGGCTAGTTCTCACACTGGCAGGTATAGGATCCCAGTGAAGGAATAATTACCACAAAGTTACACTCATTCTCTCTCTCAACTGCAGGCATAATCCTGTTGTGAGGGAATATATTTCCTCTACCCACCTCTCTAGCTTGAGCTTCTACCATTGAGTTTCTATTTTTATAATCATTCACTCACAATAATAGCATTTTAGATCGTAATTGTAAACATTACCTTAATAAAAAAGGATAACATCATAGGAATTCATATTATACTAATTATAGGAATAATAAATATGTCACAATTCACCCACATATAAGAGTTACTACACTCTGATCAGTGTACTTAGTATATGTTAAGGAAAGTAAACTCACATTTATGGAAACTTGCCAAAGAGACAGATCAGTAAGATAAAATGATTTTCTTGGGGTAACTTACAGCTCTGAAAAGATAAATATAAATGTTCTCTCTCTGTTTCAGGAATTGTCAATGTGGGTTAACTTCATCATTGGCACTCTAGAATTATGGTTATAATGATCATTTCCTTAATCGGAATCTTAGCTTTCAAAATTCTCTTTAGAGTGTTTTTGTTGTTATACAAATTTTTCTCCTGATTCTGCACATTTCACTTCCCATTATTTCATATACATCTCCCAGGTTCATCTGAATCACCCCTTTTGTCACTTTTTTATGGTGCAACAATATTTCATTATATCTATAGGCCATGATTTCTCTTAGTCATTTCCCAAATGATGGTAGCTCTCCACCCTGCCCTTTAAGTTTCCTTTTTTTTGCTGTTACAAAAAGAACTGACATATTTTTTGTATATGTAAGTCCTTTTCCTCTTTTTTAAAATTTAGACTTATTAAGGATATTTCTAGATGAAAGAATATGCCTAATTTAATGACCTTTTAACCACAGTTCCAAATTGCTGTCTGGAATGACTGGAACAATACAAAGCTAGACCAACGGGACATTCATTAATCTCTGTTTTCCCACAGCCTCTGTAACAATTGTCATTTTCCTTTTTTTTTTAAATCATCTTTGTTGATCTGAAACAGGTAGAGTCTTAGCATTCCTTTACTTTTTATTTCTCTAATTTTTTGTGATTTAGAGGAATTTTTCATATAATAGCTTGAATCTATTCCTTGGAGAAATGCCTGTTCGAATCATTTGGTCATTGAATATCTATTTTTTCCATAAATTTGTATTGATTTCTTTTTTATCTTGAATATAAGATTTTTATTAGAGAAATTTGCTATGAGGTTTTTTAAAAATTAATGGTTTCCCTCCTAATTTTATCTGTATTGATTTTTTTGTGCAAAACATTTAAAATTTGTATAATCATACTTATCCATTTTATATTCTGTGTTCTTTACTATCCATTTTTGGATCACATGGTCTGATCTCTATCCATAACTGTAAATGAATTTCTTTGCTTTTCTAATTTATGAAATCTATATTATATATTCATTTGAAGCTTTTCATGTTAGATGATATGACAATTAGTTTAGACCTAATTCCTACTAGATTGATTTCTAATTTTCTTAGACACATTATGAAGACTAGTGAGTCATCATTCAAAGAACTAAGGTGTTTAGGTCTAATAAATATTATGCTTCTATGTTCCTTACTTCTCTCTAATTTCAACCTAATCTGTTCCACCTTTATTTTTAATTAGTCTTCAGTAATTTTGATGGTTATTGTTTTGAGTATAGTTGGAGATCTTGTACTGCTATACTCCCTTCTTACCCAGTTTGCTTTTCCATTGTTTTTCTAGGGATTCTTAAACTTTTCTTCTTCTAACTGAATTCCATTATTTCTTTAGGTCTATAAAATAATCTTTTGATTAATGTAGCACTAAATAAGTAAACTAATTTAGTTGGCATTATCATTTTTATTGATGTGGCCTAACCATGAGCTATTAATACTTCTGCAATTTTCTTCTATTTTGTAGAGGAAAGAGATCAGCAGATATTGAACACTATATCATATCATTTTGATGTGTTCATCACTTTTGCTAAATTCCTTAAAATTATTTTATTTTATTTTATTTTATTTTTAGCATATTTTCCCATGTTTACATAATTTATTTTCTTTCCCCCCCCTCTTGCCTCCCCACTATTAGAGCCGACAAGTAATTCCACTGGGTTATATAAATGTTGTCTTGATACCTATTTCCATATTATGCATTTTTGCTAGAGAATGATTTTTTAAAGGCCTAAACCCCAAATCACATACCCATATATAGATATGATAAGTGATGCCATATATTTTGCTTTTGCATTTCTACTCCCATAGTTCTTTCTCACAATGTGGATAGCATTCTTTCATTTAAGTCCTTTAGGAGTGTCCTGGATTGTTGCATTGTTACTAGTAGCAAGGTCTATAATATTGGATTTTTCCACAATGTTTTATTTTCTGTGTACAATGTTCTTCTGTTTCTGCTCATTTCAGTTCGCATCAGTTCATTATGATTCCTTTGGAATCTCCCAATTCCTTTGGAAAACCTCCAGATCATCAATCCCTGTATCACAATAGTATCCATCACCATTATATGCCACAAGTTGTTCAGCTATTCTTCAATCAATGGACACTTGGTCATTTTTCAATTTTTTGCCACCACAAAGAATGTGGCTATGAATATTTTTGTACAAGTATTTTTCCTTATTATCTCTTTGGGGTACAAACCCAGCAGTGGTATTACTAGATCAAAGGGTATGCATTCTTTTAAAGCCCTTTGGGTATAATTCCAAATTGCCTTCCAGAATGGCTGGATTAATTCACAACTCTATCAGCAATGCATTAGTGTCTTGATTTTGCCACATCCTCTCAAATATTTATTCTCCTTTACCATCATGTACCAATATGATAGGTGTGAGAGGGTACCTCAGAGTTGTTTTAATTTGCATTTCTCTAATTCTGAGAGATTAAGAACACTTTTTATGTACTTATTGATAGTTTTGATTTCCTTATCTGAAAATTGCCTAATTTAATTGGGATTAATTGTTTTTTTTGTACAATTATTTGTACAAATTAATTGTTTTTTTGTACAATTGAATTAGTTCCTTATAAATTTGAGAAATGAGACCTCTGTCAGAGGTTTTTTGTTGTAAATTTTCCCCAATTTGTTGCTTCCCTTCTAATTTTGGTTATATTGATTTTGTTTGTACAGACACTTTTAAATTTAATATAATCAAAACTATTCGTTTTACATTTTGTAGTGTTATCTATCTCCTGCTTAGTCTTAAATTCTTTCCTTGCTCATAGATCTGACATATACATTATTCTATGTTAATCTAATTTGTTTATTATTTCCCTCTTTATATTTAAGTCATTGACCCACTCTGGTTTAATCTTAGTATAGGGTGTAAAATGTTGATCTAAGCCTAATTTCTCCCAAACTCTTCTCCAATTTTCCCAGCAGTTTTTGTCAAATAGAAGATTCTTGTCCCCAAATCTGGGATCTTTAGTTTTATCAAACACTATCTTGCTACTGTCATTTACCCTCAAGTCTATTCCATTGATCCACCCATCTACCTCTAAGCCAGTAGCATATAGTTTTGATGATCACTGCTTTATAGTATAGTTTGAGATCTGGTAAAGCTAGACCGCCGTCCTTCACATTTTTTCCATTATTTCCCTTGATATTCTTGATCTCTTGTTCTTCCAGATTGTAGCATACCAGGCATCTTAGCATCTTGGAAGTATGATTGATGTATTGATATTATATCCTGTATATTCATTTACCAGACACATGGTCAGATCACTTAATGTTCATTGTATGGAAAGGGACAATCCAAAGGACTAGCGCAAAGGACAAGCAAATTCCTGGGCTGGGTGTTGACAACCACAGAGTCCTGGCCCAGACTACATTCATTTACAAAGCACCGGTTGGATTAATCTCCTCTGTGATTTCATCATTGTCAATGCTACCAATGTAAAAACCTATATCATGTCACGTATTCATTAATCACCTCCCACTTGACATTCCTAAGATCCCCAATAAAAGCTGGGGAACATGTGCGAGCCTTCTCTTCTGATCTTCTCTTACACCTCTTACTCTCACAGGGTTTGCTCTCCCTCTTGTCTCTTACAATCTTGATCTTGCTGTGGCCTATTATGTTCCTCATGTCTGACTGACTTACGCAGTGCAGCTGCCCCACACATCTCCCATTAATCTCTTGACCACCTGGTCCATGGGGGATGTCCCGGAGTCCTGTACTCCACGCAGGTTCTCTTGGTTCTCATACTTATAATTTCTCCACTCTGTTATGTTTCTAGAGAGGTAATTACGAAGCTCGTATCTCCTGAGGTGTTTTAACTTGTAGTCTCTGAGTCTTTATCCATGAGTCTCTTCCTCTGACTGCCTTATCTATTTTACATCCATATTCCTCTAGCCTCCAATTTCCTTCTCAGGTCACCCACCCACAGATAAATAATATAGGACTCCGTGGCAGGTCTCTGTACAGATGAACTTTGTAATAATTTATTCTAATTCTATAAAAAAAGTGTTTTGGTAGTTTGATAGGTAAGCACTGAATAAGTAAATTAATTTAGGTAGGATTGTCATTTTTATTATATTAGCTCATGCTATCCATGAGCAATTACTGTTTTTCCAATTTTTTGGTTCTAGTTTTATTTGTGTGAAGAGTGTTTTATAGTTATGCTCATATACTTCCTGAATTTTTCTTGGCAAGTAGATTCCCAGTTATTTTATCTAAATGTCTAGAGTGATTTTAAATGGAGTTTCTCTTTCTAATTCCTACTGCAGGGTTTTGTTGAAAACATAGGAATGCTGATGATTTATGTGTGTTTATTTTGTCCCCTGCAACTTTGCTAAAGTTATTGATTATTTCTACTAGTTTTTTCATTTATTTTCTAGGATTCTCTAGGTATACCATCATATCATCTGCAAAGAGTGATAATTTAGTTTCTTCATTGCCTACTTTAATCCCTTCAATTTCTTTTTCTTCTCTAATTGCTACTGCTAGCATTTCTAGTACAATATTAAATAGTAGTGGTGATAATGGGCAACTGCTTCACTCCTGGTCTTATTGGGAAGACATCTAACTTATCCCCATTGCAAATTGTACTTCTAATGGTTTTAAATGAATACTATGTATTATTGTTAGGAAAGGGCCTTCTATTCCTATACTTTCTAGTGTTTTCAATAGGAATGGGTGTTTTATTTTGTCAAAGGCATTTTCTGCATCTTTTGAGATAATCATGGAATTTCTATTAGTTTGATTGCTGATATGGTCAATAATGTGGATGGTTTTCCTAAATCTTAATTAAACCATCCTTGCATTCATGGTATAAATCCACCTGGCCATAGTGAATAATCCTTGTGATAACTTGTTGTAGTCTTTTAGCTAGTATTTTAATTAATATTTTTGAATTTTGCAAAGAGATTGATCTGTAGTTTTCCTTCTCTGTTTTTGGTCTTAGTGGCTTAGGAAGCATTACTATATTTGTATCATAAAAATAAATTGATAAGACTATTTATTTGCCTATTTTGTAAAATAGTTTGTAGAGTATTTGGATTAATTGATCTTTAAATCTTTGATAGAATTCACTTGTGAATCCATTTGGCCTTGGTGATTTTTTCTTATGGAGTTCTTTGAGGATTTTTCAATTACTTTTTCTAATATGGGATTATTTAAGTATTCTATTTCTCTTCTGTCAATCTACACAATTTATATATTTTTAAATTTTCTTCCATTTCACCTAAATTACCATATTTATTGCCATATAATTAGTCATGTAAATAGTTCTTAATAATTACCTTAATTTCCTCTTCATTAGAAGTGATATCACCCTTTTCATTCATGATACAGTTAATTTGGCTCTCTTCTTTCTATTAATTAGATTAACCAATACTATATATATTTTATTTGTTTTTTTTCAAAATACCAGCTCCTAGTCTTATTAATTGGTGTAATAGTTCTTTTACTTTCAATTTTATTGATTTCTCCTTTGATTTTTAGGATTTCTAATTTGGTTTTTATCTGAGGGTTTTTAATTTGTTCTTTTTCTAGTTTTTTTTTTAGTTACATGCCCAATTTGTTAATCTCTTCTTTCTCTTTTTTTGTTGATATGGGCATTCAGGGATATAAATTTCCCCCTGAGTGCTGCTTTTGCAGAATCCTAAAAAAATTGATATATTGTTTCCTCATTGTCATTTTCTTCAAAGAAAATTTTTAATTGTTTCTATGGTTCTTTAACCAATTAGTTTTGGAGAATCAGATTATTTAATTTCAAAAAAATTTTATTTGCCTCTCCATGTACCCTTATTAATTATAATTTTTGCATTATGATTTGGAAAATTTGTATTTATTATTTCTGATTTTTTCAATGTTTTTATGCTCTAGTACATGGTCAATCTTTGTGAATGTACCATGTGCTACTGAATGGTATATTCCTTTTTGTCCCTTTTTACTTTTCTCCATATATCTATTACCTCTAATTTTTCTAAGATTTCATTCACATCTCTTACTTCTTTCTTATTTATCTTTTGGCTTTATTTATCTAGATCTTTTAGAGGAAGGTTGAGATTTCCCACTAGATAGTTTACTGTCTATTTTCTCCTTAAGCTCAAATAGTTTCTCCTTTAAAAATGTGGATGACATACCATTTTGTGGATACATGTTGAGTACTGTTATTTCTTCATTTTCTATATAACCTTTTATCAGGATGTAATTAACTTCCTTATCTCTTTTAATCAGATCTGTTTTTACTTTGGCTTTGTCAGATATCATGCTTGTGACTTCTGCCTTCTTTTTCTTAATCAATGCTCAATAAATTTTGTTCCAGACTCTTACCTTTACCCTGTGTGTGTCTACCAGCCTCATGTGTGTTTCTTGTAGATAATATATGATTTTGGTTTTTAATCCACTCTGCTATCTGCTTTTGTTTTATGGATAACTTCATCCCATTCACATTCAGAGTTATGATTACCACCTGTGTATTCATCATCATTTTGATTTTATCTTTTAGTCCTGCCCTTTCTTCTTTCACTGTTTCATTCTATGCAAGTTTTGGTTTTAATCAGTCCCCCTTTTCCCTACCCTTATTTTACTTTCCTTCCCACCCTTCTTATTCACCTCTTATTTTTCTTTAAGGTCTATTAATTGCACCCCCTGCCAACCATTTCCTCCCTTTAATATTTCCCACCCTATTTACCCCCTTCATTATTTCCTCTCAACTTCCCTATAGGGTAAGATATAATTCTATATGCCAATACATCTGGCATTTCTTTCTTCTCAGAACTGATTCCACTGAGAGTAAGCTTTAAGTAATACCAACTACCACTCTCTTCTTCCCATTCTCATAATAGTATTCTTCTCCCTCACACTCCCCTGGCCACCTCTTTATGCAGTATAAGTTATCCTATTTTTCTTCTTCCTTCAAGTTTCTCTTAGTACCATCCCCTTCCTTGCCTTTATTTTTGCATATCATCTTAAACAACTTAGTATCACAATCTTTGCCTATGAATAATTCTTCTGTCTACTATGATAATGAAAACCATTTTTGAGAGTTACAGATATCATTTTTCTATATAGGAATATAATAAATTTAATTTTACTGAAGCCCTTAACACTTTTCCCCTCTTTCTTGTTTGCCTTCTTATGGATCTCTTGAATATTGTGTTTCCACATCAAATTTCCCATTTAGATCTGATCTTTTCTTTAGGAATGCTTGGAAATCTGTTTTGTTAAATGTCCATACTTTCCCCTGAAAGTATATAATCGGTTTTGATGGATAAGTGATTCTTGGTTGTAGACCCAATTCTCTTGGCTTCCTGAATATCACATTCCAAGCCTTGTGATCCTTCAGTGTGGAGGATGCCAGAACCTGTGTAATCTTAACTCGGGCTTCTTGATATCTGAATTGTCTCTTTCAGGTTGCTTGCATCATTTTCTCCTTGACCTGGAAGCTCTCAAATTTCACTATTATATTCCTGTGGGGTTGTCTTTTGAGGATTTAGTATAGAGGGTGATCTAAGGATTTTTTCAATGTCTATTTTTCCTTCTTGTTCAAGAATATCAGGGCAGTGTTCTTGGATAATTCCTTGTAATATGATGTCAAGATTTTTATTTTTTCCAGGCAAGACCAATCATTCTCAAATTGTCTCTCCTCGACCTGTTTTCCAGGTTAATTGCCTTTTCAATAAGATATTTTATGTTTCCTTCTATTTATTCATTCTTTTGATTTTGCTGTATTAATTCTTACTGTCTTATGAGATCATTAATGTCTACTTGCCCAATTCTAGTCTTTAATACTGGTTTTCAGTTATGACCTTTTGATTTTCCTCTTTGGCTTGTTCCATCCTGCATTTCATGGCTGCTAGCAGATCAGTTCTGGTGTCCAATTTGCTTTCTACTTCATTTTATTTCTGTGCCTCTTTCTCCATGTGGGCAATTTTGTTTTTTAAATTGTTATTTTCTTTCTGTATTACTTTCATTTCTTTTTCTCATCTTTCTTTCCATTTTTTTTATCTTTTTTTAAAATTTTAAACATTATTTTTACTTGATCAATTTCAAACATTATTCATTGAATAAAAATCATTTTCTTTTCCTCCCTCCCCTCCAGCAACCCCTCCTTTAGCTTATGTGTGATTCCACTAGGTATTACATGTGTCCTTGATCTGAACCCATTTACACATTGTTGGTATTTGTGCTAGGATGTTCATTTAGAATCTATATCCCCAATCATATCCCCTTGGCTCCTGTAGTCAAGCAGTCACTTTTCTTCAGTGTTTTTGTTTCCACAGTTTGTCCTCTGCTTGTGGATAGTGTTTTTTCTCATACATCCCTGCAGGTTGTTCAGGGAATTTGCATCAACTCTAATGCAGAAGTCCATTACATTCAATTGTACCACAGTGTATCAGTCTCTGTGTACAATGTTTTCCTGGTTCTGCTCCTTTTGCTCTTCATCACTTGCTGGAGGTTGTTCCAGTTGCCATGGAATTCCTCCACTTTATTATTCCTTTGAGCACAATAGTATTCCATCACCAAAACATACCATAATTTGTTCAACCATTCCCCAATTGAAGGGCATCCCCTCATTTTCCAGTTTTTTGCCACCACAAAGAGAGCAGCTATGAATATTCTTGTACAATGTCTTTTCCTTATTATCACTTTGGGGTACAAACCCAGCAGTGCTATAGCTGGACAGTCTTTTAGTGCCCTTTGGGCATAGTTCCAAACTGCCCTCCAGAATGGTTGGATCAATTCACAACTCCACCAGCCATGAATTCATGTCCCAACTTTGCCACATCCCCTCCAACATTAATTAATTTCCTTTGCTGTCATGTTAGCCAATCTGTCAGGTGTGAGGTGGTACCTCAGAGTTATTTATTTTGATTTGCATCTCTCTGATTATAAGAGATTTAGAACACTTTTTCATGTCCTTATTAATAGTTTTGCTTTCTTTAACTGAAAACTGCCTATTCCTGTCCCTTTCCCATTTATCAATTGGAGAATGGCTTGATTTTTTGTACAATTGATTTAACTCTTTGCAAATTTGAGTAATTAAACCTTTAATACTGGTTTTCAGTTATGACCTTTTGATTTTCCTCTTTGGCTTGTTCCATCCTGCATCTCATGGCTGCTAGCAGATCAGTTCTGGTGTCCAATTTGCTTAATTAAGCAATTAATTAATTAATTAATTAAACCTTTGTCAGAGGTTTTTGTTATGAATATTGTTTCCCAATATGTTGCTTCCCTTCTAATTTTAGTTACATTGGTTTTGTTTGTACAAAATCTTTTTAATTTGATGTACTCAAAATTATTTATTTTACATTTTGTGACTCTAAGTCTTGTTTGGTTTTAAAATATTTCCCTTCCCAAAGGTCTGACATGTATATTATTCTGTGTTCACATAATTTTCTTATTGTTTCCTTTTTTACATTCAGTTCATTCACCCATTCTGATTTTATCTTGGTGTAGGGTGTGAGGTGTTGATCCAAACCTAATCTCTCCCACACTGTCTTCCAATTTTTCCAGCAGTTTTTATCAAATAGTGGATTTTTTCCCAAAAGCTGGGGTCTTTGGGTTTGTCATAGACTGTCTTGCTGTGGTCACTAACCCCAAGTCTATTCCACTGATCCTCCTTTCTGTCTCTTAGCCAGTACCAAATTGTTTTGATGACCACTGCTTTATAATACAGTTTGAGATCTGGGACTGCAAGGCCCCCTTCCTTTGTATTTTTTTCATTATTTCCCTGGATATCCTTGACCTTAGTTCTTCCAAATGAACTTTGTTATGTTTTTTTTTCTAGTTCAGTAAAAAAGGTTTTTGGAAGCTGAATGGGTATGGCACTAAATAGATAAGTTTGGGTAGGATGGTCATTTTCATTATTAGCTCATCCTACCCATGAGCAGTTAATGTTTTTCCAATTTCTGAAATCTAGCTTTAGTTGTGTGGAAAGTGTTTTGTATTTGTGTTCATATAGTTCCTGCGTTTGCCTCAGCAGATAGATTCCCAAGTATTTTATATTGTTTAAGGTGATTTTGAATGGAATTTCTCTTTCTAATTCCTGTTGCTGAGATGCGTTGGAGATATATAAAAATGCTGATGACTTATGTGGGTTTATTTTGTAACCTGCAACTTTGCTAAAGTTGTTGATTATTTTGACTAGCTTTGTAGTTGATTCTCTAGGATTCATTAAGTAGACCATCATATCATCTGCAAAGAGAGATAGCTTGGTTTACTCATTGCCAATTTTAATACCCTCAATTTCTTTTTCTTCTCTAATTGCTACTGCTAGTGTTTCTAGTACAATGTTGAATAATAAAGGTATTAAGGGGCATCCTTGTTTCACCCCTGATCTTATTGAGAATGCATCTAGTTTATCCCCATTGTAGTTGATGTTGGCTGATGTTTTTAGATAGATACTGTTTATTATTTTAAGAAAGATCCTTCTATTCCTATGCTTCCTAGTGTTTTCAATAGGAATGGGTGTTGTATTTTGTTAAAGGCTTTTTCTGCATATATTGAGATAATCATGTCATTTATTTTGGTGTGCTTGTTGATATGGTCAATTATGTGGATAGTTTTCCTGATATTGAACCATCCTTGCATTCCTGGTATAAATCCCACCTGATCAAAGTGAATAACCCTTATGATGACTTGCTGAGGTCTTTTTGCTAGTATCCTGTTTAAGATTTTTGCATCTTTGTTCATTAAGGAGATTGGTCTGTAGTTTTCTTTCTCCATTTTTTGCCTGCCTGTCTTTGGAATCAGTACCATATTTGTGTCATAAAATGAATTTGGTTGAACTCCTTCTTTGCTTATTATGTCAAATAATTTGTGTAGTATTGGGATTAGCTGTTCTTTGAATATTTGATAGAATTCACTTGTGAATCCATCAGGCCTTGAGGATTTTTTCTTAAGCAGTTCTTTGATGGCCTATTCAATTTCTTTTTCCGATATGGGATTGTTGAAGAATTCTGTTTCTTTTTCTGTTAATCTAGACAATTTATATTTTTGTAAACATTCATCCATATCATGTAGATTGGTATATTTATTGCCATACATTTGGTCAAAATAGTTTTTTAATGATTGCCTTAATTTCCTCTTTATTGGAGGTGAGGTCTCGCTTTTCATCCATAATACTGTTAATTTGATTTTCTTCTTTCCTCTTTTTTATTAGATTGACAAATATTTTGTCCATTTTGTTTCTAGTCTTATTTATTAGTTCAATTTTGATTTTATTCATTTCTCCCTTAATTTTTAGGATCTCTAATTTGGTTTTCTTCTGGTGGTTTTTAATGTTTGCTTTCAAGTTTTTTGATTTGCATGTCCAACTCATTGATCTCTGCCCTTTCTAATTTGTTAATATGTGAACGCAAGGATATAAATTTTCCCCTGAGTACTGCTTTGGCTGCATCATATAGTGTTTGAAAGGTTGTCTCATCATTGTCATTTTCTTCAATGAAATTATTAATTTCAAAGAAATTATTCAAAGAAATTATTGTTTCTATGATTTGTTTTCTGACTAGTCGATTTTGGAGAATCATATTACTTAATTTCCCATTAATTTTTGATTTAGCTATCCATGTACCCTTACTGATCATTATTTTGATTGCCTTATGATCTGAAAAGGTTGCATTTATTATTTCTGCTTTTCTGCAGTTGTATGCCATGTTTTTCTGACCTAGAATGTGGTCAATCTTTGTGAATGTGCCATGTGCTGCTGAAAAGAAGGTGTATTCCTTTTTGTCCTTATTTATTTTTCTCCATATATCTACTAACTCTAGTTTTTCTAAGATTTCATTCACCTCTTTTACTTCTTTCTTATTTATATTTTGATTTGATTTATCTAAATTTGATAGTGGTAGGTTCAGGTCCCCACTAGTATAGTTTTACTATCTATTTCCTCCTTTAAATCTACTAGTTTCTCCATTAGAAATTTGGGTGCTATCCCATTTTGTGCATACATGTTGATTAGTGATATTTTCTCATTATATATACTCCCTTTTATAAGGATATATTTACCTTCCCTATCCCTTTTAATCAGGTCTATTTTTTACTTTACTTTATCAGATATCATGATTGCACTACCTGCCTTCTTTTTGTCAGTTGAGGCCCAATAGGTCTTGCTGCACCCTTTAATTCTGACCTGGTGAGTATCCACTCACCTCATGTGTGTTTCTTGTAGACAACATATGGTAGGATTCTGGATTCTAATCCACTCGCCTATTTGCCTACGTTTTATGGGTCAGTTCATCCCATTCACGTTCAAAGTTATGATTGTCACTTTTGAATTTCCTAACATTTGGATATCCTCTCCTGGTTCTCTCCTTCCTTCTTTTGCTATATCCTTTTAAACCAGTGGTTTACTTTTAGTCAATCCCCCTATTCCCCTCCCTTGATATGCTTCCCCTTCTGGACCCTCCCTTTTTGTTCTCTTCTTGTTTTTTTAGGGTCTGTTAAGTTCCTTCCTCCCTCTCCTTCCCTCACTTTTTTTTGAGCTCCCTCCCCTTTACCCACATTAGTTTTCCCTTCTTCCTTGCCCTGTAGGATAAGATAGACTTCAAGATCCCAATGGATCTAGATTCTCTTCCCTCTCAGAGTTGATTTCACTGAGAATAATATTCAAGTATTACCTATTAGCACTCTCTTCCTCTCCCTCTTGTAAATGTATTCTTCCCCTCCCCTTCCCATGTGTATCTTTGTGTGACAAAGATTATTCTGTATATTTTATTTCTTCAGGTATCTCTTAGTACCATCATCGATTCCCCCTCACCCTTCTTTCCCTTATCATTTTATAGCCTTTAATGTCCCAATCTTTTCCTATGAATGATTATTCTATTTACTATAATAATGAAAACATTATTGAGAGTTACAAATAACATTTTCCCCATACATACATATATATATATGTGTATATATATATGTGTGTGTGTGTATATATGATACACACACACACACACACACACACACACACACACACACATATATATAATTTGATCTAATTGTAGCCCTTAAAGAAGAGAGGTTAAAGGGAAAATTTTTTTCCTTTTCTCTCTCTTTCATATTTACCTTTTCATGTTTTCTTGATCTTTGTGTTTGGATATCAAACTTTCCACTTAGTTCTGGTCTTTTCCTTACAAATACTTGGAAATCTATTTTGTTGAATGCCCATACTTTCCTCTGGAAGTATATAGTCAGTTTTGATGGGTAAGTTATTTTTGGTTGAAGTTCTCTTGCCTTTCTGAATATCATGTTCCAGTCCTTGCGGTCTTTTAGTGTTAAAGCTGCCAGGTCTTATGATATCCTGATTGGAGCTCCTTTGTATCTGAATTGTCACTTTTTGGCTTCTTGTATGATTTTCTCAGCTTGAAAGCTCACCAATCTGGCAATTACATTTCTGGGATTTGTTTTTTGGTGGTTTTGGTGTATAGGGTGTTTTGTGAACTTTTTCAATGACTACTTTTCCCTTGTTCAAGAACTTCAGGGCAGTTTTCTTGGATGATCTCTTTTAGTATGGTGTCAATGTTTCTGTTTATTTCTGGCTTTTCTCATAGACCAATGATTCTCAAATTGTCTCTCCTTCCTCTGTTTTCCTGATCTGTCACCTTGTCAGTGAGATATTTTATACTTTCTTCTATTTTGTCAGTCTTTTGACTTTGCTTTAGTAATTCTTGCTGTTTTACAAGATCATTGGTTTCCAGTTGCTTAATTGTAGTCCTTAGGGCCTGGTTTTCTGTTATAATCTTTTGATTTTCTGCTTTAACCTTTTGGTATTCTGCTATGATTTCTTCATTTTTTTAACCATTTCCTAATTCTCTTTCCAGAAGGCTTCCATCTTTTTGATAAGCTCCATTTGATATTCTTCCAGGTCTTGTAGACAATTTTTTTGTTTTGTCTTTGTTTGAGTTTCAGCCAGTATTTCCTCTGTAGTCTTGGTTATTCCTCTGTAAAACTTCTTGAGGGTCACAGCCTTCTTTTTAGGTTTTTTGGAAGGATTTTAAGCGAGCATGATTAGCCATTTTTCTAGATGTTTTCCTTTCCCTCTTTAGTCAGAAATCTGAGTCAGCTGGTCAAATTCCCTGTGTATGGAGTTAATGTGCAAGGATTTTGCCTGGGGCAGGCTCTCAATTCTCTGTAGTTCTTTGCAGCTCTTCTCAGTGCCAACTTCCCAGGGGCACTCAGGGTCTGCACTCTCCTGTCTGTCTGGGTTTCTGGTTTAGCTGCTTTCAGGGTTAAGTCACCAGGGGGTCCTAGTCAGCTCCCAAGGACTCAGAAGTGCCCCCTGCTAGCTCCAGGAACACTCCTCGCTCACTCCCTGGCTCCAGTGGGCGCTGGCTCTGGGCACCTAAGGTCTGCGCACTTTTGCATGCTGGGGTTTTCCACCTAGCTGCCTTCAGTGGTGGGTCCCCTGCTGTCCTAGTAAGCTCCCAAGGACCCAGAGGTGTGCCCTACTCATGTCAGAGGCACCCCTTGCTCATTCATCTTGGTGTGCTCTGGCTCTGTAGGGGATGTTAGGGGAGGGTGGATCGGCTTACATTGGGGTAGAAATCCTTTCACCCTCTTATGGACCGGAAAAGCCCCAATCCCATGCACCTTCAATGCTGAGCCTCACTTTACAGCTCCTCTGCTCCTCTGAAAATGATTCTTAAGGTCTTTTGGGGTAATCCTTGTCAGTGTGTACTGGGGAGCGTAAGTAAGCTATGTTTAGATTGCCACCATGCTTACCCAGAAGTTCCTCTTCTATCTTTCTTACTTGATTCTTGAACTCTTTGTTGAGTTCCTCAATCATTTGTAATCCATTTCCTTTTTATTTTTATTTTTAAGTTTCAATGTGTTTGCTTGTTTGTCACTCTCTGCTGTTGGTTCTGTATTTTGCTCTTTTTCTCCATATAAACTATCCAGGGCCAAAAGTTTTTTTCTGCTACTCTTTATTTCTTTTGTTACTGGATTGTTAGTGGATTGGAGTTACTGCATGTTGATGGACTTTTTAGCTTCTATCTTGCAGACCTTTGCCTTGGTAGTATCTTCCATTCCCAGTCAGAAGTCTGAGGGAGAGAGCCAGGCAGTTCTTTTTGTAGCATACTCCAAACTGTTTTGCCCTGTGTGAACCTTAAAGATTCCCAGGCCCTTCTTCATAAGGTTAGGATTGTAAACCTTAAAAAAATTCCCAGACCCTACTTCATAAGGTTGGGTTAAGACCATTCCCCATTGGGACCATTCCCCATTTGGGCAGTGAAGGTACTTGATCAGGAATGTGAGAACTCTACTTCACCATACTTCAGCATGCCTTAGGGGAAGAAAAAGTTGTAAACTCTTTGCTGAACAATGAAAAGTATTTAAACCCATACTTATAGTAAGACAAAAAGGTCTTAAGCTGTGCCTATTTTAGGACTACTACAAAAGGGTGCTAAGTACCTATAAAGGTCAGGCAACTTGTGAACTTAGAAGGAACTTACTCAGAGATTCTAGTCTACTCAGGTGTGAATTACTCAAAAGATTAGTCTTCTTAGGTGTGAACTAAGAATGGTCTGTCCTTTGAAAAAATGTCTACTGTGATTGGTAGATGGGAGAACTTAGGGGAGGTGACATAGGAGAAAATTCCCTTTATAAGGAGATCAAAATCTAAGAGCAAAAACAGTCTCTTAGAGACAGGCTCTTGAAGACAGTCTCCTAAAATAGTCCCTTAAAACAGTCTCTTGAGGAGTCTCTTGGGACAGTCTCTTGAAGACAGTCTGAGGGAGGCTGACTCTGGCTGGAACTCCCTCTGAGGAGACTCTGTCCCTCTGAATCCTTGTTTGGACAGATCTTGTGGTGAGTGATGAAGGACTGACTGATCTTTCTCTTAAGGCTTAGGCCTGGGTTGGTCAGGGCTGCCCTGGGCCGGCCTATCCTTTTCTCATTATTTCCTTTTTCTCTCTTTCTTTAATTCCTCATTGTATGAATTAAAATCTCTATAAAACCCAGTTGACTTGGGTATATTTCATAATTGGGAATATTTTCCCTGGCAACCACTTTATTTTTAATATAAAAAACATATCTTTGCAGTCACAATTTACTCATCCACTCTTTTATATGCTATCAATTTGTCTTCCACTATTTTAATCACTAACAGTTTATGCCAACCACTATTTTAATTATCACACCTGAGACTATTCCTCCAGCCCCCACTGCTTCTGTTATAGCCAGTCCTCTCTGCTCAATCTCCACACTCCTCTGCGCAGGCTCCGCATCTTCAGCCTTGGGTCCCAAATATCACTGCTAAGATCTTGCACTGCCCTCCAGGGTAAGTCTATGGTGCCCTCAGCCAGCCCCCAGGAATTTATAGATTGCCTCAGCCCTCTCTCTAACATGGTAGGTAGTGTGGGGGAGAGGTGACCATCTTCCACCTTTATAAGTATAATTTTATTCCCTTATAGCATGGAAATCCCCAAACACTGCCTACTTCCAAGGCTGCATTTAGTGGGAGAGTCCCTTTAGTCATCTGATTTTGATTTCTGTCTTTTTGAGACACTCTTCTATTTTTGGTTGGAAGGAGATTCAGAAAGTTCCTGTTACTCAGCCACCATCTTAGCTCTGCCTCCTCACTTTTGCTGAATTCTCTCTTTTTTTTCTTCTTTAAAAATTTCCTTTGTAACAAAAGATGATTTTCTGGCAGACGAAAGACTATAAGGGGACATTAGGGTAATGTAAAAACAAATGATATAACTATATTATTTAAAATATCTTTGTTCATTTATTTACATATCTTTATTTCTATTCATTTATTTCTTCTGTGTATCTTCACAGATAGATTCCCCAATATTTTGTAACATCTGGGCTTTGGGAAGGACCTTCTCTTTCAAGATCTTTGTGCTGGATTTTGTTGGTCATCAGATATTTTAATGAATTTTGTGGGCTGATTTTATATCCTTAAACTTGGCTGGATTTATTGTTTAACTAATTATAGGTAAATTTTAGGATTTTCCAGGTAGATAATCATTCTGCCAAAAAAAGGAAAACAAAAAAAACCCATAGTTTTCTTTCATATTTGCTTATTTCCTCAGTTTCCCTTCTTTATTTTGCTATTCTACCTAGCATTTCCTGTACTATCTCAAATAATAGTCATACAAATTGACTTACTTCTCTTATTCCTGATCTAGGTTATATGCTCATCTGGTTTTGTCTCCTGCTATGGCTCAGGTAATAGGCAATCCAGACAAGATTTGGTTCCCATGCTGTTTCCTGCTATAATTCTAAGTTGCTTCAAAACTGCTTTCCACCAATCTTAGCTTTCATTTACCCACATCTTCCCTAGGTTTCTGTCTGTCTCATACCATCCAGGATTGGATAAAGGAGCCTTTTACCACTTATCTTCAGTTTTCTTTATCATTGCTCTTTCTGGTACATTTTTAGAGATTTCCTGAAGTAATTTTGAGGGAACTGAGCATCACTAGGTGTTAACATTTTAGCCACAAGAGCAAGAGACACATTAAAGAAATCATTTCTTCCATTCCACTGTTGGCTCTCTGATGAAGACACTCATCCCTTCATGCCCAGTCATTTTCAATGTTGCCTTAACTCTAGACCAAGGGTTTTTGGCCTGTCATTGAGTTACAGGACCCTTTTGCAGTTATATGTCCCATTTCAGAATCATATTTTTAAATCCTTAAAATAAAATAGAAGATTATAGATGAAGCCAATTTACTGAAACAGTTATATACACATCTTTAAGTTTACAAAGTCTGAGTTAAGAATCATTGCAGACAATGCTATGATAACAGGCAAAGAGCATGGGCTCTGGAATCAGGGGACCTGTGACCAAATTCTAGCTCTTCCATGTCTTTGCTCTGTGATCTTAGGCAATTGCTCTATCTCTCAACCTTTGTTTCCATATTAGTAAAATCAAGGCATTGGAATAGATGGTCTCAGAAGTAGAGGCAACTGGTGGCACAACAGACACATCACTGAGCCTGGAGTCAGGAAGAGTTGAGTTCAGATGTGACCTCAGACACTTACCATTTGTGTAACTCTGGGCAAATGCTTAATCTCTGCTGAGCCTTGTGAACTGTAAAATAAGGATAATAACCATACTTGCCTCCAAGTGTTATTGTGAGTCAAATGCACCAAATTATGTAAAAAAACAATTAGCACAGTGCCTAGAACACAGAAATCACTATATAAATGCTTAATCTACATCCCTTCCCAATCCCTTGCATCACTTGCAACTCTAAATCTGTTTTCTTATGAGCTCTTTTTTTCCTACAATGTTTCTCATCAGTATCTCCCTTAACTCAAAATGTTACATACTTCATACCACTACACTAATATTCTACATAATGAACCATTTTTGAATATTGTTGTTGTTTGGTCATTTTCAGTCATTTCTGATTCTTCATGACCTCATTTGGGGCTTTCTTGGGTAAAATAATAAAGTGGTTTGACATTTCCTTCTCTATCTCATTGTACAGATGAAAAACTGAAGGCAAACAGGCTTAAGTGACTTGCTCAGGATTGCACAGCTAGAAAGTAAGTGAGGCTAGATTTGAACTCATGAAGATGAGTTTTCCTGACTCCTGGCCCAGCACTCTCTCCACTGTGCACCTAATTACCCAATTTTTGAACATACTATTCTCCAAATAGAAAACCTTCAATGGCACCCCATTTCTTAGAGAAAAGTCTAATCTCTCCAGCCTGGTATTCAAGGGCTCCCACAAAGTGGTGCTTTGAATGCTTGTGATACTTGCCTGAAATATAATGTTCAGTGCCAAAAATATGTTAGGAAGAATAATAGTGAAGTGTAGAGAGTCTAGAACAAAGCAGAAATGATGAAAGGACTTAATTTAATGTTAATTATAGATTAATTTCAATAACTGGAGGTCTTTTGGGCTAGGAATAAGAAGACACAAGGTAGCACTTGGTTGCTGCTTCAAGCATTTGAAAAGAATGTGTAGGAGGAATTAGGCTTCTTCTGCTTTGCTCCAGAGGACAGAACTAGAAAGAATGGGTGGGTAGTATGACAGACAAATTTAAACTTAATTTCAGGAATGTCTTGTAGAAGATGGAAATATCCTAGAATCAAATGGGAAATCTTCAGGAGGTAATAAGTTCCTTTTCACTGGAGGTCTTTAGGATGATATCAAAGGTAAGATAATGAGTTGACCAGTTTGGGTAAGGAAGTAACAGTGAAGTAGTCAAGGATATCCTTAATGATTTGTTGTTTTATAAGAAGGGGCTTTGGTTGAGACATCATTTTGCATCTGCAACTCTGCTTGGTTTCAAATCCATGGAACAAGATGTCCCTGCTAGGTATTGCCTCATACCCTATTCCAGTTTTCTAACTTCATTTTGTGTGTTGTCTTCCTTTATTAAAATATAAGCTTCTTGAGGGTAGGGACTTTTTCATATATATATATATATTCATATTCATATTCATATATAGCAATACTTTATAATTAACTCCCACAATGAAGCATTTTGTGTCTTACATATTAAACTTATATTCCACTAAGATCCTAAAATTTTGTTTATGTGGATTTCTCGTATTCTTGGGTCTATGTAATGGTATAGTTGATTTTTTTAAATGTATATTCAACAGACATTAAACACTTATCTCTATCAAATTCTTATTAAATTTGATCTATCATTCATGGCTATTACAACATCTTGGAACAACATATCAGTCATATGATATATGATTTCCCCCCCAGTTTTGTGTCATTCATGAATTTGATGAGTATACCTTCTATGTCTTCACCTAAGTCATTGGTAAAAATATTAGACAAGAGAAGACAAAGTGTGGAACCCTGTGGCCCTCCACTATATGTTTCTAATGAGTATGGCCATTTGATCAGTTCCACATCAGTTTATTATTATTTAAATTATTAAATAATTTTCTCCATCATAACCCCAAGAATAGCATGAGAACTTTTATGAAGTGACTTTTAATCTAAACACACTGTGTCTTTAGCAATCCCTAATCAGTCTAGGAAACCTGTCAAAAAAAAGTATAATTTGGAATGAAAAAAAAATTAGACATGACATGATTTGTTCTTAGTGAACCCATACTGGCTTTATAGTGATTACTTCTCTTTCTAAATGCTTATTTTAGTAATCTTTTATAAAGTTTTTCTAAAAGGTCATTATCATACTCATTGATTTATTTTCAGTCAATCTTGATAGTCTTACCTACATCATTTTTGAAAAAAATTATGACATTTGCTGATTTTGGTTTCTTTCCCCATTACCAGTTATTATTACTGTCTGCCCTAAGCAATGGGTCTATCCCTTTCTTGCTTTTCTTTTTGCTCTGAACAACTTGAAAATAACTACACACAGGCTCTCAATATCTAGGAAAGGATTAGTGTGCAGAGTCTCTTTCAGAGGCCCCTGGGAAAAGGAAAGCTACCAAATGGCTTTGACTTGTCCTGCCCCCATGTCTAGTGCTCAGAGGGCAGAGAAGAGAAAGGCTGACAGACAGTGTGACCTGCCTTGAACCCATCTTGGAAGGAAACCACAAGCAAGCTTTGTTCTTACTCTGAAATGGGGCCTGATTATATCTGATTAATAAATGCAACCCTGTGTCCAAAGTAGATGACAATGTGGAAAAAGGGTTAGAAACCACTTTGTGCAGGAAAGGGCTGATGAGGTTGCCAGAGAACATTCTTTTGTTTGCGGCTAGTCTAAAACAGAAGAAAACTTTTGACTTTCAGAGACCTCCAACATCCTGTCCCTTCCTCTCTACTATCTTTGTTAATTATGTTAATCTTGCTTAGGATTAAGATTTATTTTGCCTCTACTGTGATGGATTTTGATATTTATTCTTCCATTAAGAGAGAAAAATGCCATTTCAAGCAGCTTAATCTGTTCATAATTACCAGAATGAACACAGACTTAGGGACAACCAAATTAAACAACCACTGAAGACTGGATAGAGTTCAACTCTGTTTTTAAAAACAGATACAGTTCTAATCGCTACTTTATATTTCATCTTACAATCAGCATCTCCATGTTGTGACAGCTGTAGTCATCTAAATTTCCTTTTACATGATGTAGAACAAATCAAAGATCACAGTGTCAATTAGAATATTAATTATATATTGTGAATGTGGTAGCTCCAACATAAATAAAGTCTATGGTGCAATGGATTGAGGACTTACTTTTGAGTCAAAAGCCTTGTGTTCACATTCTACTTCTGCAACTGATTATCTATGTCAGTAACTGAGGACAAGTCACTGAATTTTCTATGGGCCTCAATTTCCTCATCTGAAAATTGAGAAGGTGAGACAAAATGACTTCTTATAGTAAGTCATAAACTCCTGAAGAGCAGAGACCATTTTTTGTGTCTTTAACCTTAGCCCTATGCCTGGAATATGGTAGGTTCTTCATAAAGACTTTCGACTTATTCCCAGGTCTAAATCAATAATCCTAGTAAGTAGAGAAATTGCCTGTTTATTGCCATAGTTGGTGACAAATAAAAGAAGCAGTCCTCCTATGATTGTTCATGGGACTTGGATATTCTCCCTTAAAAGCCGATGTGAGTTTTCTCTGGAATTGCTCCCTACTTTGAGGCTTAGTATCCTTCTCAGTAAAATAAGTGAAGTAGTACTGTTCTGTGCTGGGGCTATAAAGAAAAATGAAACACTCCCTACTCTCAAGAAGTTTGTATTCTATTAGAACAAACAATAGCTGCCTAGATTAATATGTAAAAAAGAAGAAAGACGGAGAGGAATATTTGTATGATGCTTATTGACCCCTTCTCTGAATAGTATTTTTAAATACATTGAACAAAAATCCAAGAGACTACAAAGAAAACCAAAGATTATTGAAATTGATGATAGTTTTTCCCATTTAAGTTGATTGTCCCTTTGAAATCTATCCATAGACCCTCTTCTGTGGATCCCAGTTTAAAAATAACAGATCTACATAGTTACAGCTGTTAAAATTAGTATAGAGTGCTTGGACTTTTGAGAAGATTTGTTTCACCAGAAAATGAGGGAAATGCTCCTAACTTTAAAATTTGGTGACCATATTCCTTCTTACAATGGTCTCTTTTCCCCATTTTTAAGAGAGTGGGGACAGCAGACAGTAGGTCACTTGGCTAGATAAACTCTATTAAATAAAGAAAATTTTGCTAGAAAGAGGAAAAAATAATGTGGTGAGGTATAGTAAGCACATGAATTATTGGGGTGGGGACTTTTAATTTAGTAATAAAAGTGTAAATTGATTAAAATTACTTTTTTGAAGTGTCACTATTATCCTCAACAGTTATTATTATCCTCTAAATATACCTAAGCATAAACACTCCTGGAAGGAATATTGCAGTGAATTACTACTACTGGACCAACTGGTCCTACCTTGATGCAAGACAACATAGCTTTCCCAACTAATATCATAAAAGAAAGAAGAAAGATATTCTTTCACACTACCTAAAATTTTCCCTGTATCCCACTTCCTCCTGTTTCCTGGAAAGCTATTCACAATCATACATTCTGCATTCTATTTTCTGTAGTTCAGTGGATGTTCTTCACCACTTTCCCATAGATAAACTAGTTTTTAATTTAAAAATAGAATCTATTAAATTTTGAATCTATTGAAAATATAAAGTCAACATCTTTATTCAGGCACATGACTTAATGAGGTCCACTTCTTGTTTCAGTGAAAGACAAACAGGTAAAGGATTCCATTCTAAGCAATGAGAAGGTAATTTGATATTTATTGATAATGATGATATTATCAAAGGTGATTAAGCAAACAGGTCCCTAACATAGCTAGATTATTTATTCACTAAGACATCATAGAGATAAAATGAGATCAAGAACATAAACATATATAGATTCAAAAGTATTCTGTTCAATTACCAATATTAGTGATATGAATGGGAGTAATTGTTAACCATAGTTCTTATTGTAGGATCAGTCCACCTTTATTTTCTTAACCTCTTCTACCAAATATTATGCATAAGTCATCTTGGGAAATTTCACCAACTCTCTAGATCAAACTTTCACCTGCCCATTGTCTTCAAGGACATCCATAACTTTGCGTCTTTGGAGACCTATAATTTGCAAGCAAGTAACACCCCTAGGAGAACATTTGTGCTTAAAATATCACTTTATTTAGATATTTATTGGTACAGAAGAGCCCTTTGATATCATTGTACCATGTGTAATCTTTCAAGTACAATCTAGCTTAATTGTTTCCTTCTGACATTGATCCCATTTGAAGTGCCAGTTCCAAAGAGATACACATGTACACACTCAATAGACTGACTAGGCTTAAGCAAATTATAGTCTAAACAATGAAAACTCATCATCTAGTGAATATTTTCAGTCTGGACAATGGCCATTTATGAGTATATTGTAAGGCACCAAATAGGACTGTTAATAAAATATTCACTTAGATTTTTGCATATCTACTCAAAGTTTTTTTTAATTCAAAAGAGTGAGGAAAAGAGCTATCAGAAACAGTAGCTATGATGTAGGAAGAAGAGTACTTGAGATATTCAGAAATTCACATAAGGGAAAATCTAAGAAAGCCATGAAGCCCAGTGCCCCAAGGACCTGTACACAAATATAAAAACATTGAGTAACAAGCAAGGTGAACAAGACTCCTCATTCAAGGAGGCAGATTTGACCTAATAAATATTGGTAAGATTCACTGGGGTAAAATTTGTCACTAGAATGTGGTTTGTAAAGAAAATGCCTAATTAACAAGGTGCATCCTAGACATTACAAACTAAGAAATTACCCTCATGAGAAAATCCTGAAAGCAGAAAGGACTAGCATATAAAGAAGGTATAAGATTTAAAACTTGGGTTTTATGCTAAACTTGAGAGTTCTAAAATAGTATTATGGTCACTTATTTAAAAATATTTAATACAATTTAAGTCAAAATAACTTTTAGCAGCTTTATTTAAAAAGATGTGGAAAGAATGAAAGTGGGAAAATGTAAGAAGGTAGAAAATTGTCTAGCCTACTACCCTAAGTGCTGCTTTGGTGTCTGACTCAGCCCCAGCAGGGTTTGGTAATCTTCAACCAGAGGTCCCAGATAGAGTTCCACAGCACAGCCTCCTCTAAAGCGAAGGTAGGAATCTCCAGAACCAATCTCTCCAGAAGCCAGGAAAGGAAGGCCACTCACCCAGCAAGCTGATCCAGGGGAAACGTCTCCTCCTCTAGTCCAGCTCACCAGAGAGTGACTGAATCTTCAAGCTGGCCTTTTAAAGTAGTTTTCTCAGTGTCATTTCCTATCACTCCCCAACTTTACGGGAACCAATCAGAGTCTTTCAACTTGCCTAGCACTGCCCAGGGTGAGGGGAGGAGGGGAGTGACCTTTGGAGGTATGAGCTTACTCTAGCAAATTACTTGTGAACTCTCTTACTTAGTGTCAAGTAGGGGCATTTTAAGTTATTGATTTCATTAGCTAAAAATAGACAAGGGGAAAGTTAATCCTATCTTTAAAAAAGTGAAATGGAACTCACTTCACTGTCTGAAAATCAGTGGAGGTAGAAATGGATGCATTGTTGTCATTCTAGTATACTGTAGCATAAATAGATAGAATGTGGAAATATATTACTTTTGGAAACAGATAACAGACTTGTAATAGACTATGAAGGGGAATTCTTTATTCTCTTTTTCTATTTTAAGTTAACACTTTGTTAGTCACCAATTAAGAATTCATAAGTCACTTGCTAAAATGAGTAATAACTCCAGAACTCAAAGCACTCCTAGTGTAAACCTTAAAATTTCTTAGACTTATAAATGTTGGAAATTTCACCATTGAGAAATTTCATACTTGAAAAATTTCCTATTGATAGTGGGAACTCTATTGGAATGTGAACCCCATTGGCATGGGAGGTTCCTCCTCCTCCCTTCTTAAGATTACTTTAGGGCAGAAACCTTTTGCTGAACAATGGAAAGGACTTTGACCTATGCTTAAGCATAGAACAGGAATTTCTTTGAGTCATGATTGATTTTAGAATTGATACAATGGAGATACTTGGAATGACAGAACCAGGTCTTGGAAAATACAATTTCCACCCCCCTCAGTCCTAACAGGATTTAGGAAGGGCTGCAGCAAAGGATCAAGATTTAATTATTGAGAATATGACCTTCAACAGACATGTGCAAAGCCACAGACCTCTGGGCAGTCCTGGGTTAAGCTAGAGCCACCACTGGCACAGGGAAGACATGGACAGTGATTGGTAGATGTGAGAACTGAGGGGAGGGAACTTGGATGGTTTCCTTAAAGAGAGAGGGGTCTGAGGACTGGGGGGGGGGGGGTTGGTTGGAGAGGTTTTGGCTCTGAGAAGTGGTGCTTTGAGAGTCGGCTCTCAAGGAAGCTGGAGGTGGAGGCCCCTGAGACTGTTTCTCCATTTTGGTCACGTGAGTGATAGGGACTGATCTCTTTTCTTTGCCTCAGCTATCTAAGGGCTTGGGCCTTTTGGCCCAGCCTAAACAGAGGGGGTATTTAAGCCCTATTCCCTTCTCTCCCCTTTCTCTCTCCCTCTCTCTCTCTATCTCTAATACCTTTCTTCCTCCTGTTTGTAATTAAACTCCATAAAAGGTTGACTGCTGACTTGAGTTTTCATTTAGGAATTACATAGCTGAATTCCTTGGCAACCTTAAATTAATATATCTCAGTCTTTTAAAGTGATTTCCTTGTCACACTAGTTAACACTAAGTAAGAGTGTTCAAATGGGCAAGTCATTTGCTAAAGTGAGTGATAAATTCAATCAGTCAGAAACTTGTGGATCCTATGATAAAAGTTGATACCTTCAGAAGCCTATGACATAAGGTTAACACCTTCAGAGGCCTACGATGTTAACATCTTCAAGTTATCAACTTCAGAGATGAGAAGTGGATCCCATAGACACTGACCTGCTGGGCAGTGCTAGGCAATTTGGAAGCTGTGATTGGCCCCTGTGAAGAGGGGAAGGAATAAGAAGTCACTTTAAAAGCCCTGAAATTCTTAGGCTAGAGAGAGTCTTTTGCAAGTCGTCATCTTTGGTAGTTGCCTTCTACTGGTGACCTGACTCTTGGAGGTAACTTGGGACTTGGATTGCCTCTTGGGTGAGTGAGTAGCTGGCCTTCCTTTCCTGGTGTCTAGAGAGAAATTAGCTTCAGAGAGGCTTTCCCTTCTTGGAGGAGGCTATGTGGGTAGAACTCTGGGTTCTCTGGTCAAGGATTAACAAACCCCATCAGGCTGAGCTGAGCACTGGAGCAATATTTAGTGTGATCGGCTAAACATCTTCTCTACAACCCTTTTGTATTATTCTGTTTTCACTCTTTCCACCTCTTCTTCTTTGCAAATAAAAGCTATTAAAAGTCATTTTGACTTGTTATAATATTTTTAAATTGGTGAAGACAAGAATATTTTAGACTTCTCATATATTTAGTCAAACACTTAATTTAATTCCTTACAAGACACCTGTTCTAAGAGTGACAAGGAATTCAAATATCTGGATATATGCTGGAGCTTTCAGCCCATAACAAAATAGCTAATCATTCCTTGGTTTGCCTTAATTATAAATTCACCCTTCAAAAGTTGAGGGAATTACATGAATTTCTCTCCTGGATCTGATTCTTAACACCAAAGAGAAAACTAGGTGGTGAAAATTATAGGAAATTTGGGTGGAAATAAGCACTCCGAAAAGGAAAGAGAATAATACATCTCGGAATAACTGATATACAACCTGAATTTGGAGAAAGCAGATATCCAAAGTTTCAGAGTAAGGATTAGGTAGAATACCACGACTTCAACTTCTACCCAAAAAGTCAACTCTAGGGACACAAAAATAGACTGTGTTCATTCTGAAGACTCAATGAGAAATAATTCTGATGAAGAAGAAAAGGTAAAGTGTATCTAAATATATATTTATGGAAGTAAAGCACCAGTCAACTTAGATATAATCAGAAGTACTAAAAAAGAACTGAGGTTATCAAGGAACACTAAAGAGAATAATAAATATTTCTCTGTTTTCTGTTATTGTTAGGGAAAAGAAGAGGATCAAAAATAATAGAATTATTGCTTGCGGTACTTGGGACGATAACCATGATAACAAGGCAAAACTACTACATTCTATTGGGCTTCACTTTTCTCTGACTTATCTTTGTTCTGAAAAGAAATGGAATAAACCTGGTTAAGAAGTTTGTACCCTAGAAAATCTGGACGATAGTAAGAGAGAACATATGTGTACTTGATGAATTCAAGTCAGGCCCAGATGAACTATAATCTCAGAAGTGAAAGTAACAGGAATATATTATTATGGAGCTATTATCAGTGATGTTTGAAAGAATGGAAATGAAACCACAGGTTTAGAAAATGATAAATGTTTTTATAACAGAAAAGAATAGAAGGTACAGATTTCATTCCAGTGAACTAGATTTCAATTCCTGGAAAACTTCTACACTGTATTTTTAAAGGGATTATTAACAAACATCTGGAAAGGAAGTCATAATCACAAATAGCTTCATCAAGAACAGATCATGCCAGATTAATTTGGATAAAGATACAGATGGTATGTGCATAAAGTTTACAGAGGGCAAAGTTGGAAGGAATAGCTAACACAGTGATGTCTATCAGGATCCAAAAAGATTTTGACAGACTAACATGTTGGAATGCATCAAATATTATTAATACATATTAATAATGTAAAGTTTAATACTTGAAATTAAAAAAAAAACCTCAGAGTTATAAGATGGAGGAAATCTTGATTAGATAGCTATCCATATAAAATAAGGCTTAGGGATTTAAGGGCCTGAAATTTCAGGATGATCATCAGTGGGATGTGGCAGTCAAAAAACAAAACAAAACAAAATATCCTAATGCAATTGAAATATTAGGAGTGGCATATTTTTAAATAATGTGGGGTGGGATTGAGGATGAGGGTAGGGAGTTCTAATGTATTCTATCATCATCAGACATTACTTAGAATATTAATTTTTAATGTTGAAGTAACACATTAATTAAGAAGGACATTGATAAGCAGAAGGTGACCAAAATGATGAAGGAATTCAAAAGCATGTCAAATGAAGGTTGATTAAGGGAGCTTGTGATATTTAGGTTTGAGGAGAGAAAAACCAAGACATAATAACTGTCATATTCTGTATTTAGAAGGCAGAACTAGGAATAGAAACCAGGAAGAGGTAAATTTAGGCTCTGTAAGGGATAAGGAGGTTTGTTTTTTTCCATTTCCGTCTACCCCCCACTCTCACCCAAAACCCATGTAAATGCCTTTAGTTGCCATGCACATCAACTTGGGAGCAAGACTGACAAGAGCTGGGTAGAGCTATGAAGCTAACAATCTTTGTCCGATTCCTTGGCTAGAAACAAAATAGTTATACACTGTTTATGACTGAGATTATTTTTCCTATTTCAAAATGAGGACAACTTGATGTTTAAATTAGACTTCTAAGATTAAAGCAATGTAGATATACATTTGAGGATTTTACTTTAATTGAATAATATGTGCACAAGGTCATTCTTAGAGATTCTAATATTATAATTGCCTCTTATCTTAGTGATGTTCATCCCATTACTTTCAGATCAAGATAGAGCCCTTTAAACATACTGTGAATATGATGAAGTTCTAATAGCATTAAGCTTTGGAGATTTCATTATTTCAAGATCAATCTGGAAAAATATCAGCAAGAATTCAAATGATGGCCTACATTGGGTTTGCTATTAACATCAAGATACTGGACACTGTTCTCAGTCCCAATCTTGTATAATATAAAATGTTGAAAAACTGTAAGTCCACCTGCTTTTGTGATTTGAATGATTCTTTGATAGTGGTAGCATCTGAAAAAAAGAAGAAATGGTAGGTGGGAGAAAGCAGGAAGCCAGTGTGGCATAATAGAAAGGGTACTGGAATCATAATCATGGAGACAAACTTCAATCCTTGTATATATTCTTACTAGCTGTGTAGCCTGGGACAAGTCAAGTATCCTTTCTGGGCTTCTATAAATTTAGGAGCTTGAACTTGATGACCTCTAAGATGTCTTCCACATCCAAATCTAAGATCTTATAATCTTTTATGAATCAGATTTTTCCAACATTTGCCACTATTGCAGAAAAAAGACCAATTTGAGAATTTGAATTCCAGGACAGTACAGTACAAGTTCATTCTGTTTGACACAGTAATTCTTGAAAAGGCAAAATAAGGTCAAAGTGAAATTCAGTTCAATTTAATAAACATTTTCTGAGCACCAACTCTGTACCAACATTTCAAATCAACTAAAGGAACTGCTTATCAAGGCCTGGGAAGCTTTCATACCACTCCAGCCTTATACCATTTAGCAAACTGAAGAACAGAGACCCCTGAGAGAACTGGCAGTGTGCTGAGAGAAAATATTTCCCTGGGATAAAGAGTCCTCTCTAAGATCCATTCAGTTAGTCCATAACGAAGATCTATCTTTGAACTTGAGATAAGATCTTTGAACTTGAGATAAGGAAATAATAATAACAACAATAATAATAGAATATCAATAGTAATAATAAAAACAACTGACATATTTTAGGCTTGCAAAGTATTTTTCATACATCATCTAGCTAGTATTCACAACTGGCCAGTCATTATTTGACAGAATTGGCCATCAAAAAAGGATTACTATCAAAGAAACTAGATGTGCACTTTTTGATATCTTGTGTTATACTTCTTGCTACCCTTCCCATTAAGCACCAATCCATTTATGAGGCAAAGTACCTTTAATGAGTTCCCAAAACCAATCAAGGATGGTGCTTATCAAGAGATACCAAGCTGCCTGTTAATAAAGACACAATTTATTATGAATATTCCCCATTGGCTCCTTTGGCCCTGCAGAGGGGGCAACTCAACCAAAAAATTTTTAAACCCTTACCTTCTGCCTTAGAACTATGTATTTGTTGCATAATCGGAAAAGGATGGGAATAAGGATAAGATTTAAGAGAAGTGGAAGATCCTCTTTAAGGCACATGCTAGGAACTATAGAGAAAGGATTTTAGTAGGCAGGGGGCAGAGGAGGAAAAGTTTGGAAGGGACAACTATTAGAGTGAGTGACTTCCTATGGTAGCAAAGGGCTCTTCCTGTCCTGAAAGGAAGGAGAAAGACTGGCTTGTTGGAGCTTGGCTACCTCAGCCTGTCTGTGGAGAAGGAAAAACCTAAAAATCATCTTGGGAGGTTCTCTGTTTGACTCGAGATCATCTAGCAAAGGATCTGACTATATCTACTGTGTTGCTGTTGTTGTTGTTGTTGTTTTTTAAATCAACTTTTCGGAAGCTTTTGTCTAAAATCTTGTCCGGTTGGAGTTGAGGTTGTACTTCAGGGGTCAGACCCACTGGGTTTGGACTTAGCCATTTTGAGAGCAATCATAATGGGTTTTGGAGACAGCTTTTGAACTCAATAAAGCCCACTACTGAGGGCCATAGATAGGCAGCTTAGCCAGTTCTTTTGGGGAACACTAGGTAGAAAAAGGGCGCTGGTAGGTTAGCTTGAAGAAATGGAAGAATTCCTCTTGCAAGGGATGTAGATTGTTGTGGGTTAGATAGCTAGATCCCTTAGAGTCAGGGACACTGTTTTGATCCTCAGTTCATATACTCTTTCTTTGAATAAATAGAGATACTGATTTTATATAACATTGTCTCCAAGGCATTTTGCAGGACTGACTCAGTGAGAAAAAATGATTCTCCTTTACTCTCACTAACAGGGCTAGGATACCTGAAGACCACGGCTGGGTATTTAGGGAGTTATCTAAGTGGAAACTACATCACATCTATCCACTTGAGTTCTCCTATTGGACTTCTGGGTTTCTTAGTAACCTTCTGCTTTTTGTTTTTTTGTTTTTTTTTTTAAGTTACAAGGCAGGAAAGTGGTAAGGGCTAGGCAATGGAGGTTAAGTGACTTACCCAGGATCATACAGCTAGGAAATGTCTTTGGCCAGATTTGAACCTATGACCTCCCATCTCTAGGCCTGGCTCTCAATTCCCTGAGCCATCCAGCTGCCCCTTCAACCAGTTTTTAATTCATCTCTCTGTATCATCTTCTGCCATTCATATCTTCATCTTTTTCACCAGAATACTTGAGCCCTGCTGAAATCTATATACACAATATCAACATTTCCCTGGCCAATCATTTTAGTAACCCATTTAAAAAAGGAAATATTTCAAGTCATGTATGACTTGTTCTTGATAAAACCAGGCTGATTGTCACTTGTCTTTTTAAATATTCTTCTCCATATATACTATTTCATCACCTTTACTGTGATCAAAAGGCATCTCTACACTGAGAATTCCTACTCATATATCCAGCCTTTTAGTCTCTCCTGCACTGCAATCAAACATTGCTATTTACCAAGCAGTTACTTATTCCTATGTATAGCCCTAAATATTGCCAAATCAGCAGGTCCAAAATGTTATACATTAGCTTTCTCATATATTAGTCCCTCTTTGAAACTTTTCTATGGGCACCACAATCCAGCATCATTCAGGTCTATAAACTCAAAGTCACTTAGAATATTCCCAATTTCTAATTTATTGCTAAGTCTTATTGCTTCTGCCTTCACAGCATCACTTCTGTATGTGTAAATTCTCTACCCACATAGTCACCAACCTTTTAATCTTTCATTATTTCTTTCCTGGATGGCTATAATAATAATTAGTGTTCCTGCTTGCCCTCTTTGTCTTGTTTAATTGATTCTCTAGACTAGTGGTATCAAAATCAAATAGAAACAGGTGCCACTAGACAATAAATAAGAATCACTTTGGGCCACATATTGACTTTTTAAAACCACATATTAACATTTTCTATGTTCTATTTTGCTAAATAGTACTAAAGAACATTTTAATCTGGTCATGGTGTCACTCAGGTGTATTGCATACTACATGGATTATACATTTGGCATCTCTGTTGTAGATAGCAGTGAAAATTATCTTTATAAAAGATAGGTTGACCATGACACTCCTTTATTCAAAACATTTCAGTGGCTTCTCATTTTCTACAGTACAAATATAAATTCCATAAGGTTGTAGGAAGGCCTTCCCCAATCGGGCTCCACCTACATTTTCAGTCTTATTTTGTATTACTCCTCATCATAAATTCAGCATATCAATCAAATTAAACTACTAGCTGCCCCCTAAACTTGACCCCTCATTCTCTTATTTCTATGCTTTTCCACAAGCCATTCCTCATGACTGGAATGTGATCTCTTCTTATATTAGCCTCTTAGGATCATTGATTTCATCAAGGTTTAGTTCCTGTATCATCATATCCCCACAGTTGTTAGTAGTTTCTCTGATCTCAATTCACATTTATTTACCTTCTTTTCTATTTATTTGCATAAAAGTCATATCTCCAAAATACAAAGTGCTATTTAATTTGTGTCTTTGCAACTTCTCTACCTAGCACAGTGATTTGTACATAGTCAAAACAATGTTTGTTGATGAATGTTCACGAACTATCTTTTGAATAATACATTATTTAATTTGTGCCAGAAATCAAAGTTCACTGACATTGATTTTGAAAGCTCCACTCTTTTCTTTTTAAAGACCAAGACTTTTGTCAGTCCCTAGTCTTATGGCACCTGTCCCATTCAGAGTGGAGAATCTTAAACCCATGTAGGGCACATCATTGCTCTCTTGCCATCTCCTTACTTGGGTTTCATCTCCTTAACTTTTATTTTTACCATTCCAAGCCCAAAGAGCATTCTTTTTTGAAGGAAAAAAAAAAGGTAAACGTGAGTAATTCTACCTTTTTTGTACCATCATTTTGAATCCTATGATTTAGGTTTAGATATGGAAGCAATCTTTACAGGCCATTGGCCTATCACTGGTCTTATACCCTTTGATGTTTGTCTTGACCTCAATGTAGTTTTTAAGCCTTTTGTTGTCCTTAGCATTCATTACCAGCATCAGCTCATTTTGAGTTTCCACAATCCTGATGCTGTTCTGATAAGATTCTGTCACTCTTTCTTTATTCATCCTCAGTTATCAGGTTTGTTCACAGTAGGACACTTCTATACAGAGAAGTGTATCATCCTGATAACAGCAGTAATGGAATCAGACTGTTTCAGTAATTCCCCAAATATCACACACATTTTGCTGTAAATGGTAATGCTCACATCTTTCTGACTTACAATGGAAAAATAATAATAATAATCGGTTCCATTCAGAGACATAGCTCTTAGCTCCTGGATAAAGAAAAAATGGCAAATTAGAATATAAATGGAAAAAAGATTTTGCTAGGATGAATCTTCAAACTTATAAGCTTTTTATTCTGTACTTTTTGCATTTGGCAGTTGTTATATGCCATGAAAGATAGATGTGCTGCTTGGAAATAAAGACCTGGTTATTATGAAGTAGTGGAAAGGGCACTCAAATAGTCGTTAGAGGATTTGGGCCCAAGTTGTGGCTCTGTCATTGGTTCATTTTGTGACTATAGCCAGTTCACTAAAGTGAGGAGGTTAGACTAGCTGGTATATACATTTTTATGATATGATTCTGTAAGAAAAACAAGAATTACTATTTTATTGCTTATTAGTATGGGTTACTTCCATGATTTATTGTGGGAATATTGAATCTTGGGGGAAAAATATAGAGCTGAAAAAAAGATCGTGGCATTTGTCCACTTAAAAGAAATAAAACATCAAAATGAAGAATCTATGTGAAATAATATTATTGTAGGCAAACCTGGACTATACTGGCAAAACTAATCATGTAAAGTATACTGATAAGTAAATATTAGTTCAAATAATCCCCTCAAGTGATCACATGAATTCAAATTTGCATTATTCAGAGACAGCTAGGTGGCATAGTGGATAGAGCACCAGACTGGAGTTAGGAGGATCTGGGCTCAAATCTGGCCTCAGACACTTCTTAGCTGTGTGGCCCTGGCAAATCCCTTAACTTCAATTGCCAAGCCCTTGCTGCTCTTCTGTTTTAGAATTGATTCTAAGATAAAAGGGGAGAGGATTTTTTTAATCACCATTATTCAAAGTTATTATATAAGATATAGAAATATGCCATGAATTCAAATAATGCAGCTCACTCAGAGGATTCATTATTCACACCAATCAGGACTTAGCTGTAAATGACAATTTGGTCCTTGTCTATGGATTGAGAAGCCCTAGTTGTACCAGTCTTAGGCCTTGGGAATAAGATTGCATTTACTATTTCCTGCCTGACTAGGTTATCCTAACAAGACTCATTGTCATATTTACTTTGGGGGTATTATTGTTGTTGTAATTATTTTGGATGGAAACAATATTCAGCATGTTGAATTATAAACCTGGGTTTGAAACATCGTTCTATCATCATGGCCTGGATGACATTGAGCTTGTTATTTAAACTCCTTGAGATATTTTCCTCATCTATAAAATGGGGAAAATAATAATACTTGCATGACCTCTATGGTAGGGTTTCTTTGAATACAAAGCTGTGGAGATGACAAATCAGCATATAAATTCAATTCATCTGAACTAATTTCAACAAAGAGTTAAGTATCTACAATGTAGCAGGCACTGAACCTTAGAGATACAAAGTCAAAAATGAAACTATTCTGGTTTTCAAAGAGCTTGCAGTGTAGTGGGTGGGACTGATTAGAACACTTGCAGAGATAAGTGAATATGCAGTATATACAAAGTAATTGTTAGAGGAAGATAGAACTAACAACTGTGGGATGAACAAAAAACTGTGGGATTCAGAAAAGGCTCTATTTTGGGAATGAGTCAGCATTGGAAATGGGTTGGAAAGAAGCTGAAGAGTATTTTATCAAAAATTGGAAAATGAGGGGATGCCCTTCGATTGATTGGGGAATGGCTGAACAAACTGTGATATCTGTTGGTGATGGAATACTATTATGCTAAAAGGAACAATGAACTGGAGGAGTTCCATGTGAACTGGAATGACCTCTAGGAACTGATGCAGAGTGAAAGGAGCAGAACCAGGAGAACACTGTACACAGAGACTAATACACTGTGGTACAACTGAATGTAATGGACTTCCCTACTAGTAGCAATGCAATGATCCAGAGCAATTTTGAGGGACTTATTAGAAATAACGCTAATCATATCCAGAGAAAGAAATGTGGGAGTAGAAACACAGAAAAAGAACAGCTGCCTGATCACATTGTTTGATGGGGATGTAGACTCTAAGAGAACACCCTAATGAAAATATTAATAATGTGAAAATAGGTCTTGATCAGTGACACATGTAAAACCCAATGGAATTGTATGTTGGCTATGGGAGGGGTATGGAAGGAGCAGAGGGAAAGAAAATGAATCATGTAACCATGGAAAAATATTCTAAATCAATTAATTAAATAAAATTTAAAAATAAAATTTAAAAATAAAGAGTATTTTATCATTATCATTATATTTATTTTATAGTGACTGATGGCAGTCCTATGGCAAAACCTGTGTGCATGTCACTAACAATCTAAGAAATACTTGATCCTTGAATGAATCAGAGTTCATATACAAATATATATATAGAGAGACATATATGAAGTATTTTTATAATGTTTGTATTTATACTAAAATTATATACCCACCCATATATATATATTTTTTTCATATATATATATATAACTGGGTATGTGTATTTCTATAATATATGTGTATATGTATATTTGTATATATACATATATATGTATACACATTATATGGTTCCAAAGTCAAAGATTCTTGGGAAACCATAACTTCAAATACATAACCCTACTGTATTTCACTTCTCTTTCTTTTTTTTTTAATTTTTCTTTTTAAGAGAAAATATAATTGTAAAAATTGTTATGTGAAGGGTCTGGGAAAATGCATACTTGGAACATGGGAAGGTTTGAATATTGTACCTTTCAGTATCCAAACCATTCATCTTCCACTGCTGAA
The DNA here is from genome assembly GCF_027887165.1 of Monodelphis domestica. Lineage (NCBI taxonomy): Eukaryota > Metazoa > Chordata > Mammalia > Didelphimorphia > Didelphidae > Monodelphis > Monodelphis domestica. The sequence continues at coordinate 71,439,538 of NC_077232.1, forward strand.
GTGTTAGCACCTTTATGTAATTCTGCTTCTAGTATCCCTCTCTTCTACTATAACTTCTATAGGGTTAGGGTCTCAGTGCAATGTAGAGGGCAATATTTTTCATTTTGAATCTTGAGAAATTTAATTTCCCATCTTTAAATTCCCATCCCATAATGTGCCCATACTGAGCACAATTTAGGGAGAGTGCAAGTTAATTTTTTACTTAAATTTTTTTTTAGTCAACAAGAATTTTTCTCTCCTTCAACCTTATCTTCCACTGAAAAGAGATAAAATATCATTAAAAAATATGCAGTCAAGAAAAATGAGTTACTGTATTGACCATGTCCAAAAACATATATGTCTTTATATGCACTCTAATTTCCTCATCTAATGTTTACAAGAAGTCAATAGCCTATTTCATCTTCAATCTCTTAGAATTGTGAAATATCATTGTTCTGATCAAGATTTTTTATAAATATTCCAAGTTGTGTGTTTTTACAATGTTTTTGTTATTTAGCATGTTGCTTGTTCTACTTATATCACTTTGTATCAATTCATAAAGGTCTTCCCAGGCTTCTCTGAAGTTATCCCTTTTATCATTTTTATGGCATAAGAGTATTACATTCTATTCACATACCATAATTTCTTCACCTATTCTCCAAATGATGGATGCTTCCCTGATTTCTAGTTATATGATTTGGAGAAGATTTGATTCTTTTATTTATTATTATTTATTTTTATTATTATTATTATATTATTATTTATTATTATTATCAGTTTCTCTTTTGCCATTTCTCACAACTGAAAGCAGAAGGAACACATACACAAATAGATGTCATCGTGGGCATCTATGTTCCCCTGTGGTATATGTATACATGACTAATGTATTTATGGCATTTCTTTGGGTTGAGTATGTGTGTCCCATTGTGCTATGTTCCTGTGTGTGTGTCGTGCTGTATGTGTGTGAGAAACAGAAAGACAGATTAAGAAAGGAGAGATAATAAAATCCTAGATATGTAGAGAAACAAAGATGTCTCTCACCAAGGAATTCTTAGCCTGGAACCAAACATATTGATTTTAGGGAACTATGAACTTTGATAAGGAAAAGGTATATTTAATATGCCCCTAAACATTTTATAGGACTCCAACATTTGACCAATCGTACAGAAGTTACTTGATCTATCATGGAACAAAGGTTAATCTGCCCTAAAGGGAAAGCTTGAAAACAAAACAAAATAAATGTAAGCTGCAAGTCAGCTACAAGTAATTTCTCTCTCTTTCCTGCTTTTCATCTCTCAGAAGTATATCTACATGCTTTCAATCTCACTGTCTTGTTTCATCACCATCATCACTGTCTTCATCATCACGTCTTATAATCTTCTTACACATTAAGGTTTATAAAATGTTTTCCAAATAACAAGCCAATGAAATAGGTTGTGCCTGCCTTATTACCCTTATTTTCTAAATGAAGAAGCTCAGGGTCAGAGAAGTAAGATGGCTTATTCATGGTGTCACCACTGAGAAATAGAGGAACCAGGATACAGTTTGAAGGTTTCTGACCACAAATTCCATGTTATTTTTCCCTATGAGTATTTTCTCATTCTCTTTTGTTCTCTCACTCCTCCCTTCTCTCCACTCTTCCCTCTTCCTTTCTCTGTTCTCATTTCCTCTTCTTTCTTCTCTCTCTGTTATTGTCTCTTTCTGTCTCTCTCTCAAAATACTCCCACATAAATTTCAGAAAGTTAGAACTCTAAAGAGTCAGCATGTCATAGTGGAAAGATTAATGGATTACTTAATTATTCCTAGGAGTAATGAAGCTGGACTACTATTTCTAGATTTGCCACTAACTTGCAATCATGGTCAAATCACTAGACTTCTATAGGATTGATTTGTTTGCCCCCAAAAAGATCAATGTCATGTACTTTTTGAGTCAGGTACTGAAGATGTCAATAATTAAGAAAATTCTCTAAGGAGGGGAAAGAGTCATTTTCATTTGCACAAGGGAACGTAGGAAAAAACTAGTTTGGACAGAAGGAGAGAAGATGGAATGTAAAGGCCAAATCAGGCCTTTATCGGGATATTAATAATCAAGAGGCTGTAATTGGCAGACAGCATTGTTGCTACCAAAGCTTAAAACAGAGGCTCTTAATCTTTATTTTCATTTACATGAATCCCTTTGGCAGCCTGGTGAAGTTTATGATCCTTTTCTCAGAATGTTTTGAAATGCTTTAAAATAATTCAAAAATTAAATAACTTTGAAAACATGTTCTTTAAAAGAACATACAGAGGGGGCACTGCCAAGCCTAGAGACAGGAGGTCCTAGGTTCAATTCTGGCTTTAACCATTCCCTGACTGTGTGACCCTGGGCAGATCACTTAATCCCCATTGCCCAGCCCTTACTACTTTTCTACCTTGGAACCAATATACAGTATTGATGCTAAGATGGAAGATAAGGGTTTTAAAAATAAAGAAAAGAAAATACATAAGATTATAAAGGAAGCTGAATGATATAGAAATATGGCTATCAAAATATTTGCTAGAACCACATTCAGAAACCCCTGAGTTAGAGAAAACATGAATACCCCGCAAGGATATATATATTTTTTCCAAGTGGCTATTATAAGGTTGGCCAAATCCCTCACTGTCTCTTGAAACTTTTCATAAGGCAGCTCATGCCTGAAAAAGATTTCACCTTGTAGAGCTGATTCAAAACAGTCCTAATCATTGAAACAGTGCATTATTTTTAGAGCCACCAATTTGTGGGAACCTTATTTGACCCAATTTGCCAAATACCTCAATGGAAGTTTCAATCTCTATTATAAGTTTGGGCGGGGGCCTCTCTCACTGAAAACTAGGTGATTTAATTTTTCAAAAGATTTGTGAAATTCCCTAATGGAAGGAGCCAATGAAGTATCATATATTTGTAATTAACTTATTTTGAATAGAGAGCTAGAAAATCTAAAGGTAAACTACCTGGTCCTGAAATCCTGGGAAAAAGCAATGAATCTCCATATGAAAAAAAAATTACTATTTCATTAGCAACTCCCTTCAATTTTGAAAGTGCTTGTTGTTTAATGAACAGGAAAGTTCACAAGTGAACAAATCAACAGAAGGAGGATGGAGTGATCTCCATATTTGCATTTAAGTATGATTCTGGAACCAGAATGTATTTGCAGCAACTGGAGGAATGACTAAGTTTATTGGTCCTGATTACTATTTTAGTATTAATATGGTCTGTCTGAAACAATAAAAGTCCTCATTTACAGTGGTATCTGCCCAGAAAAGCTTATTGTTCTTTGGAGGGCATTTGATAATTGCCTCAAAATAGACTGTGAAAGTATGAGGTTTCCATCCCGTTGATTTCCCCGATTAATTTTGGAAGGCAGTATAGACTGTGGAAATAACTTGTAATTGGATTTGCAGTTAGAGCCCTATTTCCATCAGCTCCATTCCTGGTTAATTTTGGAAGGCAATGTAGACTATGGAAATGAGTTGTCGTAATCAGATTTATAGATCGGGCCCTATTTCCATCATTGAAACCATGCCATTATGGGATCAGTTGGAGGGGTTTAGTGATGTTTGGCTCAGGGAAGAAAAGACTTATAGGAAACATGAAAGCTGTATTCAAGAATTTGAAGGGCTTTCTTGAGGAAGAGATATTTTTAGATTTGCTCTGCCCCACTCCAGTAGATAGATTTAGTCATGGAGAGGTAATTTTAACTTCAAATGAAGGGGGTGGGGGGAAATGTTTACAATTAGAATTGGCCAAAAAGGAAATGGTTGCCCTTAGAGATGTGTCCCCATCACTGGAAATTTTCAAGGAGAGGAAAGATAATCACATCATTGGGATGCTGTAAATGGGGTTTCTTCTCAGATATAAGTTGGACTCTGAGATCGCTTTTAACTCTGAATTTCTGGGATACTGTAATTCTCCATTATTCCTTGCATCAGGCTAGATGATGAAGAGCTTATCATCAATTATTGTGTATAACAGACCCATATCTGAGTGTCTATATCTGCCCTAAGGTATTTCAGAACCAGTAGGATGCATCCACAGTAGATTTTTCCACAGACCTATAAAATGTATGAATGCAATTGCACAGAAAGAATTGCATAATTCTGGGCTTTCAGATTTCATTTTTTCTTGGGTGCTTTCAACTAGAAATGATAATTCATATGGGAAAATTGCATATTACTCCCAGTAATTTACTTAGAGAAAGGTCAGAAGAATTGTAATATTACTCCATCAAATTGAAAACACATGTCTATCCTGTCTTGGTGCCCACAGGAAGGCCATGTTGTCCTGCATCTCACAGCAACTTGTGCATTTGTCTTTTAGGGAGTTCTTTGATGACTTGTTCAATTTCTTTTTCTGATATGGGGTTGTTTATGTAGTCTATTTCTTCCTCTGTTAGTCTAGGCAATTTGTATTTTTGTAAATATTTATCCTTATCACATAGATTGCCGTATTTGTTGCCATATGATTTAGCATAATAATTTTTAATGATTGCCTTCATTTCCCCTTCATTAGAGGTGAAGTCTCCCTTTTCTTCTTGGATACTATTAATTTGGTTTTCTCCTTATCTTTTTTTAATGAGATTGACCAGTACTTTGTATATTTTATTTGTTTTTTTTCAAAGTACTAGCTTCTAGTCTTATTCATTCAATCAATAGTTCTTTGACTTTGAATTTTATTAATTTCTCCTTTGATTCTTTTGGATCACTAATTTAGTCTATATCTGAGGATTTTTAATTTGTTCACTTTCTAGTTTTTTAATTTGCATGCCCAATTCATTGACCTCTTCCCTTTCTAATTTGTTAATATATGAACTCAAGGATATGAATTTCCCTCTGAGTACTGCTTTGGCTGCATCCCATAGATTTTGAAAGGATGTCTCATCATTGTAATTTTCTTCAATGAAGTTATTAATTATTTCTATGATTTGTTCTTTAACCAATTTTGGAGAATTACATTGTTTAATTTCTAATTAATTTTTCATTTGCCTCTCCATGTACCTTTATTAATTATTATTTTCATTACCTTGTGATCTGAGAAGGTTGCATTTGTTATTTCTGCTCTTCTGCACTTGTTTGCAATGTTTTTTATGCCCTAGTACATGGTCAATCTTTGTGAATGTCCCATGTGCTGATGAAAAGAAGGTGTATTCCTTTTTGTCCCTATTTATTTTTCTCCACATATCTACTAACTCTAATTTTTCTAAGATTTTTATTCACTTCTCTATCTCTTTCTTATTTATTTTTTGGTTTGATTTATCTAGTTCGGATAGAGGAAGGTTCAGGTCTCCCACTAGAATAGTTTTTCTATCTATCTCATCCTTGAGGTCCACTAGTTTCTCCTTTAGAAATTTGGATGCTATGCCATTTGGGGCATACAGATTGAGTACTGATATTTCCTCATTGTCTATAATGCCTTTTATCAGGATGTAATTATATTCCCTATCTCTTTTAACTAGATCTATTTTTACTTTGGTTTTGTCAGATATCATGATTGTGACTCCTGCCTTCTTTTTATCACTTGATGCCCAATAAATTTGGCTCCATCCTCTTACTTTGACCCTATGCGTATCTACCTTCCTCATGTGTGTTTATTTTGGACTGCATATGGTAGGGTTTTGGATTCTAATCCACTCTGCTATTTTCTGGTGTTTTATGGGTGAGTTCATTCCATTCACATTCAGAGTTATGATTACCAGCTGCGTATTTCCCATCATTTTGATTTCTACTACTACTATTTCCTTCTGCACCAATGTTTTGTTGTTAATCAGTACCCCTAATTCCCACCCTTATTTTACTTCCCTTTCTACCCCCTCCCTTCTTATTCCCCCCTTATTTTCTTTACAGTCTTTTTAAACTACCCCTCCACCCTCTCCCTCCTTTGTACTGCTTCCCTCCCCACTGTTTGTTACCCTTCTATTTCCCTATAAGGTGCAAATCAATTCTCCACCCCAATGGATTGGATTGTTCTCTTTGAGTCAATTTCAATGCATGTAAGAGTTGAGTATTTCCTATCTCCAACTTCTTTATGCTTCCAGTGTATTGATGTTCTTCCCCCTCCCACCATGAGCTTCTTTGTGACATGTAAATTTACCTCCTTTTGTTTCTTTTCCCATTTCTTTTAGTATTAACCTCTTTTTTAGCTCTAGTTGTGTGTGTATATATATATACACACATATATGTATTTATGCATACACATATCTATATACATATTTATGTCTTGTAATTTCATCCTATACAGTTTGTCACTGTTCCCTCTAAGTGTAATTCTTCTAGCTGCCCAGGTGATAATAACAATTTTTAAAAGTTACCAATGACCTCTTTTCTCATAGGGATACATATCATTGTAACTTATTGTGTCTCTTAAAAATTTTTTTTGTTTTTTTGTTTTGCTTTGTTTTTCTTTTTTCCCCTCTTTTTAAATTACCTTTTGATGATTCTCTTGAGTTCTGTGCTTCGGCATCACATTTTCTGTTCAGGTCTGGTCTTTTCTTTATAAATTCTTGGAATTCTTCTATTTTGTTAAATGACCATACTTTCACCTGTAAGAATATAGTCAGTTTTGCTGGGTAGTTGATTCTTGGTTGTAGACCTAGTTGCCTTGCTTTCTAAAATATCAGTGTAGATGCAGCCAGATCCTGTGTTATCCTCACTGTGGTTCCATGGTATCTGAATGACTTATTCTTAGCAGCTTGTAATATTTTTTCCTTGGTCTGATAGTTCTTGAATTTGGCTATAACATTCCTGGGTGTTGTCAGTTGGGAATTAAATACAGGAGGTAATCTGTGGATTCTTTCAGTCTCCACTTTTCCCTCTTGTTCTAGAATATTTGGGCAATTTTCTTGGATAATTTCCTGTACTATTATGTCCAGGCTTTTTCTTTTGTCATGGTCCTCTGGTCAACCAATGATTCTTAAGTTGTCTCTCCTGGAACGATTTTCTAAATCTTCTGTTTTGTGCATGAGGTGCTTCATATTTTCCTCAATTTTTTCATTCTTTTGATTTTGTTTTATAGTGTCCTGCTGCCTTTTGAACTTGCTAGCTTCTAGTTGTTGTATTCTAGATTTTAAAGACTGGATTTCTTCCCTGGCTTTTCGATCATCCTCCTTCTGGTCTGATTTTCTTTGGAGGTCATTTTTCAATTTCTCTGTCTCATCTTTCATTTTCTTTGCCTCATCTTTTGAGCTGATTAATTTTGGCTTTCAAGCTACTGTTTTCTGTTTCCAGATGATTTATCTTGCTTTTTAAGTTCTTTTCCCAGTTATCTTCAGCCTCTCTTAATTGTGTTTGAATTGTATTTTGAGTTCTTCCAGAGCCTGTATCCAATTCACTGGGTTTTCTGTTTTTTTGTTTGGTGTTCCCTCATCCTTCTCTGTTCTGTTTGCTCTTTGCTCATTACCAGTATAGAAGCTGTTGATTGTAATTTATTTTTTCTTTTTATGTTGTTTGTTCATATCTACCCCCTTCTTTACTCCCTGCTATTGCCTGATCTCTTGCTCCTCTAGTTTATTTTTGTGCTTCTGTGCTTTTCTTTCCTTCACCCTTGGGGTTTTGTCAATAAATCTCTCAGTGCAGTCTGCGGGGGAGGGGTATTGGAATTTTTGGAATTGGAATTGGAATATTGAGCTTCTCTGCCTTCTGGAGGCTTTGCTGGAATGAAGTCCAGCAGTTTGTGGGGGAGGGGTTTTGGAGCTTGAGCTTCCTACCCTCTATAAGCTTTGATGGGATTAAGTCTGGCCGGGTTGCTGGATGTTCCCAAGGCCAAAACTTTGGGGAAGAGGGCAATATGGAGTGTCTCCACTCCTGCAACTATGCCTCCTGCTCTGTGTTTTTCCTCTATCTGCTTCCCCACTGCTGGTGTTGGACACTCTAAGCCTGGCACAACTTTGCCCAGAAGGTACCCCCTCTAGACCTGTGCCTTTGCCTGCCCAGAGGTTCCAGCTGCCACTGGAGACTTAGCGCTCTAGGTGGGGGAGGGGTCCTGGGATCTTTATTCTTCCTTCCTCTTAAATTCGAGTGTTCTCGATTTCTGACTTTGGGTGGGTGTACCTTTTAAGTTGAGTCCAGCAGGAGTGTTCCTTGGCTCTGTCTTGTTGTTAGGTTTGATGTTCAGTCCCCTAGGAGAATTTAGTTTGTAATCGGTAAGGAAGGGTTTTCAAAGGTCTGGACATTTGCTTACTCTATGCCACCATCTTGACTCTTCCTCCACAGTCTTTTTCCAACCTGTGCATTTGTAACACTAAAGATCATCAAGGTGATTCACAAGCTACCAGATGCTGCCATAAATTTAAAAAATAGTCTAAAATGTCATAGGATTTAGACTTCAAAGTGTAAAGATTAAAATTTAGGGGAGACTGAGGCAGGTAGAAATTAGTTTCTGTCTGCAAGGAGTATTATAGTTTTATGATGTTTATTAAAGATTAAGGATTAAAGAAAATACAGGATAAGAAAGCAAGTGACTAGGCCAGAGAGAGGCCTAGACACAACCTCACCTACATTATGAAAAAAGCCACGTCTGCTTGCAAACAGAAACAGGAAAGAAAAAACAGAGACAAAAGGGCCTTTCCAATCAGGTAAAATAACTTTTCGATCTCGGCCCACATGAGAATTCAGTGAGATTACAAAGCATTTTGGGGAAGTGGAGCAAGGGCTTTTGGGGATTGAAGTCCTGGATTCGAGTCTATTTTTACAAAAGAAACTTTAGATAGATTTCATCTGCTGCAAACTCTTCACATTAGAAATGAAGAAAGTAGAAAAGGGTACACCCAAGGACATATTGGTACTAGATGGTAGAGAAGAAGAAATGAGGGTGGAGGATATTTAAAATAGTTTCTTTTATACAAGTAGGTTCTTTTTCAGGGGGACCTAGAATTTCAGGGTATCATTTAGATGCTTTTAACTGCAGATTCTTGCCCTGCCTCTCCAATGTACTCAGCTCTAGAAACTCCAAACTCTCTTCCACTGTTTTCACAATGTAAATCTGCCTTTAGACTTGTCTTCTTCATTAGTTTGCCTTGGGTTTATAGTTTTCTTGAATAAAAACCTTCCTGGCTATTTTAATGTACTCAGAACTATTTCTCCTTCTATTTAGATTCATGGCTAGGGGTAAAACAGTCACAACTTTCCCCAGAGCAGAAATTTTAAATATGTAGCCCATGTTTGGCTCTGGGTCACAATTCTATGAGGTGAACCACATTAAAATGTAATAGGAAAATATAATTAGTAAAATAAATAAAAAATAAAATATATATGTTAATTTGTGTTTTTTTAAGTCAATTTGCAGCCTGAAGGGACACTTACATGCAGTTTCATGGCTCCCATTTGTATTTGACTTTGTCAGCATTGCCCTAAGACAACAAAATTTAGAAGATATAGAAAATGGACAAATGCAACCTTTTGATCGGGTAGAAACAACTGAGCTTAACAGGTGGAATAATAATAGCAATAATATAATATAAGAAGCTACTAGATTATGGGATACAGACTGGAACTGTGATGTTATTGGCACAGGGAAACTCCAAATGAAAAATTCTACCAATTCAAATTGGTACCTTCTCTGGAATTAATAGTTTTAGTTGCCTACAGCTCTGAGAGCCTAAGTGACTTGCTGAGAAACACAACTATGTGTCAGAGGCAGGACTCGAAATAAGATCTTCATGACTTTGAGGTCAGCTCTTTGTTCAGTGTTCACTATGTTCACAGATGCATCTGCTAGGTTATATATATTCTTATTCATGTCTGTCTCAATGAAATTTATGTTAATTACTTTTTAAAAAACCTTTCCTTCTGCCTATTGGTTCCAAGGCAGAAAAGTGATATGGGTTAGGCAATAGTAGTTAAATGACTTGCCCAGAGTCACATAGGCAGGAAGTATCAGACCAGATTTGACCTCAGGACCTCTTGTCTCTAGGCCTAGCTCTCAATCCAGTGAGCTTCCTAGCTGTCCCCTTATTACTTCTTTAAGATGTTGATCCCAAAGCTTTGATTTAGTTTTGCTTGCCAAGGTGCTGAAATGACTAGTAAGTCAAGGTTTTGCTTCCAGAGTAAATGCCACTAGGCATCAGTCTTTTCTGTAACTACCAAAAGACTTTTTTTTTCATAAATAGTCCATGAGAGAACAGTGACATCTGTGAAACAAGGAAAGGTCATGTCTTTTAGCATTGTTGTCCTCATCAATAGCAGATATTGATTTTATGCTCATCTTCTTCATGGCCTGAATCTTAATTCAAGATTAAATACTTCATTGTTTATTCATAATTATTACCATTATTGTTGTCATTGGTAGGAGAGCTTTGTTATTTATATTATTATCATATAATCTATAAATATTGGTCTTCAATAAAACTCTCCTCCACACCCTAAGCAGAAGGAGCATGATTAACTTTTCAATAAATTTGTTAAGTAGACATAGAGGGCACATCAGTGTTAAGAGGAATAAAACAGAGGGAGTCAGAGAGGATACTCATGGCTGATGTCTGACAGGTTATTCTGTGCAAAGTCAGGATGTAGGGTGAAATAAAAGGCCAAAGAGCACCTAAATGAATATTAACAGGGAGAACTGTAACAGATTTTTTGTTCCCCAAAAGCTACTTCATAGGCATAGAATCGGAGAGAACTCCAAGGTGACACATAAAAATAAAAATCAGTCAATATTTGAACAAAGTTCTTTCTCTTCACAGTCAGTGTACCTTTTTCCTGTACCATTTTTTTCACAGAATCCACTAGAGAATTAGTACTTATGAAAAACATTAGAAAAAATCACTGAGTATGATGCAAAGAACAATTATCCTATTGAACTGATGGGTATCTGCTTCCCACTGCAGATCTCTTATTTTAAAATAGATGGTAAAAATTTAGCTGAAAATTCTCCTGTCTAGGGTGAATTAAAAAAATCCTTTAACCATTGCTCCATACTTAGCCATATTCTTCTGTATGTTTTTTTTTTCATTTTCAGTTACTTTTTTCTATAATAATGATAAAGGCATGGATCATTAGGCTTATTGAATTGACAGATGACACCGATCTGAGAGGAGTAGTCAATGCATAGTTTGCCAAGAATTTGAATCTAAAATTATGCAGGTTGACTGTAATATTGGAGAAACATCAATAAGATAAAATTTAACCATGATATATCAAAAATCCCACCACACAACCATTCATTTTTATAATGTTATTGCCTGTGTGTGTGTGTGTGTGTGTGTGTGTGTGTGTGTGTTGGATGGGGGAACCTGGCTTGGCATTATCAACAAAAAGGATCTAGGCTTTTGAAGGGCAGTTATGTGAAAGAGACATTAGACTTGTCCTGCTTCTTCCTAGGAGCAAAGAATCTTTCTGAAATTTAGAAATGTAAAAAATTAGAATGCGTGGTCTTGGTGGAAGAAGGAATTGGTAGATTCATCTTCAAACTGATCCTGGATGACCACTTACCAATTCGTTATGTTATAGAGAAGTGTTTTTTTTTCAGGTAGTTTGGAGTAGGTGGTTTCTGAGAACTGAGGATTGTGAAACTCTCCTAGCAAATTGTAAGTTTCTCCCTTCTAATATGAACCATACATTTGATGCAAATGCTTAAAAAAAGCTGATGTGCTCTCTGCCTGCATAAATTGAACATGGCATTCATAATATGGAAGGAAGTTATTTGGATATCCTTTACATTAGCCAAAATATCTGCGGAAAAGTTAAGTTTCAGAACTGTATTTAGAAAAGACACCAACAAACTAGCAAGGATACAGAAAAAGGGAAAAGGATGGCGAGAAGGTCTAAATTCTGTCATATGAGAAATGGTTGAAGAAACTAGGGATGTTTATACTTGGGGAAATAAGCATTAGAGAAATAGACATGATCCTTTCAAACAGTACAAGGGCTGTCCTGTGAATGAGATATTTTACTTTTTCTGTGTTCTCTTAAGCCATGGTCCTTTGCCTGAGGTTCACAAACCTACAGAGAGAGGTCAGAATCCAAATCTGTCCCAACAGAATAATCTTCGATGGGGAAAATTACATTTTTGTTTTCAATATTATTTATTTAATTTATAATCCTATGCATTTTATTTTATGCTTCTAAAATATTATTCTGGAAAAGTTCATAGATTTTACCAGATTACCAAAGGGGTTCATGCCAAAAAAAAAAGGATGGAGAATCACTGTGCTGGAGGGTAAAACATTATTTCCACAAATAATAATCTGTTACTTCTTTTAATATATGCAATTCTTTCTACTATACAAACTACTTTCTCATCTTTTCCCTTATAGAAACCATTTCCAGTAGGCAGAGAAGATATTAGGATACTACCCTTGCTTTTTTAGCAAGTTGATTGAATAATTAATTGAAATGACTGACCTCCTACTCTTCTAACAGTTCCAGAAGAAGAACAAATAAAGGCCACCAAGCTGGCCTGCTGTGTTCAAAGTGTGAGGAGGTGTAACTCCCAGAAGAGTATTCAGACCAAACTGTGAAGGGACCCCTCATCTGAGGACAGGGTATTGTTTAGCTAGCAGTTAGAAGAACTTAGGGGAAGTCACCACATTGTCCTTTGAGTTTGTTTTCTTTACAAGCTCATCCTTTATATATCTTAGTTAAACTTAGCACACAATATAGAAATTACAATTTTAATAAAGGAAGATAATCAATAGATATTTCATTCTCATTCCAGTTCTGTGGGTCGAATCTCCTGCCTCTAACTGTGACATCACTGCCATCTTGTGGCAAAATACCTAAGAGGGGAAAAAAAGATGCCTCTAAAGTATTTAAATTGAAATGAAAAGAAATAAAGCAGGGACATTCACTTTATCTAGTTTTTATTATAACCTTGAGATCAAATAGTTTGGGGTGCTTTATATCTATAATCATCTAGTAACAATTTCTTTTTTCTCCTTCTGATTACTAAGTTTTGGGCTTTCAATTGTTTATTGCTGTTGTGTATAAAGACATTAAGCAAAAAGGAAGGAGTTAAAGCTACCCCATGGGAGTATGGGGGAACAAATGAGAAGCTAAACCTTAATCACAGATTGGAGGACTTGGGAAAGTTGGATTTTTTCACTCAATGCTTATTTATGGAGCATTGGGTATATTCTTCCCAGTAAGTCTGAAACAGATACCAAACTATTCAGCACTCAGAGGGAAAGAGAAAAAATGAGAATCTTTGGGAGTTATGCAGGTCAGAAAGATGTTTAAATTTAAGATAAAGGTACAAATTACTGGTTGAAAGGCATGTCAAATTTATGTTTTAAGCCCCCCATCCCTGAGAACTGAGACATTTCTTTTACTTAATATATTTTTATGAGCCTTAATAAAGTTAATGTTGATTTTGTAGGAAAAATGGAGGTAAAATTTTGTGATTAACTATTAGGCAAAGACTTAGTCATGTTGATGAAAGTCTATCTCATGGTCTATGCAAACAGCAGAGCTCTCAGATCATGGCAATTCTCTCTGGATGCTGCCAAAAATACTGTTGAGGAGAGAGCAAACTACTTCTCCCTGGAAAGGAGATGATTCATTCTGATTAGAAAAATTAAAAGTACTTTTAGCAACCATTCCAGCCATCACATTGTCCTTTTATCTTATGATCAACTAGTATTTGGATAAGGAATCTTTTAGGAACCATGTGAACTCTTTGAGACTTCAAGATATTTTATATTCAGGGTCTTTTGTAAACAAGATTATTTTGTAATTGTGGAACTGGATGGGCATTTTTTCTTACATCTGTTGAAAAAAGTCAAGTCCAAAAACAGTTTACAGGCCCAGTTAAAAGATCCTTAAGGTATGGCCTCTGTAGGTCAGGTAGAAATGACAAATAGGTAATGTAGAATAGACAAAGCATGAATCAGATCAGGTCATTAGTATCAGGAATAATTAAAATTATGAGGGTGAGGTTTGTTGCAGGGAGAATTCATGGGTGATAACAAGAGGTGGGGCCTGGTGCAAAGAGATTCAGGAAGTCAGTCAAGTACCTTGGATAGTTCACTGGGACAGCTGTTGCTCAGACAAATTCTAACAGTAGACAAGGAGCTATTATTCTCAGAACCTCAAACCTTTTTGATCTCAAATCCCTTTTTTATTACTCTCTTCATCATTCATTTTCTGAAGACCTTTCCCCTCTTCAAGATCTAGGACAAGATACAGGAGCCCTAACTATTATAGACTTAATTAGGTTTGCTTTTGTTGGGTTTTTTAACAGTTTTAGCAAAATGATGAACAACTAATTGTCAAGTCTTCCATTTGTTACAGCTTATAAAACATAAAATATCTTTCTTTGATGTCCTGCTGTGGCACAAAGGTGACCTTTGCCTGTCAAAGGCTTTGCTGGTGAAATGAAAACTCTAGCAGGTCCTACTAAATTGGAAAGACTTCAAAATTAAGTTTCACATTGTTCTATATGTGTGTCATTCAAGGAGCAATTTAAGTTGAGTATCTCATAACCAGCAGGTTGATCAATAGGAGATAATTTTTTTTCAGCCACATAAACCCAAAGGCCATCTGCTAAGGTTGTAATTTGTGTCAGTGGAGGGAGAACCCATACTGATAAAATCACAGTTCTTTTAAAGTATTTCTTAATTATCATTTTGATCATAATATAGATTTCCCCTTCAAATTTAGCTTGCATAAAACCCAAGTCTAGCCTAATTAATATTGTTTTCAAGTGAATAGTTATGCAATTTTTCCTAACAACAAGATCTCAGTTTTAAGGTCTAACCTAAACTGGACCATGCAGTAGATTTCTTTTTAAAAAAATGATTTCCTTAGTGATCTTTCTAAATGTTGACAAAAACTAAAAATGAAAAGTTTCCTTTTAAATGGCAAGAATCCTTAGTGTATCCTTAATTTTCTTTATGATTATTTTTGTGGGGGGAATGGAGGGAGAGAAATGAAAGTGATAGAAGCATATCTTGAGAATCATTTTCAGTTGGTATATATGTGGTCCCAGAAATGGTCCTCTGAAGTAAGATCCTTGCAAGTAGAGCATATAAGTAAACTGATAAGATGACATTTTAGGTACTGTCATCTAGTGTTGCCTTAGTCCACGTTGTAAAGTCATTGAGCATTGGGGGTAGAGTCCAAGAATATGTATTACAATTCCAACTCTGTCACATGGATGGTTGTGATTTTGGGAAACTTGCTGAATGTCCATGGACTTTTAGTTTCCTTTAGTATAAAACAGAAAATATTTAACACTTGGCCTGATAACTACTCAGTGTTGTCATAAAGGTCAAATGAAAATAATGCACATAAAAGACCTTTGCAACCATAAATTATTAATCAGATAACATCTTATAAAAATGAATTATATTCTTGTTTTTTATTACCATTGGTACTTGATTTCTCTATCCTATGCCCAGCTGCCTAGCATCTTCACTCCCCCTCTATGAAATCATGCTATCTGTACAGAATATGACAGTTATTCACACTGAGGTGTAAATGATTGTGAGGGCTTAGCCTATTATCCTTCCCAGGGGTACTGAAACAGAGAATAAGATCTGAAATTGAATGAATGATGCTCTAGCAGTGGTTCTCAACCTTTCTAATGCCGTGACCCCGCAATACAGTTCCTCATGTTGCGGTGACCCCAAACCAAAAAAATTATTTTGGTAGCTACTTCAAAACTGTAATTTTGCTACAGTTATGATTTGGAATGTAAATACCTGATATGCATTATGTATTCTCATTGCTACAAATTGAGAGGTTGAGAACTGCTGCTCTGTCCCATCATCGAATGGGTCCCATTTTGGCTTGGGATAGAAGTATTCCTGGCATGCCTGAAATCATATGCTCCACATGATCAATTATCAGGAAGTCATGGTCTGAGATTGTAATTTTAATTGTAGTTTCAATAGGAGAGTGCCACAAACAGAATTTTTTAAAAAACATGTAACTGAGTTGTGAGTTTCTAATTTCCTTAAGTAGCTTTCTAGGAATGACTCCTACGGGAAGCACAAGACAACCAAGAATATTTTTAGTCAATAGATTCCATGCCAGAGATTTCTTGTTGGTCCAGTGTCATATTTGGCTCTTAGATTTATTACACTTCTGACAAACTGAAGATCTAATGACATAAGAATTTTCTGTGACTTAAAAAAAAAAAACTATTGGCCCTCATTTTTTATTTACCTTTATATGCACCAGAATTTGCTTGTTGGTTTCAAGGGTCAGCTATCTGACAACTGTAGCCGTAAAAGAAATCAGGAGCTCCAACAAGTCTCTCAAAGCACTGCTAATTTTTAAATATGAATAATCTTATTGTGCCAAAGGAAATTATTTGTTATTAAAAGTATTCATAGTCAGTGAAGCAAAATTGGCTTGTGTGTAGCAGCAAACAATCAAAGAGTTCAGTCCCTGCTCCTCCAGCTCTTAGTCAAGGAATACAAACTTATTTCAACATAGATCAAGCTAGATATAATTGGTATGGTCTTCTATTATTTTTTAAAATCTTGAGATGCATTCTATAATAGGAATAGAAATGTAATTGTAAATTTTTAAACTTAAAGGGACCTTAAGGGGTGTTGATTCAGTTATAATTAAATTAATATATTTACCCAGTTATTAATTTTTATAAAGTTTATTTGGGTAGACAATCATAATTTTAAATCTCATTCTTACTTTAAGTTCAGACCGCATTTTTCCTAGCCTCCATCAATGCTTCTCTCCCTTTACCTGTCTCTCCAGCACCGTGTCTGTACAATAAGGCCCCCACAAGACCTGCTCCCTCTCTTATATTGACATACACCATGTAATGGATGCAAACTCTGGCATTTAGAGAATGTGGATGGACAGGTTGGCCCTCCAGGAGTGGGGAGGGAATGAATTTCCCTGACACAAATCTAACCCTTCATTTTATAAATCGGGAAATTGAAACCCAAGGATATTAAGTCACTAACCTAGGGTCATATAGCTAATAAGCATCTGAGCCAATGAGATGAGGAGTCGGGTCTTCTTGAATCCAAGTCTAGTGTTCTAGATGTAACATTTGAGCTTACCTGTTGTTTGGGATAATGAATGTAACTGGACTTACTTTGGTCCTCACTGTCTGAAGGTCAGGAATATTATATTTCATCCTTCCCCTAGGGTTCTCCAGGACTTTTAAGATCATTATCTTAAGCTTCTACTGATTGTGTTCCCTCGGTTTTAGGGAAGTTTCATCTAACCACTTAAAAGTCAGATTAACTTTTGCAAAAAGTTTTTACAAATATTTGTTCCAAAGGAATAGTAAAACAAGCATAAAGAATTTTCCTCTAAACCCTAAGGGGCCATGATGCATCCTCTACCACCTATGTCCTGGGGAGGAAGAGAGGGATTTGGTACCCAATTTAGTTCAGTTTCTATATAGCATTTAGTACCACTGAGTTCCAAATTCAAAGTATTCCCTACCTTGAGTTTGTGTCCCAGGACCCTAGTTTCCTCAGGATTTCTGTGCAGGGATGACTGCAACTTCTCATCTGACATCCTGAGCTCCAAATCCCCATGGCTTGAGCTCTCAAGGCAAGGAATCCAAACCCTACAATTAAAACTAAAAAGGACAGAAGAAACAGGTCAAAATTCTTGGATGAAGCAAACCTCCAGACCTTCCCTCTCACCTAACTTCAAGGTGTGCTTTCTGTAGGTGAATAAAATCTACCCTTGGACACTATTGAAAACAGTAAGCAGTTGTCCATCAGTCAGTTAAATGTAAAGATGCACACAATTCTGGCTATGAAGCCAAAGCTAGTTAACCCAATAGTTAGAGCCTGGAGTCAAGATGAGTTCAAATCTAGCCTCAGATGATGCATACCCCTGGATGATTCACCTTCCCTTTGTCTACCTCAATTTCATCCTATGTAAAATGAGTATTATATTAGTACCTGCTTCTTAAAGACATTGAGGAAATCAAGTGAAATAATATTTGTAAAATGCTTAGCACAGTACCTGACACTTAGTACTAACAAAATAAATGATTGATTGATCTATCCTGTTTCCAAGGAGAACTAGTCCAATGTCTTGCACTCCATCTTTATTGGTCTAGATCTGGGTCATATGCTTGTTATATATGTAATAAACTTACACTCCCTCACCTGATATAGTTAAGCAGTAGTTATGTCTGTGTGCTGAGAGTATTGCTTATATATATATATATATATATATATATATACTGCTTAGTCATATTTCTACCTTAAAATCAACTACTCAATCAATATACCTTTCATTGGGATCAAGGGGAAATTTCCAAAGTAGGCATCTTTGCCTCCTTGCTCACCAGTAAGGTTTGTTATTTCCCATCCTTCTAATTCCAGGGGAAACTTCCACACAGCTTCTCATTTTTAGGCTCTATACCCAGTGGAAAACTCACTTCTTCATGCCTTACTAGTGGAAACCCAAAGCCAAATTATCATTACAAGTGTCAGTAGTATTGCCTGTGAATAGATGCTAGACTTAACTTCCATTTTTCCATTCTAATGGAGTAGACAGGGTTTGGGGGAGAGGGGAGGGAGACATAATAGATAATCCCCCAAATTATTTTTTAACTTTGGAATGAATGTTTGTATTAACACTTGAATATGTGTGTCTGATGTTTTCATTTCAAGCCAAATGAAGACTTACTACCTGTGTGACCATGAATAATGATGATAACTTAGCAGTTATAATTTTTTTAAGGTTTCAAAGCATTTTACATTCATTTTTATCAGTTGATCCTCTTATCAACTCTAGGTGATAGTTGCCATTATCTCTATGAGGAAACTGAGGCTGTTAAAAATTTAAGTGACTTGCCCAGTTATACAACTTATCAGCATCCAAGGTAGAATCTGAACTTGGGTTTTCCTGACCTGATCTGAGGCGTTAGATGGTGCCCCAGTGAAGAAAGCAATGAGCTTGGAGTCTGTAAGCCCTGAATTGAAATCTAGGTTCAGACATTTACTAGATAGGTAACCTTGGATGAGTCATTTAACCTCTGTTTGGTCAATTTCCTTGTCTGTAAAGTGGAGATAATAATAGTACCTAACAGTGTTATTGTGATGATCAAATGAGATAATAATTGTAAACTCTTAGAGTAGTGCCTGGCACATCATAAGTGCTATAGAAATGTTCATTACACATCCTCTAGTTAACTCTATCATCTAATCACAGAAAATATTATTGACATTTATAAAGATGATTGGGTTTTTGAGGTGAGTTTTCCATTGAGTACAAGGCATAAAAATGAGAAACTGCATGGAAGTTTCTCCTGGAGTTGGAAGGAAAGGAAATACCCAACCATACTGATGAGTGAGGAGGCAAAGGTGCCTACTTGGGGAATTGTTCCTTGGTCACAGTGAAAAGGATATTGGTTGAGCAGCTGATTTCAAGGCAGAAAGATGACTAATGAAAATAATGTAAATAATAACAACCACAACAATAATAATAATACTGCAGTCACCATTCTATCTTCTGTGTCAACTATTTGCACCATCAATTTACTCAATAGTAAAATTAGGTTGTTAGAATCAGTGGCCTCTGAGACCCTTTCCAGCTCTAGATCTGTGATTCTCTGATCCATGCTAGGATTTAATTTGAAAGGAAATGGAAAACAGATGATTTTCTCTTCAAGTTTTTCTTCTACCTGGATTTCAACTACCAGCTGGGAAAAGTTATTGTGGTTTAAAAGTTCTTTTTCCTGATCATGAGCTTCAATATAGTAGGGATCCCCTGGACTCCTTCATTTCATTTCAATTAAATTGGCTTTGATGAAGATTAATTAAGCACCTATTCAGTATTATGCTAGGTGCTGGGGATATAAAGACAAAAATAAAGTTCCTGCTCTCAAGAAGCTTAAAGTCTATTGTATATACATTGAAAAAAATTAAATAATTTTTGAAGTGGAGTACTAACCCTTGGGGAGATTAGACTTCATGTAGGAAGTGACACCCCACCAGAGCTTTTGAGTTAAGAATCCCAAGAGGCAGAGGTAAGAAGGGAACATATTTTAGATTCAGGGTAGGAGATGAGATTGTCCTATACAGAGAACCATCACATAGGTTATTCTCTGGTATTCAGGATTTACTGGGAGGTAAATTAAGGAAAGAGTGATGGAAACTAAGGAATGTTGAAATATTTCTCTTCTTCACTGGTGAGAGAGGGAGCATTAGGGAGGTCATGGTCAAGAGAGAATATTCATTATATATGATCTGCCCAGGGTAATGTTAGAGGGTAATGGTAACAAAACAATTTTATTCTTGGGGTGCAGGTCCTTAATGACTTTGTTTTTGGTCTTTTTTTTTTTACAGAGCGATGAGGTTCTCACCGTCATTAAAGCCAAAGCACAGTGGCCAGCCTGGCAGCCTCTCAATGTGTAAGTCAGGGGCAGACTATGCCTTCCTTTGTACCATCTAGTTTTCAATGTCACAGAACAGACCTTTCTCCACATGGTGCTGGAAAAAAATCAATAAGCTGCAGCAAAAGCCTCCTGACTTTTTTAGTCAGTAACACCTGTCAGGAAGTGATAATGGGGTTGGATTTATACAAGTATGTATGAAGACCCTCCTCCTGGATTTCATAGCAGGAACTCAGGCTCAGCCAATATTTCTCATCTAATTATAGTTTTAAATAAGACAGAGGTCTTTACTAAGACCAGTGTGACACTCCTTCATGTCTTTGCCAATTATTCTTTCTTGACAAATATATTTTTTTGTTTTTTAAATTAAATTTTGGGTTTTTTCTATTAAGCATTTATTTATTATGAGGCTAAACTTAGTCTTTAAACCTATATGGGCATATTAAGTTCTTGAGCTTATATTCATTCATGTTTATATCTCTTAATTGTGGAGCTAGGAGGCTAGGTGGATGAAGTGATGGATCCAGGGTCAGGAAAACTCATTTTTGTGAGTTTGAATATGACCTCGAAAAATTATTATTAACTGTGTAACCTTGGGCAAGTGACTTAATGTTGTTTGTCTCTTTTCTTATCTGTAAAATGAGCAGAAGAAGGAAGGAAATGACAAAATACTCTAGTATCTTGGCAAAGAAAATCCCAAATGGGATCACGGACAGTCAGACATGACTGCAAAATGACTGAACAACAACATTTCACTTAAAGCATTTTCTCTACAACTCTGTGAGAGTAGGCAGTCTCTGTATTATTTTTCTCACTTAACAGATGAAAAAAAAAAAAAACCAGAGGCTTGAAGATGTTAAGTGGCTAGTAAGTGTTGGAACCAGAACTGAAACTCACGTCTCTTGACTCCAAGTTCAGACTTCTTTATACTCCCCCATGCTGTTTCTCATTCCTCCCACACCCAATTGCTTTCAGGGCCTCCTTTCCATCAGAAAATATCTCTTTCTTACTTTATATCTCATTCAAAAATGTCCTGGCTCTAAGGCAGTCTAAAAAAGAAAAAGCTAGTTTTATAAATCTCTTCAAATGGGACCATTCTTCAGTTGATAAGAGTATTCCCATTTACACAAAGACTTGTACAAAAATATTCATAGCTGCGCTCTTTGTGGTGGCCCAAAACTGGAAAACGAGGGGATGCCCATCAATTGGGGAATGGCTGAACAAACTGTGGTATATGTTGGTGATGGAGTACTATTGTGGTAAAAGGAATAATAAAGTGGAGAAGTTCCATGGAGACTGGAACAACCTCCAGGAAGTGATGCAGAGCAAGAGGAGCAGAACCAGGAGAACATTGTACACAGAGACTAATACACTGTGGTATAATCGAACGTAATGGACTTCTCCATTAGTGGCGGTGTAATGTCCCTGAACAACTTGCAGGGATCCGGGAGAAAAAAACACCATTCATAAGCAAAGGATAAACTATGGGAGTGGAAACACCGAGAAAAAGCAACTGCCTGAATACAGAGGTTGAGGGGACATGACAGAGGATAGACTCTAAATGAACACTCTAATGCAAATACTATCAACAAAGCAATGGGTTCAAATCAAGAAAACATCTAATGCCCAGTGGACTTACGCGTCGGCTATGGGGGGTGGGGGGGGGAGGAAAAGAAAATGATCTTTGTCTTTAACGAATAATGCTTGGAAATGATCAAATAAAATATATTAAAAAAAAAAGAGTATTCCCATTTAAATAGCAAGGCAACCTAATGCTTTTACAGCATAATTCCATTTACGAAACTTTGGTTAGGAATTTCCAGCTGTCTCACAGAGGTGATTTCATTTGGCCAAAAGATGAAAAAGTATATATCCTAGTTCCACTGCTATTCAATATTTACTTTGGCAGAATAATTAAAATGTTATCAGGCTCTTAAACTTGGCGATTATAAAATCCCCAACTTTTATGTTTATATGACCCTACTGTTTTTTACATATGCAATCTCACAACAATTGAACAGAATCTTTTAGTACAATTATTTTTTTTTAATGCAGAGGGCAATTAGGCAACAACTATTGCCAATAATCCCAAGGAATATTATACTCTCTCATGTTAAGGTTCCATAGTCAGTATATTAATTAACCCTAGGATCATAGCATTATAAATTTAGAGCTGAAATAGACCATAGAAGTTACCTTGTTCTTTGTTGCTGTTTGCAGATTGGCCCATTACACTTCTACTTGAAAGCCCTGGGTAACTTTTTATTGCTTTACTTGTATCTCTTCTGTTTGGAGAAATTTTGGGTGCTGAACCATGCTGCAATTTTCTTGACATCTTAGGTACAGAGAGCACTAAGGTTTTGATGCTATGAGTCTGTGTCATGAGATTATTGGCAGCTACATTTTTCACAATTTTTTTTTGTGTTTGTTTGTTTGTTTTTATAAAAACCCTCATCTTCCATCTTGAAATTAATACTGTGTTCCAGGGCAGAAGAACAATAAGGGCTAGGCAATGGGTGTTAAGTGACTTGCCCAAGGTCACACAGCTGGAAAGTGTCTGAGGCCTAGGACCTCCCATCTCTAGGCCTGGCTCTCAATCCACTGGGCTACCCAGCTGTCCCCCTCAATGTTTTATAAACCCTCCTTCCTTCAACTTTGCCTCTGGATTCTGGCCCATGGAATTTAAACACTTTTGTCCTTATTTTAATCAAATGCTTTTCTAGAATCCTTGTACTCTGAGAGTAAAAGGTACAGTTGCAAATCCTGTCAGAGATATACTGAAATTCTACCTCACAAATGTCAACCCCATCAACCCTTCTCCACATTATTTCATAGTGAAACCCTAACTTCTGTGTATTTTGGGTTCTTCCCAAGCTGGGTTCTTCCACTCAGAACAGAAATTAGCCTCTGAAATGAATTCAAATTGTAACTGAATTCAATTGCCCAGAACTTGTTCCTTTGCTTCCTTTTAAAGAGATTTTTCTCTTATGTCACCTCCCCTAAATTTTCACATCTACCAATCACAGTAGACGCTTTTTCATAGGACTGCCCATTCTTAGTTCTCACCTTCTCTGGGTAGACTAAAACTTCACACCTCTTTTGTTAAGCACCTTTTGTAAGTTGCTTGACCTTTTAGTGATTAATTTAACCTTTATAGGTACTTAACACCCTTTTGTATTACATCTAAAACTAGACCTAGCTTAAGGTTCTAGCTTCACTATAAGTATGAGTTAGGGACTTTCATTGTTCAATCAGAAGTTTATGTTCCCCTAAGGCACTGTCTGAGCAGGGTGGAGTAATTTTTAAGTTCTCAATACATTCCTGATTAAGTACCTCCATTGTAGAAAATGAGGAATCGCTTAATCAAATCTTCTGAAGTAGAGTCTGAGCAGTTTTAAGATTCACATAATCTAGCACATGTCTATAATGGCTGTAACAAGGGAAAGCTGAGGTTGGTGGATAGATTGAGCTTGGGATTGTTGAGTTATAGTAGCCAATCAGGCATCTTCACTCAGACTGGGATCAAAAAGATAGATTTCCAGTAGTGGGAAAACAACAGGGCCTAGTAAGAAATAGAGGAGGTTAAATCTTCTATGCTGATCATAGAGATAGATCAAGATTATGAGAAATAACCATTGTACTTCCTGCCTGGACAAGATAGGGAGATTTAATGTATAAAAAAAGAAAAAAGGATGTTATAGTGGTAATTAGGGGCTCAGTGGATTGATAGCCAGACCTAGAGATGGATGGTTCTGAGTTCAAATCTAGCCTGAGACACTTCCTAGCTGTGTGACCCTGGGCAAGTCACTTAACACCCATTGCCTAGCCCTTATTGCTCGTCTGCCTTGGAACCAATTCACAGTATTGATTCCAAAAGAGAAGCTATATATTTTTTAAGAAAAAAAAAGGTTCCTAAAGCAAAAATATTCAATCTGAAATTAACTAGATTGATCCTTGGACATGTAGTCTACTTCCAAGTCTATATTGAAAGCCTTTTCAAAGTTCTAGGACTTGCAAAAAACTCATTCCCTATTAACACAACCTTGAGAACACAGGATTACCTTCTCACCATAAGCAAGAACTTAAAAAACTTAAAAACTCATCTGAAAACAACTATTCAAAATGGTGCTAGGTCCATCTCCAAAAACACAACCTTTAAATTTATAAAGATCACAGTCAACTTCATCCAAATGAACTCATAAAGAATTTCTTAAATGCTCTTTTCATAATAAATGTTTATAAATGGATATTTGGTTGAAGTACCTGTTGAGATGGGCTAGCTTCCAATTTTTCTCAAATCACAGACTGAAGTATTTAAAGTAAGTCATTCTCCTTGCGCTCTTATTACCAGGATGACCTTGGACCGGTCTCTTTACTTCCTGGGACTTCACTTGTCTCTTCTATAAAATTATAGAGGTTCATCTAATGATCTCTCAATCTATATTAAAACTCAGGTGCTATAAGCATTATGGAGTATAATTCCAAGTCATTCCTCTTGCCATGTAATTGGCTACTTCCTAAGTCCTTCTATCCCACAAATGATCTGTAAAGTCCCTTAACTAAGAAATTTTTAAATCAGGGGTTCTTCACCTGGGGTCTGTGACCTTGAGTTTTCTAATTTGAGAGCTATATACTAAAATAATTGGTTTCCTTTGTAATCCTATGCATTATATTTATTTTTAAATTATTCCAGATGATTGTGATGGAATACCACTGTGTAGTAAGAACCTCTGAGCAGAATTTTTTTTTACTTAGAAAGAACTACATGAGATAATGAAGAGTAAAATAAATATAACCAAGAGAACATTATATATAGCTACAGATATCATATTTGAAGAATAACTTATAAATTGTTCACCTCTAGAGAATTAACTAATAAGTAGAAATATGAAACATCCCTATTTACATGTCTGTTTGCCAGATAATGCCTTCTGTGGTGTGAGGAGGGAAGGAAAATACCTGGGAAGAAATTAAATTAATAAATAATTTTTAAAATTATTCTGAAAAAGATTCCATAGTCTTTACCAGACTTCAGAGGAGACTAGGATTTTAAAAAATGTTAAAAAAAACTCCCGCTTTAGATCATAAATTTAGAGCTAATAGGGATGTTAGGGCCCCTATAGTCAAAATATATCAATGTAAATTTTGAGTTATAAGGTACTCTATAGATTATCTAGTTCAACCTCCTCATTTTACAGATTTTAAAAAAAGAAAGAAAGAAAAGGGTAAAAAAAGCATTGTAAAAGAAATGAATCAGCAAGCAAAACAAATTTATGAATTGACCACATCCAAAAAAATTTCAATCTCTACCCTGAGGCCATCATCCCCTAATGCTGAAAAGAGCAAGAAAGACATTTCATCATGAGTGAACTACAATCATAATTTGTCAATTACATTGATAAAAATTCTTGTCTTTCAGAATGATTTGTCTTTACAAGGCTGGTGTTGTCATTAAAATTGTTCTGCTGGTTCTGCTCATTTCATTCTGTATCTATTCATAGAAATCTTTCCAGGCTTTCTTATACTGTCCCCTTCATCATTTTTTATGGCACAATATGAGTTCCATTGTAGTCATATATCATAATTTGTTCAGCCATTCCCTAATCGATGGACACCCTCTTAGTTCCAGTTCTTTGCCATTACAAAAGGGTGATTTCATTCATTTTTAATGTACAAGATTTTGTGAACTTGGTATCATTCAATAAGATTCTTTTACTCATTTTAACTGGTATCCATACATGCTGTATTAATATAGAAAGAGGAAAGGCATATACTTTCTAATATGAATACATTTATAGCTTTTTGGCTTTTATCTCTCCTGTATTTTTAAGTAATTATAGCTATTCTTATTAAAGCTAAAATAACACCTGATAATTCTTTTCCTAAAATGAAATCTGAAATTTTATCTATTTTCACACACAGAAATTCTACATTCTGTTTTGGTATTATACACTCCCTGAGTTTATTTCTCAAAAAATTAATTACCTTAAATGATGAAAAATAACCATAAGCATATAAGATAAGGAATAACATTTCCCATAAGGCCTTAGTAGTTAAAAGAGAAACCCAAATGAAAAAAAACTAAAACAAATATGTTTATTCTGGGTACCATCTGTCTGAAATTCTGCTATATTAGGCCTCCTCTTCTTGTTTTTTATGTACTTGTAGTCACTAGAGTCCTAATTACTGATTTTACTTCATTTGTCTTTGTATCACTCCCTATATTCTCCATATTATAATGTTCCCTTAAATTATTGGCTTATAATTTTCCTGCTATTCTCTACTAGTTGAACAAAAGGTTTCCCGTTTTTTTGTTATTAAAAATAAAGCATCAGTAGACATTTTTAACAGATTAGGCTCTTTTAACTTTTAAATTTTTTGGATAATGTCCTGTTAGTTCATTATTGGATCAAAAGATATCTTTAGGTCTATTAAAATTATTTAACAATGCAACTATTCTTCATCCTGTACAACTTTCATAGAAAATAATGAAAATTTTGACTAAATAGTTTAATTAATACCCAACTGAATAGTAGCACATCTTGTATGTAAAGCAAGTTGTATGTGTGCCATCAAGATCTCTTTTTCCTTGTTGGAACACAGAATTATCTTTTTCTCAAAGAAAAAAATGAGTTATTTTAATTGAATTTTGAATTTTTATCAGTAGCCCTTTATTTACCTAGAAATATCATTTCCCCATTCTCTGGCCTTGAATCGTGAAGTGCCTGTTTTCTCTTTGATGACAAAATAGCATATTATCTGAAGCCCAGGAAAGAAGATAAAAGAATGAATTTAAACTTTTATGATGGAATTTTATTATAAACCATATTTTATGATGCAACTTTAAGATATCAAACACAATATTTGATCCAGGAGGGCAATCTAGGATTCTGCCAAAGATATCCTTCCCATAATATGGTGGCCAAGCTTCTGAATGTCAAGGTCTCTAACTCTAATACTATCTGCACAACTGCTTCAGATTCCTCTATTTTTCTATCAATATACACAAGCTGATTTGTATTATAAATACACACTGGAAATCAATAAATAAGTTATCATGTGAAAGGGGAGAGAGGCTGGTTCAGTCTGAAGGAATAGATTTCAGCGTTAGAAGCCTAACCAGGTGATCAAAGCCTCAGAAGGATAGAAGCCTGAAATTGTGGGACTCTTCTATTCCAGGACTGGTCAGGGACTGGTTCAGAACTCTATATGGCTCGAGCACATTGAGAGCCTACTTTTGATCCAGTAGGATTGGGAAAATCAACAAGGATAAAATCCTGTTTTGTGAGGCACCAAAGGCATGAGGTGGTTTGTACAGATTGTCAGAATTCATTACCATTGTAGTAAGCATAGAGTGCTGAACAAATAGGGCCCAAGGCAGAAGGCAAGTCTGAGATCAAAAGAAGAGGCCAGGAATATGTTGGTGATGAGATCCAAGGGAGAGGAATGAAAGAGTGCAAGGTAAGTATGGAGTGCAAAGAGATTGAGGATCTAAACAGGTTGAGCTTTCTCCATAACTTTAATTGCTCAATGTGGTAAATAAGCTTTGGAGTATTCTATTAATCTTGCCTGCTTTCCATGTTTCTCCATACTTTAACTTCAATGGAAAGAAAGCTGGATTTGGAATCAGGAATGTCCTGGGTTTGAATCCTTCCCTGATCTAAGAAGTCTCAGCTTGAGTATAATAATACTTGCAATAACTAGGGGTAGCTAGATGGCACAGTGATAGACCTGGAATCAGGAAAGACCCAAGTCCAAATCCAGGCTCAGATAGTTCCTAGCCTTGTGACCCTGGGAAAGTCACTTAACCTGTTTGCCTCAGTTTCTTCATTTATAAAATGGAGACAATAATGACACCTACCATCCGGGGTTGTGGGGAGGATCTGATGAGATAATAATTGTAAAGCACTTGCCACCGTGCCTGGCAAATAGCAAGTGCCATTTAATGTTAGCGAATATTATTATTATTTCTCCCAATGTCATGAAGTTCAAACAAAAAATGCATATAAAACATTCTGTAAATCTGAAAGCATTATATAAACATTGGCTGCTATTACTTTCCTTGGCCCTCTTGGTATCTTTCTTCACAACACAGCTAACTGCAGGATGAAGGCTGCTGCAGAGACCTAGTCCAAAAGCTTGAGCTATTTCTCCTTTGATAGGTTGGATACAGGCAACTTCAGGTACTAGTCCCCTCCTCAGGATTACTTGTAGCAACTTATACTTTTCTCCTCCATAGAAGTATTGTCCTGAGTTCCTAATTTAAGTAATACTGAGACTTACACCCTGTTCTTCTGACTTCAATATATGCCCACTTTCCATAATGCCACACATTCTCTGATTGGCAGTTATTGACAGCTTATGATTCTGAAAGTATAATGATCATTGTGGTACATTTTGAAGAATAACATGACAGGATGTGTTGGAATTTGGAGGGCAACGGTTTTGAGATATAGAAAGTCATTAGAATGTTATTACAGGGGGCAGCTGGGTAGCTCAGTGGATTGAGAGCCAGGCCTAGAGATGGGAGGTCCTAGGTTCAAATCTGGCCTCAGACACTTCCCAGCTGTGTGACCCTGGGCAAGTCACTTGACCCCTATTGCCTAACCCTTACCACTCTTCTGCCTTGGAGCCAATACGCAGTATTAACTCCAAGACAGAAGGTAAGGGTTTAAAAAAAAAGAATGCTATTACAACAGTCCAAGTGAGAGTTGTATATGCTTAGTCTAGACTTACATCGATGGGATTGAATAAACAGATAAGAAATAAATGAACAAGAGAGAGATGAAATAATTTGGCATTTGATTGCAAAGGAAGAGGAAGTTTGAGGAGAGAAAGAGAAGTCATTGGTGGCTATATGATTTCAAACTTGGTGATCTGAGATATCACCAATATAAGAATAAAAGAATATCAAGAAAGAACTTCTGATTCTTCTTTCTAAAGATGTCTATGATGTTACTAATTGGCCTCTTCTTTTTTTGGTTCCTCCAATCCCATGTCAAGCACAGTGCCTTTCACATTGTAGGAAAGGAATAAATGGCTGCTGCAGTGAATTGTTGAACTTAACCTTCTACAGTATCATTCTCAGTCCTCTCACCATCCTGATCACCCTCCTCTATATGTAAAAGTTGACAAATCTTTTGCCTAAAATATGGTACCCAGAATGAATCTAATCATATCACTTATGAATCTATTTCACATCTTAAGTGTGACTCTCCCTTATAGTGTCCCCAAGTATTCATCCAGGATCTGCTTTACAGAGATGAGTAATTTATTACCCTTTGGGGAAAACTTCTAATTTTTCCCTTTGAAGTTCTTCTATGGAGTAAACCTTTGGCCGTTTCACAGAACTGGATTTGTGTGGGATCTCAGAGAGGCAACATGTGACAGCAGAACATTATCTCTGGAGTCAGAGCCCATGCATTGTGTCTAGTTCTAGACTAGACACCAAACCAAACAAGTCTTTTACCTCTTCCACATGGCAGACCTTCAAAAAGATAGTTCTTATATTTCTTGTAGTCACCCACTCCCCACACACAACTTGCCAAGTTTCTTCAATTGGTCCTCATATGGCATGGTTTCTAGCCCTCTCCCCCATTACTCTTTGCCCTTTTTTGGATGTGGTCTAATTCGTCAAAATTGTTCTAAAATATTAGGCATCTTAATGATACCTACAATGTTACCAATTCGTGTTCTCTTTTTCAAACAATAATCACCATTTTTTTCCAAGCCTGTGTCAATCATAGTGCCTACACGTACCAGGAATAAATGGTTGCTCCAAAGAATTGACTGACTGAACAGATTACTTTATAAAACAGTTATTTATCTTTTTAAATTTAAATTTATTTTATTTGTTACATTAAAATACTCAGTTAACTCCCTCCCTCCTTCCCCTCCTCCATTAGAGAAGGTATCATTTGACAAAAAAATGTATGCATATATAAAACTGTGTTTTACTTATTTTTTACTCATCAGTTCTTTCTTTGGAGGTAGACATACACAAGTCATTCTTCAAACAGTGTTTCTGTTGCTGTTTATAATGTTCTCTTGGTTCTGCTCATTTCATTCTTCATAATTTCATTTAAGTCTTTCCATGTTTTTCCATAGTTAACCTGTTCATCAAATGTATTCCTTCACAGTCATATGCCACAATTTGTTTTGCCATTCCCCAGGTGGTAGGCATACCTCAATTTCTAGTTCTTTGCACCACAAAGAGAGATGCTATAAATATATGAGAACATATAGATTATTTTCTTTTTTCCCCTGGTTTCCCTGGGAAACAGACCCAACAAGGGCATTGCTGGGTTCTCAAAGAATTCTCAAAGAATACACAATTTTATAATTCCCTGAGCATAATTACAGCTTGCTCTCCAAAATGCCTAGATCAGTTCACAGTTCCACCAACAGTGTATTAGTGCATTTTTCCATACTCCCCCCCCAATATTTCCTTTTGACCTTTTAACCAGTCTGATGGGTGTGGGATGATATCTCAGAGTTGTTTTGCATTTTCCTCATCAATAATACTTTAGAGCTTTGATTTCTTCATTCAAAATTCTCTGCTCATATCTTTTAATCATTTATCAATCTGAAGATCATATTCAAGTTTTCTATATATTTTATTTTATTTTTACGTTTAAATGTTATTTGGTCATTTTCAAACATTATTCGTTGGAAACAAAGATTGTTTTCTTTCTCCTCCCCCTCCCACCACCCCTCCCATAGCTAATGCACGATTCCACTGGGTATCACGTGTGTCCTTGGTTCAAACCCATTTCCATGTCTATATATTTTAGATGAGACATGTATCTGAGAAACTGTCTCTAAAAATTTCCCAACTTACTGCTTTCTTTCTAATCTTAACTACATTCGTTTTATTTGTACAAACACTTTTAAATTTAATGTATTAAATATTATCCTTTTTCCATCTCACAATGGTATTCTTTTCTTCTCCTACCCATAATTCTAATAAGTAATATGTTCCCTACTCTTCTCTTTAGCTCATCATCCTGATCTCCCTCCTCTGGATGTATTAGTTTGTACATCTCCTTTCTCCAAACTGAATTTTAGAATCCAGCAGTACTCTAACAAGGGCAGAATATGGCCAAGTGGAATCTTTGTTCCCAACATTATTTCTTCCATTGATATAGTTTTAAAATCCCATTACTTTTTTTTTGTAGTTAAAGCATGCTAGACTTCTAGCTTACTAAACTCTGCAAATCTTTATGTAAACTGTCATTTTGTCCTCTCACTACCATCCATCCTCTCCCCTCACATCTCTGAGGTTGATTTTTTAACTCAGGTGTAGGATCTTTACATTTTCTGTTACATTCATCTTGGTTGATTTAATTCATTGTTCTGACCTGTTGATATGTTTTTACCCTCATTCTGTCATCCAGTACATGTCATTCTTTCCAGATTCAAGCCATCTGAAAGTTTGCTTAGCATGCAATCAATAGCTTCATCCAGGTTATCAACAAAAATGTTGGAACAGAACTGAAACAGACACTGAAAATTCAGGCCAATTCAACAAGAATATATTAATCAACCATTGTTTCCCAGGTACTGTGGACAGAAATGAGGTTATATCTGTCCTAAGATAGAAGGAGCTTTCATTTTCATAAGGGAGAAATAATATTACATGCTGGTGATGGTGAGAGGAAGAAGCACTATTATCTGTACTTCTCTGGAAACTTCCCTCTAGACCTATATGTCTCCATTAACCACAACTCCTTAGTTTGGTAATGTTGAATCCTGATGCAGTTCTGTGACCTGAAAATCCCTCAGGTAAATGGTGGGGTTATAGAATTTGTTTATGCATATATTTTTTCTTAATGAAAACATGTTCCATTGAAGTTATTTATGAATGCTTTCCTTAATTAGTATTCACAAATCACCCAACAACTTTGTAAAATGCTGTAAGAAATTGATATCAAGATCACAGGCTTAAAGTTTAAATAATAATTTCCCTCCCCCTTTTTAATTGAAGATCAAAATTTTCCATCTCACAGGAGGATCTTTGGCCCACCATCATTCAGCAACTGTCACCTCTCTTATCCAAACTGGATTATTTTCACTCTAATTAAGCAGAAGTTTCACCATTCTTAGCTTTGCAGTGAATCTTTAAATTTCCATTTTTGCAGTGCTTCTGTGACTACGGCTGCATTAATGAATACTAACAAAGAGTGATTCAAATCAACAGACATTTAAATTTAGGCAAGTGAAAGGAATTAGATTTTTGAAAAAAAATCCCAAGGCCAGAGATGACATCCATAAAGCACTACTGTCAATTAGTCTTTTATGTTATTTCATTTGCAAGCAGTAGAATTAATCAAAGATGGAATCCTTCATAACATGCCAACTGTAGTTCACACAACAGTATAAAGTAATCTTTCCTTCAAGCTAAGTCGAGTTTTCCACAGGACCCACCTTTCGAGTCTGTCTTTAGCATGATCCAATTAAGAAATCAAATAGGGGAACCAAAGACTAGCTATAGGAGCAAAGTTTTGTTTTGCAAAAACAGTCCTACCACTCATTAATGTGTTTGCTCAATTGAGGTTAATGGAATTCTCTGCTCCCTAGCTCATTAGGAAGCAAGACTGACCTACTTTTACAAGGTCCTGGCCAGCGGAACTGACATGGTTTTCAATGAGTATTGTTTTTATCCCCAGGACCCATTTAAACAAGTGTAATCGGGAATGAACAAATTAGCTTGCAGATCATTGTTTAGCACTGGTAGAGCTCATCCAGCTGAGAACTATGTTAGGAATGGGAAAGGATATATTTTGAGCATAAGAATTAAAAATTCCTCACTCATTTGTTATGCATTTGACTAAGTGGGATGCCGGTTTATTCTGCATTCTAATTTCCAAATGTAATGCAATGTTTATTTTTATTCACTTCCTTAAAAGTGAATACGGTGAACTATTATCTTCCTTTAATAATCATCCACTATACTTAATTAGCATTTGATTACATAAATTGTTCATAATTGTTGTTCCAGCTAATAGTTTTGAGATGAAATCTAGATTACTATAACCTCAGTGAGAAAGCAAATCGGAGGAAGGTTATATTCAACTTTTTCAATTTGGGGTTATCTATAAGATCATCTGTTTCCACATTGTCACCAGAATTCTTTATTATATAAACTTGTTCTTTAGGGTATGGATATTTTCAGTCATAGCTATGGAATGTTTCAGGAGGCAAGGACAAAGGCAACATCAATGACTCCTCTGCCAAAAAAGATGTAGTTTAATCATATGTGTGCCAAAGGGCCATCCAATTTCCTCAGGGATGGCTCCTACCAGCTGTTACAGTTAAAATGGTGTGAAAAAGAAAGAGAGAGAGACCAGCTGGCTGGCTGCTTAGGCTGAATCTCATGTGGTGTCTGCAGATTGATGGGGTCACAAGAGCTAGAGCTCAACTTTGAAAGTTCACACATTCAATTGTATCAGATCACCAGTGTGAGCCAGCTTTGCATGACTAATTCACACTGGTTGAATCCACATGGGACAAATTGATGTCCCAGGTACCAATTTTCCAATTTACAATGGGAGGCATATCTGGGGAGGAAACTGGTACTGGGAATTTGTACCAGTCACTGGTTTTCTAGAAAGTCCATTCAGAAAATAGATAACGGCCCCTCAGAAGATTGCTAGGGGCCAATCTAATCAGAGTAGAAGAAGTTGAGTGTTGGTTTAAACAAACCTGTGATTTCCTCTATGTGGGAGGCTTCCTCAGAACTCTGCCATTGCAGATCTGAACCTCTTCTGCAATTTGTAGTTTACATTTATCTCTTTCCCTATGCTAGGGTATTTCTCTATAGATAGGCTTTACTGATCATTGGACACAGAATGTCATCTCCTTTTATTCTGTTTGGAGGTAATGTGGTATAGTGGAAAGAATCCATTATTCAAAGATAGAGAGCTTAGGTTCACATTCTCACTATGGTACTTAATATCCATGTGGCCTTGAGCAAGTTCCTTAACTTCCCTTTTTAAAAATTTTCTTCTAAAATGAAGATTGGGGCTAGGTCACTTCTATGATCCTCCCAGCATCTAATTTATTCTCTGTAATCTAGAGGGGAAAGAGTACTGAATTTGGAATCAAAGGACCTGATTTCCGTTCCCATAACTGCCACCTGTCTGAAGTTGGGCAATTCACTTACGTTCAGTGTTTCTTCATTGATAGAGAGTTGAATTAGAGAATCCTTAAGATCCCTTCCATTTATCTATCTATGATCCCATGATTTTTTTCCAGACTCTACATGATGCCTCCAACAATTCTAACAACCTTCCCTCAACAATGTTACAATGAATTCTATCACAGCATATATTTTACATTTATATTTTTGTCTTCATAGATAGTTGAGCTAGAAAAAAATTTTGGAGGTCATGCAGTCCAACCTCCTCACTCTGCAGTGTTGGAAACAGAAGCCCAGAGCAATTAAGAGATTTGCCCAAGGTTATATCCATTAGTATACAAGCTGAGCCTTTTAACCCTGATCTCTAGACTTCTAGTTAAGGACTAGGATCTTTAAGTCTGCAGTTTGCTAAGCTCATTCTACACCTGCAGCTCTTAAACTCATTCAGTATACGGGTCCTTTTTTCCAATTCAGTTTCATAAGATAACTCTTCCTGCCTTTATTGTGGATCTGCAATGACTATACCATGATCCCTAAAAGTAAATTGTCACCTTAAACCTGCAGGAAATTGGACACAAGTCTAATGAGATGCACTCTTCTAGGTGTAGGATAACTCCCAGAATTCAACCTAGGTACTTTTGGAAAGGTATTAGTTTCATTAAACCTTATGGTCCTTTCAGCTCGGACTTTCCAGGAGTCTGAAAAAGCTACCCTTAGCTCTGAGAATCTTACCACTTAGTGCTTTCATGTAGTGAATTACTTGGTTGCCTCCTAGTGTCAGAAAGGAGTTCCAGCAGCATCTGGAACTTAGAAATTCATAGAGTATCTGACATTGAACCCAATCAGTTTGTGGCAGAGTAAAACCCCAGAATCCCAGAATATCAACTTCGAAGGGACCTCAGAGGGCACTTACCCTGGCCTGAGCAATATTACCCCCTATGTCATCTTTGAGGCCATTGTCTCCTGGGTTTTTTTTGGAGCTTCTCTATGATCAGTGTAGCTTTTAATGGCCATGCTTTTTTTCATTGTTTACTCATTTTCCCCAGCATAATTCTTGACTCTGAACTTTATATTAGAGTAGGATTCTGATCACTTCTGGGGAAGAGGTGGGGAGTATCAGACCTAACATTCTGCTGCTTTTGCAACACAGTCTGGGAGACTGGTGTGATATGATCCAAGGAGGTGGCTATTTACTGCCCTCTGCATTTGTGGTCTTCACACAAATCTAGTCTCTATTCCCTGTGGGGCACAACCTCTCCTCTCTGACATGGAGCCTTGAACAAGAACTGGAAAGTGAGCAACAGAGCTCTTAGATGGCACCCATTCCTGATCCTTGTGCTTATGCAGGAGTTCCCTGGGATGTCTTTCTTTCCATGTGATCACTGCCCTTACTATCACTAGGAACTAGATGGCTCCCCACTATTGCTGCCATTGGTCAGCCTATACCCCAATATCCACAGTCCTCTCTTATCTGCTCAAGTATTTTGAGCTGGAAAAGTGATCCACTGTGACTTTTTCTTAACTTTGCATCTCAGAATTCAGTTTGGTGAATTTTCTAAGCCATTGTGAAAGAGATCTGGGAAGCTGAGACCCTACCATCTTGATTTGTCCCTCTGTACAATCATTAAGTAGGTCATCTAGCCTCTACTTAAAGACCTCCAGTGGGGGGGGGGGGCAACCTACAGTTTCCCAAGGCAGCCCATTGCACTTTACGATGTTTTTAATTGTTATAAAGTTTTTTCTAATATTGACCCCAAGTCTGTCTCTCTCTAACTTTGACCTGTCCTGCTTAGAAAATGTTTTATTTTTCTTCCATATGACAGTCATCCAAGCCCTCAGTGAAAGCTATTATGTACTTAATGGTCTTCTTGTCAGATTAACCTTTCACATTCTCTTCATATAGCATGGTCTCTAGTACTTTGAATATCCTAGTTGCCCTCCTGGTGACACTCCTTCTTTTCCATGTCCTTACCAAAACAAAGCCCCCAGGAATGAATGCCTGCCCTGAGATGTGCTCTTATCAGGGCAGACTGAAGCAGTGCTACCACCTCCTAGACACTGTGCCTCTCTTAATGCATCATGGCATAGCATTCCTTATTCTGGCTGCCATTCCACACTGATGACTCATTCCCGAGATCTCTTTCTAGAGAACTGTTTTACAAGTCACCCCTCGCATATATTGGTAAATGTTGCTCTCCAGCCTTCCTCCCATTTTGATTTTCCAGAGTCAGTAGTAGCAGGGACAAGTTGATCTAAATTGATTCAATCTGATCAACTACTGAGAGGGTCTAAGTACTTAATTACCCCCACCCTTTATTCTGGCAACCAAATACAGAGAAGAAACTTGCAGAATAAAGCATATCTAAATAATACAATTTTATTATTCAGTAAGTTACATCCATTTTAATCCCTATGCAGTTAATAGACATTGTTTCTCACTTATCTACCTCAAATGATGCTCAAGCATCTAGGAACCCATCTCTACTTTTGTTCACCCTCATTATATACTTGGCACCTAGTGGCATAGCTTTGCTTTGCACATGCCTAGATCAAATTATAGGGAGCAAACTCTTATGTCACTCTGATATAGTTTTATTGCACCTCAATTACTTAATAGTCCTCTAGTGCAGAGGTGTTAAACCACATTGAGTGGCAAAACTCCCAAGTATGACTTAACCCAGATAAACATGAAATTGGGAAATATTTAGCAAAATAAATAAAAATAAAATAAAATGCTAATATGTGGT
This sequence comes from Monodelphis domestica, assembly GCF_027887165.1. Taxonomy (NCBI): domain Eukaryota; kingdom Metazoa; phylum Chordata; class Mammalia; order Didelphimorphia; family Didelphidae; genus Monodelphis; species Monodelphis domestica. Next base: position 71,476,694 of record NC_077232.1, read on the forward strand.
TTTCTAAGTTTATATGTGCCTCACTATGAACTTTAGGCTTGATTTACTGGCCCCAATTAAATCTGAGTTTATCCCCACTGGGCTTCAGTTTACCTCTTGTTACACCAACCTGGTGCCATTTCGGTAATCTTTTATGAGTTCTATTTTCCTGCTTATGTTTAGTGAATATAGCTGAGTTTTTGCTTCTAGTCTTGCCTGCATCAGTGGTTCTTGAAATAAAATACTTGCAAAAGATTGACACTATATATTCCTACAAAGAAAGTACAGCTAGTGATATTAATTTACAAATAAAAAGAGGTCTATTCTAGGGCCTGAGCCAGCAGCTGCCCAAGTGTCTACCCCTAACCCAACCTATTAGTTTATTTTGTTTTATAGCTTCTGGGTTTTAATGATCCTCTTGCAAATTTTTATTTAACTCCCTAACTACAATAACATTACCTCACTTTATATTAAATTCAAAAAGAGGCAATAAATGAGAAATATAGTGTGTGGGCCTACAACCCCAACTCAGTTCTTGGCTATGAGATTATTCAATAGAAACAAAGCTGACATGTATATAGAGCCTTAAGGTTTCCTAAGCACTTTATGAATAGTGATCTTATTTCTGTCTCACAAAACCCCTGTGGAATAGATATTAAAATTATAATTCCCTTTTTACAGTTGATAAAATGGAGGCAATGGACAGTTAACTGCATAGCCCATGTTCACGTGGCTACTAAGTGTCAGAAGTAAGATTTAAGCTCATCTTCCTGACTTTAAAAGTCCAATGCTCTTGGAATGCATTTTCTCATTTCTTAATCCTTCTAATGCTGATATCAATAATCTATGCTATATACATTTTAGAGGAGCAATTCAAAACCATTGGAGCTGGTCCCCTAGGACAACATTTTGAGTTACAATTCAGTCAAATACTCAACCTCAATGTTATGCTCTTCCATCCACCAGGAACAACATCCCATACTTACCCAATTCTTAATTTTCTCCTTTATATCCTTATTTATAACCTCTAGATGGTGCTAGATGACTCCAGCCCAGTCTTATAAAGTCTTGGGATGTTTCATCAGTTCCTGCAAGCTGAGAAACCCTTGTTAGCAAATGATCCAGGGACTAAAAAGCAGATTGCTCTATTCAAGAGGTGATATAAAGGAAATTGTATTGTGCCCCAGTACACATACAAAAAATATATTGATATTCCAGGTACAGATATAGGGATGCTATTGACATTCATTCCGAAAGGTAACACAGCTGATATCTCTGAGACACTAACATGCAATATGATTTAGTACGAACCTCAGCCTCTTCCATGTCTAGCACAGTGACTGGCATATAGTGAACACTTAATGGATTTTTTTCTTTCATTTATTCCCATCTACTACAGACAATTTGGAGTTTGTTTATGGAAATGAGATTCTGACTCAGTAGAGGAGTAGCTCCTTCCAAGTATGTCAAATTAGTGATCAGGCTCAAATGGCTTTTATCTATGTACCATTTACCAGGGGAACATTTAAGAACACAAGGAGATCATTTTCTATGGTTTTTTTTTAATCGAGTCAATATGTGCAAAGCAGACTATGGAAGCATTTCAATTTTCCCTAGTGACTGGTACTTTTCAACTTGAAAAAACAGATTTTAAAAAGTATCTCTTTTTCATCTTCACTGAGGTCCCCAGGTTTAGGTAAGCCGAAACTTAGATCTCACTACTGGAATATATCCCTGGATTCTGCATCAAACCAAACAATATTAATAAATATTTCCATGTCGTGTAACATTGGTTTTCCCATGGTGATGTCAACAAATTGAGTCATTCCCTCCTGGAGCCTAACTTTCCTCAAAGGTCTCTATTCAATCAGTGTAGTCCCAGATCAAGTTCCCATCATCCATTTGTCATAGCTACTTCTCAGTGCTTTGTGCAATTAATCCAAAGGGATGTTATCCAAAATCTATAAAGATACCAAATGATTCTAGTATGAATTTAAGTAGGACAACTTTATCAATTCTTGAATGGTTATGTTATCTAACATTGTATCCTGATGTTCACACTTACCTAACACTTAGTTTTTCCAAGTTCTTTATTTACCTTAACCCATTTGATCCTCATAGCATTCCTGAAAGGTTGATACACTGATCATCTGCATTTCATAAATAGGGAAATGGAAATCTTAAATAGGTTTGTGGATGTGTCATGGGATTTCATAGCTAATAAGTTTCTGAAAAGATTTAAAATTAGGACTTCCTGTCTTTTTTTTACCAGTTACATATAATGACAAATTTCCATGTAAGTTTTCTGAAATTATAACAATCTAATTTATCTCCCCCCTTCTCTTCTCCCTCCCACTACTGGCAGGAGATTTGATTTGGATTATATTTGTATTATCATGCAAACATATCATGCAAAATATATTTCCTTATTGGTCATTTTTTTTAGTGAGTAATCTTATAAAACCAAAAGCCCTACACATAAATCCAAATAAACAAGTGAAAAACCATATGCTTTCATGTGCATTCCAACTCCAACAGTTCTTTCTCTGGTAGTGGAGAGCAGCATTGTTTGTCATAAGTCCCTCAGAATTGTCCTAGATCATTATACTACTGATAATTGCTAAGTTTACACAGTTGTTCATTCCATATTATTGCTGTTACTGTGTGCACTCTTTTCCTGGTTCTGCATCAGTCCATGAAGGTCTTTCCAATTTTTTCAGAAATTATCCTTTTCATCATTCCTTAGAGAGCAATAGTACTCTGTCATTATCATATATCACAGTTTGTTCAGCCATTCCCTAATTGATGGATATCCCTTTAACTTTGCTTTCATGAAAAGTGCTTTCTAACTAAATTCCTATGATTGTCTTAGAGAACCAAGTCAGTGGTCTCTCAGAGGGGAGGGTCCTTCTCTCTAGGTGTGACAGTTCACTCGAATAAGAATGAGAGACACTGAATGCTCAATCCGTATTTAGGCATCATCCAGTGTTCTATTTTGAAAAGAGTTTGTGTTTATTTTATAGGTTCAGTGAGTACACACTTTTTGGGTATACAATCATTTTTCAACATGCATGATCATCTACACATAATTGGATATGTCACACATTAACAAATAATTTAATCAACATTTTATTATCGTTTTCTATGTGGCTACAACAAAGACTGAGATAAATGACATGAGTAAGGTGATCTGGAGGTTAGTTCCTACTGACCTAGAGGATGACCAGTTACAAGAATCATTGTTACTTTTGGTCAATTTTCACAATCAATCACAATTACTTAGGAGATGGATAACAAAACATTTTGTAGCTAGGTACAGGGTTAGAGGGTAATTTAAGACAGACCAGAATTGGAATTTTCCTCAGTTTCCAAGTTGTATATTTTTTGTGCTTGATTCAGGCACCTGGCAAGTTTGCTTGGTTGTTATAAACATAACAAAACAGTGAAGTGTGTCTATAGCTTATGTTTCAAAGGAATTATTAATACACCTGTAATGCTTGGCCTGCAATGAGTCTGAAGTGTGCCTTTGCTTGAGAGAGAAGGGAGGGGTAGTGGGTAATGGTCTTTACATTTTAATTCTGTGATTATAATCTTTTGGGGTAATGATCTGGGAGGATTATATACGTGTGTGTGTGTGTGTGTGTTAATCCTATAAGTATTTGCTCTCATGTTATTTTTCCTATGTTGGGGAGAGAACAATGATCATAACAATTCCATTAGAGAGAGAAGTCACATAAAAGGAGATTCAGTGGGTGCCTTATTTCGTTGCCTACTTTAACTCTTTCAATTTCTTTTCTTTCTTATTGTCTTCAAGTCCAGCATTTGATCCCCTATGTCACACTCCACATCAGCATGAGAGAAAATAAGAAATAAGACAATGTATTTTTTTGCTTTTTTTACACTCTTCTGCTGTACTTTATAAGAAGGGAACTAATTTTAGTAACCCATATTAAACTATTCGAGTAGAGTCAAGATGGGGCTCACAAAGAGAAGCCTTCAGTTGCATTGAATGGGACCAGACTACTACAAGGAAACAATGTTGGATATTATCATTTTGCAGGTTCTTTTGTAGAGGTAATGTATTTAAAAGTCTAAATATCATTTCCAAGTATCTCTAGTCAATTGTTCCAGTCACTTAGCATAGCCAGAGACATTTTCCTGTACAATTTGAGAATACTTCTTTAGTCATCTGACGCAGGCTCTGTGATTAGAATGTTAGTCAATTTTTGAAAAATAATTCCTCTACCAGGTATTAACTTTCCTCCTTTGTAGCTTCCCAAATATAACTCAATTATGGGTCTTAGATCTCCCACCCCTACTAGTATTTATTCATTATAATTTCACTAGATCATCCTGCATATCATCAGTCCAAGTTTGGGGGGTTAAAGTCACCTCTTCACTGGAAAAAGTCTCACAGCACTAATGTTTGCTATCTCATGCCATCTCTTACCAAGTCCTTCTTATTTAGCATTGTCATGACCTTCTGAGGAATAGCCCATTCCTGTTGACATAAAGTTAATTTGGATAAGTCTCCATGTCAAGGTTCATTTCTATCTTTATCTAAGTTGCTATTAGTTTCATTGTTTTTTCCCACAGTGCTAGCCTGTCAAGATTTTTGGGATTAACTCTGTTACCCAACACATAAGCTGTCATTTACAGCATCTTATCATCATCTCATTTGCTAAGTGGGCCATCTGTCCCAGCAACCAGGTTATTGATAAAAATGTTAAACAGCACAGGACCAAGTATAGGTCCCTGGAGCCTAGTGATAGAGACTTCCCATCACACAAAAATGGTTCATCAATCTCTCAGCCTAAACATTCAACTAGTTTAAAATACACCTAAATATACTCTCATTTATTTCATATCTAGCTCATGGGAGAAATATGAACTGGAACAGATTATGAGAAATAACACAAGGCAAGCATTCAAGACATTCTAATACCATAGGCATTTATTTAAGCATCTATTATGTGGAAGGCATTGAGGACACAAAAACAAAGCAAAAAAGCAGAAAAGACTTTGTCAAATTCTTTACTAAAATCTGGACATATTATTTCTATATTATTATCTACCAAGCTAGTTACCTTGCTAAAATAGTACATTGTTAGTTTGACATGAACTGTTTCTGATAAGCCATACATGTTCTTAGTGATTACCAAGTCACTTCCTAAATGTTAACAAATCAGTTCTTTAATAACAAGTTGTCAAAGGTTTTCAAGGATCAACATTGATGATTAGCATATTTAAAGATAACATCCTGTTCTCTTTGAAAGAGCAGGTCCTTTGCCATTTCCAGTCTTGTGAGTCCTCGATTATTTTCCAGCATTTCTCTAAGAATATTGACAGTGACTTCACCCTCATGTCTGTCAGGTCTTTAAGTGCCCTAGGATGCAGTTCATCTTGACCTGGTCACTCTAACTTCTTGAAAATAGAATAGATGCTCTCTTACCATGTTCTCATTTATCTTGGGTTTCACCTCCTTGGTAACCATTTTTCTTTGCTTTTCCCAAGTCTAAGGACCATTCTCCTTGGAAAATAAAATGCAAACAAAAAGAAACTTGAGTGGTTCTTCCCTCTTGTTGCTGTTTTGATCATCTCATCTACCATTAGTAGTGATCTTATCTCTTGTTTGACATTTCTTTACTTCCTTTATCTCATCACTCAAGAGATTTAAAAGAGCTTTTATTTTTGTAGTTGGCCTTGCTTTAAATCACCAGCATTTTATTATTATGGCTTTTAGTGGTATTTACACTCTTCTTATAGGACTATATATTTCTTTTGTATTCATCCTTCATTTTCTGGCCTTGATTATATCTTTTGTATATGTCTTTTTATTTTATTTTATTGTCATGCAAAACATACTTCCATACAGGTAACTGTTGTAAGACCAAACTCATATGTAACCAAACTGCAAAATAAAATCATAAATACACTCATGTGAAAGATGATTCCAACCCTTCTTTCTCTGGAGGTGGATAGGATTCCCCATTATAAGTCTTTGGGATTTGTCCCAGATCATTGCATTGCTGAGAGTATCCAAGTTTTCACAGATACTTATCATGTAATAATTCTGGTATTGTGTACAATGTTGTCCTAGTTCTGCTTATTTCACACTGTCCATGTCTTCCCTGTGCCAATGGTGGCTCTAGCTTAACCCAGGACCGCCCAGAGGTCTGTGGCTTTGCACATGTCTGTTGAAGGTCATATTCTCAAATAATTAAATCTTGATCCTTTGCTGCAGCCCTTCCTAAATCCTTTTACTCTGAGTAGGGTGGAGATTGAATCTTCAAGACCTGGTTCTGTCATTCCAAGTATCTATTGTATCAATTCTAAAATCAATCATGACTCAAAGAACTTCCTGTTCTATGCTTAAGCATAGGTCAAAGCCCTTTCCATTGTTCAGCAAAAGGTTTCTGTCCTAAAGTAATCTTAAGTAGGGAGGAGAAGGACCCTCCCATGCCAAGGGGGTTCACATTCCAATAGACTATCAGTAGGAAATTTTTCAAGTATGAAATTTCCCAATGGTGAAATTTCCAACATTTATAAGTCTAAGAAATTTTAAGGTTTACAATTTCCTGCAGATATTTCCAGTTTTTTTCTGAAATCATCTTGCTTATCATTTCTTATTGAACAATATTATTCCATCACTAACATGCACCACAATTTGTTCAGCCATGCCCCAATTCAGGTCATCTCTCAATTTCCAATTCTTTGCGACTACAAAAAAAAAAAAGCTGCTATTAATATTTTTGTACAAGTAGGTCATTTCTCCTTTTTAATTATCTCTTTGGGAGATAGACCCAATAGTGGTATTACCAGATCAAAGTATGCACAGTTTTATAACCCTTTGGGCATAGTTTCAAATTGCCCTCCAGAATGGTTGGATCAGTTCACAACTCCACCAACAATGCCTCAGTGTCCCAATTTTGCCACATTCCTTCCAATATTTTCCACTTCCCTTTACTAACATATTGGCCAATCTGATATATGTGAGGTGGCACCACAGTGTTGTTTTAATTTGCATTTCTTTAATCAAGAATGATTTAGAACATTTTTTCATATGATTTTTGATAGCTTTGATTTCTTCACTTGAAAATTGCTTGCTCATATCAAATGAGGAATAACTTAGATTCTTCTAAATTTGATTTAGTTCTCTATAAATCTGAAAAATTGGAACATTATAAGAAACATTTGTTATAAATTTTTTTCAGTCTGTTGTTTCCCTTCTAATCCTGGTTACATTAATTTTGTTTGTACAAAAGCATTTTAATTTAACATAATCAAACTTATTAATTTTACATCTTATAAATATGTTCTCTTATTTGGTCATAAATTCTTCCCTTCTCCAAAGATCTGCCAGGCAAACTATTCTGTGTTCCTGTAATTTAGGTAAGGTATCATCCTTTATAGATAAATCACGTATCCATTTTGACCAAATCTTTTTATAGGGAAGTGATGAAAACCTTTTAGAGGGGTAGGTAATGTCCTCAAGCAAAAGTGGAAAGGGTGAAGGTAAAAGCCCACAGCCCAGGCCCGCATCCCTCTGGCTTTCTAGTAAGAAATTATGGTGAGGGGGCATCTGGGTAGCTCAGTGGATTGAGAGCCAGGCCTAGAGACTGGAGGTCCTAGGTTCAAATCTGGCCTCAAATACTTCCCAGCTATGTGACCCTGGACAAGTCACTTAATCCCATTGCTTAGCCTTTAACTTGGAACCAATACCCAGTGTTGATTCCAAGATGGAAGGTAAGGGTTTAAAAAAAAAGAAATTCCAGTGAACTTTATCCTGGGCAACAGTGGGCATGACCACAGAGAGGGCTCCAAGTGCCCCCTTGGGCATGCATGCCATAGGTTCAACACCATGGGTATAGTGAGTGCGATATTGGGTTATACTTAGCTTCTGCCTGTATATGTCTTTTTAATACCTCAATTACCCAAAAAAACCCATTTGGATTCCAAATTCCCTTGAGATATTCTTTTTTCCTTCTTATCACAGACATTTATATCTTTAGAATTTTATTATTTTGAGTTTTAGACATCCCTTTCATAATAGACTCTTACACTAGTAGACTCTACATATGCTTTCTCAAAATTTTCAAATTAAATCAACAATGTAGATCCAAAATGTAGGACATTTCATACTATTCCTGGATTTTTTGTCTTCCCTTTTGCAGGTTTTAAGATGAACAATCACTTGCCTCCAAGAATCCTATCATATATATCATAGCAATCAGTTTCTCCTGACAGAATTGTCTTAGAGTAGCATTTACTCTTTGCTTCCTTCACCATTTGATATTTTTCTATTAAGACAAAGAATTTCTCAACTGCTCTCCTTTTTACTAAGAAAGGTAGCTCCAGGAATAAATTAGATAGTTAAAACTCTTGTCACTATTATATTATGAATCCTTTTCAGATTTTTAATCTGTTTCTTATACTCATCACCTAGTTACTTTTTTAGTCCAGGTGGTCTAGTATATCCTCTCTCAATAACATAAATTATATTAACTCTTAAGATGAGTGTGATGTAGGTGGGCAATGGTAATCTTTTGCAATGCTCCCCCCACATCTACCTTGACTTTTACTGAATGTTCTCTTTGCTGATGATACCTAGGGATCATCTTATTCATTGGAGCATAAGAAACTGCTTCTTCATAAGAGGATTCTGCTCTTTCCTATTACTAAATTTCAAAAGTTCAGTGATTCTCCTCTTTTTTCTTTGTTTCTTGTTCTTTCACTTTTCATCTTTTGACCTATGTTGGTTTCCCTTCTGCCTTTATAACTCAAATTTCTTTGTTTCTTCCTCAAACTTCTTCAACTCTTTCGAGGTGGATTTCATTCTCTCTGATAACCTGAAGTTAAGAGGTGCTCACCACCCACCCTTTCACCTTTTCTTCTAGACAGACTCACACTTTGCACATACATAGTTGTTCCTTGGAACTGACAAAAACAAATGGACATGCTCTACAGGCCACTCAAGATTCTCCCTGTGCTGAGAAGGCACTATCTGTGGTCCTTTATCGTTTTTTGTTCTAACTTTTGAGGGTAATCTTGATTAATTGCGCTGGCAAACTACTCATTGGATAAGCCTGTTTACTTCTCTGGGGACTCTGTTGAAAGTCTATCCTGATCAAATCTAACTTTCTTTATTATGTCTTCCTTGCCTCAAGATATGAATGGTGACCTGCCTTAATTGATAATGAAGAGTTTCCTGCCAAGTTCTAATGGAAAATGAAACTGATCCAGTTCTCAATTAATTCTAATTACTCATGTTGTTTCTCTTCTTTCTGTAGGAAGGAAAGATCTTCTTTTCACTACTCCAGCTACTTTACTCTCTTCATTTTCCATCTGAGTTTGATTTTTGAGGAAATAATTGTTTAGAAGCCATCCTCTCTCTCAATATGATATGGCTAAGCTAATAAATGAAGTCTTAATGGAATATAGCTTTACTGAATTACCAATTACAAAAGACTTTTATAAAATCCCATCCCAACTAGGATCTTGGACCCAACTCAACAGCTTTTGATATATGGGAATCTATGTCTTGTGGGATAATCATGATGAGTAAAATCTTAAGGTATGGAAAAGTAAAGAAATTGAGGTTATGGTTTATATTTAATAATAAAAAAGTTGTAGGGATTTTTTAAAATTAAAGTCTTGAGATTTAAAAAGTGCAATCCACTCCATTCTTATTTCATAGCATTTTACTGGTATATCCTTTTAGTTCCTTTTAATCCAAAATCCTATATCAGACTACCACTATTTCTGTCTTAAATATCTACTGCAGAAAACTAAAACCAGGTCAGTAATTTTGTCCAAGAAGTGATTGTCCCAGATTTCTTTTGCCCAAAATATCTACCTAGGTATGGAATTGGCCCCATTCAGTCACCAATAGTGAAAATACTTTTTTGCCCAAAGATATTTGTTGAAAGCTGTTCATCATAAACCCTGAAGAGCATGTCAGTGTTTCATAATACCACTTGGTGTGATTCACATGGGTAGAAAAGATATTGCAAAAAGGGATCCAGAAAACATTACTAAGGAGTAGAAAATCTTGGTCAAGAAACTGAAGACCTTAGAGGACACAGATGAGAAGGTAAATGTAAGAAGTTAACAGCTGGTTAAGAAGATGGTACCTGAGACTGGGTTTTAGACTTCTGGATCATATCTTAAAATATGGGAATGATGGGCACTTGGAATGGGATGTGATATACTTAACAAGATCTTGTCAAAATTTATTTGACTGAAATATTGCAAGTTTAATCTAAAAAAGGTGAAAAGGATGAAGGAGAGAGAAAATTGTCTTTTTATATATACCAACAGAGATGCAATAGGGAATAGCAACTATGGAAAAAGAGTGATTTTAGAAGCATGTAGTAACTTACAGGAAATAAAATCCAAGGAAGGGGCAGTAATAAAACTTATTGCCTCAGATGTCTGTACACAAATTCATAAAGTATATGTATAAGCAAGGTGAACCATAGATCGTAATGCAAAGGAGCAATTTTATTTTCATGAGGTTCACTGAGATTTGGTAGGGCAGGACTTATTACTGACATATAACTCTGGAAGACAATGTATTTTTCAAAATCATACACATAATCGATCAGTCAACAAGCATATATTAAACCCTCTGTGCCAGATACTGGTTAAGTGTCCACGATACAAATAAGAAACAAAAAAGTCCTTGCTCTCCAGCCAAGTACATTCTAATGAGAGAGACTGAATATACATAAAATATATATTAAAAAGTTCACAGAAGAGAAACCAGGTAACTTTAGGAAAGGAAGGCACTAACACCTTAAAGCAAAGTCTCCTTCAGGGAGTGGTATTTGGTGGGGCAGCTGGGTGGCTCAGTGGATTGAGAGTCAGGCCTAGAGATGGGAGGTCCTAGGTTCAAATATGGCCTCAGACACTTCCCAGCTGTGTGACCCTGGGCAAGTCACTTGACCCCCATTGCCTAGCCCTTACCACTCTCTGCCTTGGAGCCAATACCCAGTATTGATTACAAGATGGAAAGTGAGGGTTTTAAAAAAAGGAAGCGGCATTTGGTTTAGTCTTGAAGGGAATTTTGAATTCTGTCAGGTCAAGCAGAAAGGGAGAACATTCCAGGCAAGGTGACTAGCCAATGTAAAAATAAATATGCCAGTAAGACTTTATGCAGTAATGTGTAAGAGAATTGGGGAAATAGTAAGGAACCACATTGTGAAGAGCTCTGAATGTCCAAGAGAAAAAGATTTTATGTGATCCTTGAAGTAATAGGGTCACGGTGTAGTTTATTGAGGAAGGAAATAAGATGGTCAAAATAGCCTTTTGGGAAAATCACTTTGGCATGTGTGTGGAGGGCGAATAAGGGCATGGAGAGAGGCAGGGAACCCTAATTTATTAGACTTCTGTAATGTCCCAGAGAAGAGGTTTTGATGGCTTGAACTAAAACAATGGCTATGTAAACAAAGATGTGAGGATAGAAATGGTAAGATCAGACAATCAATTGGCTGTAGAGAGCAAGATATAAAGGAGTTATGAAACCAAAGTTATAAACCCAGGTGATTGGAATGATAATGGCACCCTCAACATTAACAGGGAAGTTTGGAATGAGGAAAATCATTTATTATAAGGTAGACATATTGAACTTGAAATGCTTAGGGTAATTCCAATTTAAAATGTCTAGTAGACAGTTGGTGATATGAAAGTGAAGCTCCAGAGAGAGATTAGGCTGGGAGACATTTGCATAGAAATGATTATTGAGCACAATGGAAATAATGAGATCACAGAGTAAAAGAAGATGAAAAGAAAAGATTGGTCCTCAGACATTGCCTTGGAATGTAACTATAATTAGTGGACATGATATGGATGAAGACCCAGCAAAGAAAATTGAGAAAAAACTGCCAGAAAGGTAGGAGAACCAGGACACAACAGTATTACACATATACATACAAATACACACACAAAAGAGGGAGTATTCTATAGATAATTACCAACAGTGCCATGCTGCAGAAAGGTTGAGAAAGGCTGAGGATTGAGAAAAGGTTATTTCATTTAGCAATTAAGATATTACATGGGATGATAATTGAATATCATCTAAAAGAGTTCATTGAAAATTTGTTGTTGTTTTTGGTGGGACAGAATTGAACATACATATGAGCTACAAGGGAGCAACAAGTAGATAATGTTGTATTTAGGTCAAGCACCTCTTAATAAGTCCCATATAAACCTACAGAAACTTGGTATCTTGGTACTTTTTGCTCTGAAGTTAGATCAGTTTTGTCTGCTACTAAGGTGTTGTGAGTGCCTTGGAGTATCATTTGGGAAATGTGCATTCTGGGGATGGGTAGTCTTACCATGTACTTGCCCATGGTGACAATTTGGCCAGTCTATGAGTTCTATCCTAGTACTAGACTAGAACCCCATATCTAGACAATGACTCATTTTCCCATAATGCAAATTGCCCAAGTATATCTGTTGAGAGAGGTCTACCTCAACATGCCTGAAAGACTGATTGGATACATATGTGTTCAGAGGAAAATGCAGACAAGATACTAGTCATGTCCATTTGGGATAATTATGAAAATATAGCGGTATTAGATTCATTGGGCAAAAGTCTTCAAATCTCATAGCCAGTATTTTCTCCGAATGATTCATTTAGGGATAAATAACACCACTAGAAAAATTTTAGAAAACTTTGCTAGAGATTACAAAGTCTTAGAAATGATTCTTAAGACTTTAATGGTGCAGGTGTTTTTTTTTTCCTCATTAATGCTGTTAATTGAAGGTATATCTTTCAGAAGACAAAAGCAGAATTGAAAGTGAACAGCTGGTTGGGAATATGGTAGCTGAAAATGTGTGTTAAATTAATGGATAATGATTTAAAATATAGTAGTAATGGGCTCTTGGCCAAGGCTAGAGTGTTGCTAATGAGGACTTGTAAAATATATATTTGTCTGGGGTTTTTAAAATCTGATAGAGGGAGGCTATAAATTGAAAGCAGAGAAGTTGAGAATGAATTGTTCTTGTATATCTCCCAATCCAAATAACAAATAGTGAACATAATGTAACACAAAAAGAAGGCAGGAGCAATGAGTCATGATTCACAGGAGAAAATATCCAAGAAGGTTAGCAATAAAACCTATAGCCTCAGATTGTTATGTGCAAATGCACAGTTTATGCATAAAATTACGGAGATGGAAATACTAATGCCAGAAAGCATATTTCATCTTATATGTATCACTAACACTTGGTTAGGACTTGTGAGTAAAATAGCCTCAGGTAGAATACACTTTGTAAAGGAGAGAATAAATAAAATGGGCATTGGATAACAAGAACATCACGTCCAAGGACCAGAGGACATGATAAAGAAGTATGGCAGAGAGAATTTGATGAGGCTCTGAGGAGAGAGAAGCAAATAGAGCATTTTCAAGGCAATGTTCTACAGATTACCTGATCAGAGGACAGAAGAGATAAGAAATTTGGGAAATGTCACAAGCTCAGAGCACTGGCAGAAGATTTTAACTATCCAAACAAGTATTCTAATCTATGTGTGTGTTTGTGTGTCTGTCTATCTTTCTCTGTCTCTCAGAATCAGAGCAACTGACATATATTCTATAACATAAATTTCATTTCTCAAAAGATGGGACAAGTTATGGTAGAGTAGAATAAAGTCAGATATAGTCTGAAGTACAACCCAAATTTGGGAAGAATAGACTTCAAATTCAGAGATAGGGTGGGTGAGATCCTCTAGCTTAAAATAATACTTGAGAAAATAGCCCAAGGAAATGAAGTATGAAATGCTCTTGATCAAGAAAAGGGGAAGCTACCAACCAAGATTTTTAAAATTTTTTATTTAATTGATTAATTTAGAGCATTTTTCCAGAATTACAAAAATCATGTTCTTTCCCTCCCATCCCTCCAACCCCCTCCCATATCCAATGCACAATTCCATGGGGTTTTACATGTGTCTTTGGTCAAGACCCATTTCCATATTATTGATATTTGCACTAGGGTGATCATTTAGGGTTTATAGCCCCAATCATATCCCCATTGACACATATGATTAAGCAGTTGTTTTTCTTCTGTGTTTCAACACCAAGATTTTTTTCTGAATGTGGATAGTGTTCTTTCTCATAAGTCCTTCAGAAATGTCCTGGATCATTGCGTTACTGCTAGTAGAGAAGTCCATTACAATCAATTGTACCATAGTGTATCCATCTCTGTATACAATGTTCTCCTGGTTCTGCTCCTTTCATTCTGCAACAATTCCTGGAGGTCATTCCAGTTCACTTGCAATTCCTTCATTTTATTGTTCCTTTGAGCACAATAGTATTCCATCACCAACAGATACCACAGTTTGTTCAGCCATTCCCCAATCGATGGACATTCCCTCATTTTCCAATTTTTTGCCACCACAAAGAGTGCAGCTATGAATATACTTGTATAAATCTTTTTCCTTATTATCTCTTTGGGGTATAAAACCAGCAGTGCTATGGCTCGATTAAAGGGCAGGCAGTCTTTTAGCGCCCTTTGGGCATAGTTCCAAATTGTCTTCCAGAATGGTTGGATCAATTCACAACTCCACCAGCAATGCATTAATGTCCCAACTTTGCCACATCCCCTCCAACATTGCTTTCTTTTGCTGTCATGTTAACCAATCTGCTCAGTGTGATTTGGTACCTCAGACCCACCAAGATTTTAAAAAGATGGTTATAGAAGATAAAAATAAGGGCAGATAATGGTGGACCAATACACAAAAGTAATATGATTGTGGAACAGTAAGGTCAGAGTGCTTATGAAAAGTAAATAGTGCTGGTAGGCAACATTAATGACAACAAAAAAGATTGAGGAATGTTGGAAGTAAGAAGGGGTAAGACTATAGCTAGGGAGGGCAGGAAGTACATTAATAATGGATGATAGAAATATCCATGTCTAATTTGTCTCTATGATACTAAATTTTGTTGTGGAAAGGATAGATTACCAACCCTCAAAAATAAATGATTGATAAAGAGTTGAAACTTAACATAGGTAAGAAGACAGCTAGCTTTCCTCATGAATTTGATTCTAGATCAAATATATCATAATTTTCTAAAAGAATTTGAGAGAACTAGTTGCTATGAGGGAAAGTTTTGTTTGTTCTGAAGAAAACTCCTAATGATTAGAGCTATCCAAAGGTGGAATTGGTTTCCATGGTAGGTAGTCCATTCCTCTTCATTGAAGGTGTTGAATCCATCAAGTATTTATGAAGCACTTACAATATACAAAGTGCTATGTTAAAAGCAGGAGATAAAAAAAATCCCTGCTCTCAAGGAGCTTACATTCTACTGGGAGTAGGAATATGACAAATACAGAAATGGGAATTACGAGGCAGCTAATTGGCACAGTGGACAGACTACTCTGCCTTGATTCATATCTGGCCTCAGATACTTACTAGCTATGTGACCCTGGGCAAATCACTTAACTCTCTTTGCCTCATTTCCTCATCTGTAAAATGAATTGGAGAATGAAATAGCAAACCATTTCAGTATCTTTGCCAAGAAAACTCTAAATGGGGTCACAAAGTGTGAGATGCAACTGAACAAAAAATATATATTTTAATAGGAAATGGGAGCTAGTCTGAGGTGAGAAAGAGTAATAATGCTTGAGAGTGAGCAGGAATTAGTGTTGGATGTGGCACTTGGCCAGAACTTTAAAGGAAGCCAGGGATTCCAAGAGTTTTCAAGATAAAGCTGCATTACTGTTTATAAATAGGATGGCCATTTATGTATGGATTGGACTTAGATGGCCTCTGGGGTCCTTTATATTTCTGAGGTTCCTTAATTTAGGGCTCTCCAATAAATAGTCTGCCCTGTTAGGCCATCTTAATTCCACACATGAGAAATACTTGTAATTGGAGTTTCAAGACCAACTTGAATTGGGCCAGAAGCCCAGTGAGATCCTTTTCTCGCCTTTCCTGAGGAAAAAAATATGGAGGGCTCCCTGTATTGTCTGAGAACAGCTTCCCAATTCTACCCATTTCTCAAAACAGAACTCCAGTCTCTTCAAATCAATAAGTATGTCTTTAACACAACCAATTCCTCAAAGGTGTCTGTCATCTGTCACTAAGAGCTCTGAAGTCTCTGTATGCCCTTTCGGGAATATTGTCATTTGCCAAGTGACATTTGGTTTTTGTTGGTGACAGGTTGTCTGGGCTTCTGAAGCAGTATGGTACAGTGAGAAGATTGGGTTCAAATCTCAGCTCTGCTGCTTACTCTTTGTGTGAATTTGGACAAGTCACCTAACTTCTCACATTCCTCATTTGTCAAATGAGGGGATTGTCCCAAATAAGTTCTTCTCAGGAGACTCTGTTTGAGAAGGTGCCCAGGCTTACTCCTCTCCTGATCCCTCCACTTTCTCCTCATACTGTTTTTCAGCTTCTTTTTGTGTGTTATATTTTCCCATTAGAATTAAAATGCTGGGGAGCAGGGATTATTATATTTCAGATTTTTTTTCATATTCGTGTTCCCAGCACTAAGCACAGTGTCCAGTTTATAGTAGATGTTTAATAAAAACTTTATTTCATTAGGCTCTAGGGTCTCTTCCAACTCTTAATCTATGATCCTATGATTTTCTATTTAGGGAATTAGAAAATAATGTTCTTTTTGCCCAAGGAAAAGTTCCTCATTTGTGATTAATCAAACAATACCATAGTTAAAAGGCAATCCCCTCTTAAGGAGAGGGAGAGAGTTTAAGTCAGGATCCATGTAAATATGAACCTGCAATCCAGATCAGATTGGTTGCTAAGATTTTCTTTAAAGTACCAAAACTTAAAGTGTAAAAGCACACTAGAAAACCAGTAATAAAAAGAGAGGTAGAAGCTGGGAGATCAGTACTAGACCAGGAGGTAAGATACAGACTGTGTCAGGGGAATTGAATATTTGTTTGACTCTACGCATCTCTCTGAAGCCATGATCTTTAATGGTGGCTCCTTGAATTCCCTGCTCCTCCCCTGCAATGACATGCTTGCGTGAATCCACCATTCCTCCCCCAGTTCCAATTGTGCCAGAAAGAATGTGAACTCACATAGCATTGAACATTGTAGTCTGATGTTTTGCAAGGCTCCAGGATCTTGTCACTTCGGATATGAATGAAGTAACCTCACACAAGAATGTTCAGAGGGGTATTATTCAGGAAGCATTTCCTCAGCATGAGGATTCAAAGGAAGAACCAAGATTGAATTGCTGGTCTCTATAGCAACAGTCCAGTGTGTCTAACTCAGCCCCTTACCCTCTTTATCATGTTTGAGACAGCTAGATGGGAGCAATGAATGCCTAAGCAATTGTGTGAAGCCAGGGATAGCAATGAATTCATCCCCCTGGACCTCTGAGCAGGACGGATGCATAAATGCCTTCTAATTGGGAGTAAGTAAAAGGCTGTGTTCTTTCTCCTCTGCAATTTGGAGAGATTCATGAATGTTAGAATCCCTCATTTCATTTATGGGGGAAATGCAGACCAAGGCATTCAGGTGTCAAATGGAGAATCAGAATGGTAGAATCTCAGAGTTGGAAGGGACCACACAGAGCAAGTCTAATCCTTGGCTTCGACAAGGGAATTAAACTATGACCCTGATAATGGCCTTGACTTTGTGTGTTGGATAATTTCCCTCTCTTTAAATGTGTGATCCTATCAGAGTGAATAAAGAAGGCAACCATTTTGGGCCAAATGTCAATCACTTTTCCAGCTAATATTTATAAGTAGAATCCAGTGATTTTATGATATATTATGTAATATAGGGACTACTTTTTCAAGTGCAACCTATTTTTGAAGCATTGTACTTTTAATTAAACATACATTGAGCCATCCATCCTATGTCTCATTTTCTCATATTTGACTTAATCTATTTAAAACATATGTACCAGAGTATTGAACACAGAATCAGGAGACTTGGGTTTAAATACTGCTTTTAACATGGACCAGCTGCTTGACAACCTTTCTGGACCACAATTGGACCATTTTCAATGATGTTAATAATTAGCACCTTTCTTACAGAGTTGTGAGGATCAGTGATATAATAGAGGTAATTCTGAGATTAATGGTATTATCTAAATATGTTTTATTGTTATAATTATGATTAATTCTGACTATGGATAGGATTCTTGGAGAAAGCTGTTCTCTTCTTAGAGACACTACTATGAATAGGTTGAGATGTGGAAGGATAAAATTCAGGGAGACAGGAAAATGAACTTTGGGAATAGTCTATGATTACTCAAATAGAAAACATAAAAGGTAGCTAAGTAAAATGTGGGGTGCTCTGTGTAGGCCAGTGTGTGGGACTTCACAAATACTGGGTAAGGATTTGCAAAGGTTTTATTCAGGAGGCCATGATGGGGTGAGATGGGTCAGGGGAGGAGTGATCAGACCTGTGCATTGGGAAGATTAAGCTAGCATCATAGTGATGAATGGATTGGACAAAGGAGAAACTAGAGTCAGGAATACAAGTTGGAACGGTAAGGCAAATAAATAAAGCAAAGAGTAATTAATATCTGAATTAAGATGATGACAGTGGAAATGAAATGAAAGGGTTTGGATAATTCATTGCAAAGAGATATTGGATAGGCTAAGGTGGTTTGAATAGAGGTGGAAAAGCCAAGGATAGGGATGAATCAAAGAGGACTCAATTGTTTCTTATATGGACAACTAGTAACAGAAACAGAGAAGTAAGGAAGAAGAGTAGGTATGAGAAAAAGATGATTAGTTTGATTTTGGACATGATGAACTCAAATCATCAGTGGAAAATGGAGATGAGGGAAAGGAACTGGGATTTAAGGGGGGAGTCTATGATAACTGCTGTTCACAGGGTATTATGAAGTCAGTAAAAGAAAAGTTAAAGGAAGAAGGAACTTTAACTTGTACTGGAGCAATTGCATATCCTTTCCCATCTATAATCAGGTTTGAGAGTTGGGATAGATTTAATCTTCTAAAAACTTATTTACTCTTTTCTAGAATTATATATTTACTCATTGATATATATATATATTGAATGCTTTCAAGATTAGATGAAGTCTTTATGAAGGTCTTGAGAACTGAATCATAGGAACATCCTAGAATGTCAGGCTGACCTCAGGTATTCCTATGTTCTCTTTCTTAAGTGATGCATGAAAAAGAACAAGTTGCTGGCAGACAGCACAGAGTGGCCAAAATACGTACTTGCCTCACTCAGAAAGAGAGCCAAATAATAAAGAGAGCCAATGGGAGCAATTACATGCTTCTGGTTTTTGTTTCCAGGAGAGCAGCACCATCAGCAGAATTCTCTGTGGATAGAACTCGACACTTAATGTCCTTCCTGACCATGCTTGGTCCTAGCCCAGACTGGAATGTTGGCTTGTCTGCAGAAGACCTCTGTACCAAGGAATGTGGCTGGGTTCAGAAAGTGGTCCAAGACCTAATTCCATGGGATGCTGGCACTGACAGTGGAGTAACCTATGAGGTATGTATATGTGAGTTGTCTCTTAAAACTTAGTATTAAAGAATGAATAAATAAGCATTTATTAAGGACTAATAATGTACAAATCTCTATGCTAAGGCTAAAAATAGAGAACTAAATAAAACATCCCCCCTCTCAAGGAATTCATGTTCAAATATGGGTGTCAATGCATATGGAAGGTTTCAGCTGCAAGTAAGGTACAAACATACTTAGGGTATAGTGGCAAAGCTGAGAGTAAGGCAGCATTCACTTTAATACCATTAACGCTGATAAAATTCTATTGGTTTCTGATGTTGAACTACTTGGCAATGCTAAGGAACTTGGTTGATCTTTCTTTTTTTAGTCTTCTATAATTGAGGTTATAGAGTCCCTAGAAGTAACAGTCACATCTCACTTCCAAAGGGGGTGTTTCCTAGGAGTTGGGGTGGAAGCAGGATTGGTAGTATGAGGACAAGAGATTCTCAGGACCTGCCATTATCAGGACCTTTGGATTCCCCTGTCGGTTTATGGTAGTGGTGGTGAGGAAGGAAGGTCCATTCTTCACAGTGATTTCTCCTTTAAATGATGGCTTTGGAGTCTTAGACTGAAGTAGAACTAGTAGTCTAAAGGGTACCACTATTTCTAAGTCTCTAAGGTTCAGGATCTTGAACTATATTTATTGGGGTCTTAAAGGGAGGAGGTGGTCAAGATAGTGTTTGTTGTTGGTTATTCATTGGCACAAGCTATCTTTTGTCTCTCCCTCAGGGTGCCTTATTGTTTCAGCCAGTGAAATAAGCTTGTAAACTCTGCTGATTCATGGCCTCATTCTTTTGTGAGGTGGCTAAATCTATGGGCCATTTGCTTCCCCAACCATTACCAAGAGTCACAGGAAAAAATATTAAGTACTAGTGTTCTGCTTTCCCAAGACTCTGTCCCTGACTGATCCCCCAAGTGATGAGTCTTAGCAAGGCACAATTATCCTTCCTGATGTCCACCTCAGAGGCTGGTGATGTCCAAGGATCATCTTTATTTTATCTGACAACCCTCTGGATCTCTTCTCCATGAATTTTTAAAAATAAACTAATTTTTTTCAAAGATATGTCTCCTACCCACTGCCTCCTAGCACTCTTGAGCCCTTTGGGAAAAGCAAGAAAATTAAAAAAAACAACATGTCCAATTAAACAAAACAAGTCTGTAAATTGGCTAAATAAAAATAAGTCTCATTTTAAACTCTATGTCCATACTTTTTCTTTAAACCCTTACCTTCTGTCTTGGAATCAAATATTGATTATTAGTATTGATATTAGGGCTAGGCAATGGAGGTTAAGTGACTTGCCCAGGGTCCCACAGCTGGGAAGTGTCTGAGGTCAGATTTGAACCTAGGACCTCCCATCTCTAGGCCTGGCTCTCAATCTCAATGAGCTACCCAGCTGCCCCCCATACTTTTTATCAAGAGGTGTGCATGAGTCTTCTGGAATTGTTTTTGGTTGTTGGATTGATCAGAATTCTAAATATTTCCAAATTGTTTTTAAAATATTGTATAAATTGTTCTCTGGTTCCATTCCTTTCATTCTGCATCAGTGATTATAAGTTTCCCCAGGTTTCTCTGAAACCATCTCTTTAATCATTTCTTACAGCACAATAGTATTCCATCACATTCACATACCCCCACAAACTTTAACTTTCTACATACAAATAAGAATAAAACATAACATTTTATTTTATTTCAGCTTAATTCCATAAAGTTCAGGGTGACTCCCCCTTCCTTCCAACCAGTTCTGGTGTACCTGTATTTGGTGATTACTCCAATCTGTGTACTTTATGGTTTTTAAAGACTTTAGCAACATCTTCTTGAATGTCATATTTCTAGACAGAAGATTATTATAAGATTGCAGTCCATTTTCCTTCTTTAAAATGTCCTTTAAAAAGACCAGAGCTGCACAATATTTTCCAGGTTCAGAAACACCAAAGTTTTCCTCAAGGAAATGAAAATGTTTTCTATTTTGCCTTTGATAATAGTCTTTACTCTGATTCCTCCCTCTCAAGGGGAGTGGTGAGTGAAGATTAAATAAAATGCTGGTCCTGGATGCCTTATTGTAAGCATTCTAAAGTGGTAGGAGCAAAGTGGAAGCACGTCTGTTTCTTTGTAAGTCTCAGGTGCTGCACTGGATAAGTTTAGTGATGGGAGAGTTGAAGAAAGTCAGGAACTGACAATTATCACCTGTGGCTGATGAAGTTTTTCTCTAAATCAGACTGAACTGGCACTAAGAAACATAGTATTGGAAGATGGGCTGCAGGCTGCTTGAGGGTAGGAACTTGTGCCGAAGCAAAGTGCTATCCCTATAGTAGGTGATAAATTGATACTTGGTGAATTGGATTCATATGATCTTTGCAATAGCAATTATTCAACTAGTTTGTATTAAATGCCTACTATGTGCCAAATATTGTAAAGACTTTTATTCTCTGAGTAAAAAGACTCATAAAATCACAAAATATAAAAATTGGAAGGGACCTCAGTTGCCTAATAATGTACTAACAATCTTAAACTGGCCATTATACTTAGGCTATAGAGTTGAGTGAGAAGTTTTTTCTGAGGAGAAAAAACTAGAGACAGGCAAGGTATTTTATGGCACAACAGTACGGGGGGGTGGGAGGGGCGTGTGTGTGTGTGGGTTGTGTGTGTTGCCCTGTGTTGGATGTGTATTCTTCTAGGAAATCTTGTACATCAAACTATGCCATAAGTACAGGTCTAAGAAGACTTCCTGAGCTCTTTCTTAATCTCTTGGCCATGTCTTTTTCAAGAGTTAATTGATACTAGAATAAGGATAGGAACTGGACTTGTGATTTTTTTCACATAGTGAAATCCTAATTGAGGAAACTTCCTCTACCATTACAAGGATGCACATTCTCTGCAACTTGCAGTCTTAAAGCATTTCTTAAAACACCGAGTTGCACAACCAACGTGTGTCAGAAGCAGAAGTCAAATTCGGGTATTCTTGATTCTGAAATCATCATTCTATACACTACCCCTAAGCTGTTTCCTAGGAACACCAGACACCAAGAGGAAATTCTACAAATCCTTCAAGACCCAACTCAAATTCACTATGCTCCAGAAAGCCATCATTGACTAAGTATGGACTTGAATGAACTCTCCTTCCTCTGAACCCCAGGAATACTTGGGATTGTTATATGTTACTTAGCTCTTAATTATGTTCCATCATTGTTATCTTGTACCTGGTTTGTTGTAGGTGAGTCTTGCCTCCCCATCCAGATTGCAAGTTTTCCAATCATAGGAACAGTATCAAAGACTTCTTGTATGACCTCACAAGTTTATTTGGCGTTTCAGTTTTATATGATTAGTCACTTACAAAAATGAACAATATGGAAATATGTTTTGCATGATAAAAATAAATAAATGAAGGAATAATAGTTCATATTTTGATAGCTTTTTAAAGTTTTTGCAAAGTAATATAGCTTCATTTTGATTGTTTGCTCACAATAATTCTATGAAGTAGATGTTATTACTATACAGATCTGATAGATGGAGAAATAGTCTGAAAGAGGTTAAGTTGCCTAGCATTACATAGCTAGTAAGTGGCAGAGGCAGGAGCAATCATCCATAATTATTTGATGCCATTCTGCTTCCTAGATAAGATAAAGATATAGATACCCAATAAATATTTGTGGGATGGTTGCTTTTAGACAATGTGGCATAATAGAGAGCTGACCGTAGAGTCAGAAAGACCTCAATTCTAATCCCATCTCTGTTACTTACCAGCTGTCTAACCATAGCCATGGGGCAGCTAGATGTTGTATGGGACAGAGTATGGGAAAGCTCATCTTCCTAAGTTTGAATCTGGCCACAGACACTTGCTAGCAAGGTATATAGATAGATGTCTATTATTGTTGTTGTTATTATTAACTGTATTATAAACTCTCTATGTCTGTTGTTATTAACTATGTATAAATATATATGTATGTATACCCATATATATGTATGTATGTATATTATATATATATATATATATATATATATATAGAGAGAGAGAGAGAGAGAGAGAGAGAGAGAGAGAGAGAGAGAGAGAGAGAGAGAATTATTTGCAATGGTGGGTTCGGCAAAGACTCCTAGGAAACTTAACATGATTTAATAATCTTGAGATCTCTGTCCAAGTATGGAACTAGTAGGGAGACACTTTGCTACTACAGAAAATCTCTCTGCAGGGGTCTCAATCTTTTTCTTTTTTTCCAGCAGAAACAGATCTGACTAAACCATTTTCCAGCCAAGTAGCTACAGAGAAGTTGCCAAAAAGGAGATTATCTCCTAGCTCCAGTTCTTCCTTATTCTTAAAGTGCTTGTACTTTTAGCCAGGACAATCCCTTGTTTAGGGTCACTGCCTGAAAAGGAAAATACACACAAAAAAGTCCCAAACTAAGTCCCCTTTTTTTCTTCAGTGCAGGCAGGCAGATAGACCTTGAAGGTGAATGATTATTTATGTGAACCAGGGCAAGAACAGATTGCACTGGGAGCTACACAGCATGGCCAGCACACAAGTATGTGGGCAGAGAACATTTTAAAGACCAGATGAGTGGGTTTTTCCCCCTGTTCAAATTCATTAATGAGAGCATCTTACCACTCTGAGAGGCAGTGTAGTACAATGGGCAAGACTCTGGACTTGAAATCAGAAGCCCCAGGGATAGGTTATCTCTCTGATGTTTACTAATAGTGTGACCTTAGACAACTCACTTCCACATTCTGAACCCCAATTTCCTGTTTTGTAAATAGAACCCGGCTCTAGCCAACCTCACAAGAGCTATTGTGAGGATGAAATGAGGTCATGGATATGAAATCACTTTGAAAAGAGCAAGGTATTATACACAAGTCAGGAGATTTATTTTTTTGGCTCAGCCTTGCTTTTTTAGAATGCTTGCATGCTGATGAGGCCACTAGAGATTTTTTGAGAGTTTACTTCTTTCTTTTAATATTAAATCATCCAGGCCTGATCTTCATATGAACTTAAAGAAATCTTTATGATTTCCTACAACCAGAACTTAGAAAACCAAATGAAATCATTTGAATCTTCATCATGGCCCAAAGGGAATCAGATTTTTCCTCTACTTAGACTGGGAACACAATCATAGACAAAGAAGGATAATTAAATTCCCAGGCTGCTTCTCCTAAATGTGATGCAATAGTATCACTAGCCATAGGACTGACCCCATATATATTTTTCTTATGATTTAGATGTATGAATTCCATATATAGAATGACTCGCAGGATTGGGTTCATTGTACACCTTCATTCAGCAAGTATTTAATAGGCCCATATGCTTCCAAGCACTGATGGGGGTACAATAAAATGTATTATACAACCTTCAACCTTTGGGATTTCACAGTCAGGCTGAGATGACAAGATATACACATGCAAAATGAAATAATAGATGAGCAGTATACAAAAGAGCACAAGGTAGCATGTGATTAAATTCCAAATGCAAGATACAGACAAGCATGTCAAAAAATCAGGGCATTAAAAAAGCAACTCAGTGTGGCACATAGCCCACCCTACACCTCAGTATGCATCTTTTCTACAATATATTCATCAAAGTATCATTGTGAAAACTTCCAGTGCTAGGAATCTCATCTGGTACTTTTAGACGATTCTGATTGTGGCTTGTTGTTGTTGTTTTGCCTTACGTTGATGCAAAATCCACCTCTCTGAAACTTCTACCATTCTTCTAAATTCTGCTTTCAGTTAGTGAGTTCAGAAAAAAAAAAGAATTGGAAAAGGGGACAGCCTCAGTGGCACTGCTCTCTCTGGATTCTTCTCTATCTTCTTTCCTGGGAGTCATCATCCATCTCCTGACCCTTAAGTGTGTATACCCCATAAGTTCCTGCTTTGAAATCTCTTGTTTATACCCTTTCTAATTTATTTCATCAATTCTCATGGATTAAATTATCTCATGCCTATAGTACCCAAATTTATATACAGAGTCTGCATCAAGCTCACATTAGCAACTTCCAGGTAGATATCTTCACCTAGGTGTTCCATCATCATCTCAAACTTAATACCTACAAAATGGAACTAATCGTCTAAAACCATCCCAATTCAGATTCCCCTCTTTGTGTTTTGCTTCTAGGTTAAAGTACCTAAATCATCCTCACTTTTTGCTTCTCCCCAATTTTCCTCCCCCATATCTAATCAAATCACTTGCCAATTGAGGTTGTTCTACCTCCTCAGAAGCCTCCAGAAAATGCATCTAATCCTTTTTTGTCATTTACACTACCCTAATTCAGGCCCATTTTACTCTTTATTTTGACTATTATAACTATTTTCTTTGTGTTGTGTCAAGGAAGATCATCCCCTCCCTCTCCTGAGTAACTTGAGCTTGACCTGTCCATCAAACATTCCTGAGATAACACAGTTGTGCCAGGTTTGTGTCCCTCTACATCAATCAAAGTCAAGGCTTTGGGCTTGTGAGGGGGAAGAACTGAGAAGAGAAGGAAGGAGGAAGTCAGGAACAGAGCAGTCAGGTGAAGGGAAGGAGGAAGAGACATGCAGGCTAGGGACAACATAGTCAGGTTACTTATAGGAATGATTGTCTACCCTTTCCAATAAACTTTATAAAATATATATCTGGGTAGAAATATTATTTCAATTCTTCCAGTGTCCCCAATGCTGAGCACAGTGCTTTGTACATAGTAGGTACTTCAAAATGCTCATTGATTATTCAATAAATATTTGTGAATCAAGTTGAATCACTAGAGATAAGCAAACAGAGAATGGATATACACTAGCTTGCAAGCAATCCTTCTCACCTTTGGGTTGGCCTTAGAGACCTACATCTGTGTTTTTATGTTTCATGTTTCTATGCTGGGTTAGAGTTTACATCTTCTGCTTCTGCTTGCTAGAGGGTTAATTTGAGAAAAGGGCTGAAAGCCAGCTTTTCCTCTGTGAAAGAACAAAAGCCTAGAGCCTTCTCAGGAAGTTACTGCTGGGGATTCAGACAAGGAAACCTGTCAGAATTTGAGAGGAGGACACTGAGCAAGAGAACAGATCATCTGTCTGTGAGAGAGAGACAGTGCCTGTGGGGGAATGCCAGTCTGGGGAAAGGAAGCAACACCTGAACAAAATGAGAAAAGCTCTGTTTATTCACCCTCAGGATAAGGTTGGGGGAAGGAAAGGGAAGGGACAAGAGAAGGAAGCCAGGGGCACGGTATATCAATTTGAGGCAAAAAATATTATTAATAAAAAAAATGCATGCTTCAGGATTTACACCAGCACCTTCTTCATATCTGGGTAAGATCAGCTTTCCCTGTTACACAGATGCGGAGAAAAACTCACCTATATGAAGCAATTTGTTCAGAATTACGTGGCTGGAAATGACACAATCAAGACTTGATCCCAAATCTCTTATATGAAGGCTTTCCCAATTCCTGCCTCCCCTCCATCCAGCTACATGTGCCTCCCACACCACGTGCTAGAAAAAATAGGTAATGGTACAAAGAATAGACACTAGATCTCGAATAAGTAAGACCTAAGTTCAAATTCAGACAAGTCACAACCTCTCAGACTCAGTTTCCTCATCTATAAAATAGGGATAATAATAGCAATCACCTCCCGGCATTGGTGTAAGGATCAATAATATAAGTAAGATGCTTTGTCCATTTCAAGTACTATATAAATGCTAGCTATTAGTATAACTTTGAATTTTCTTTTTACTGATATATGTCTATATTATCTCCCCCAATGGAATGTAAGCTCCTTGTGGACAAGGATAGCTTCATTTTTGCCTCTGTATTCCCAATTCCTATGACAGTTCATGGCACATAAAAGGCCTTAATAAATGCTTGTTGATTAGTTAATTCTGACTCTTAGACCAGTTCCAGTCAATTCAGCTCAATTCTAAACAACAAATATTTACTCATGTAATTGTGAGGCCATTATCTGTCCCATCTGAGAGACTGTCTCTTGGCTTCATCCCTCTTAAATTTTTCTTTGCCCTCATAACCACCCCTTTTACTCTATCTCTGACTGTTTTCCTTGGTCATCACCTTGTTATGAACTTACTTTTCTTGTTTTCAAAAGTTGGATTTCATAATTATATTCTGAATTCAGTGCTAAGCACTATGGAACATCAGAAGAAGAGACGGGCTCTCTACCTTTGAGGATTTATAGTCTAGTCTCATAGGAGAGATGGGACATGGATGCACATAACTTAATAAAATAAACCCAAAAGGTAATGTTAACATGATTCTCTAAATTCCAGGTCTCTCTCTTTATCAGACATCAGTCTTTTAAAAACAAATCCTAAATAGTTTTTCATGTGCTTCCCTCATGCATGCTTCTTCGCTCTAAAGTAAATTTTTAAAATTTTCTATTATACTCCTATCATATAGAGGCAGCTCATAGTACAGGGAATAGAGCAGGAGATCTGGAGTCAAGTTCTGAGTTCAAATTTGACTTTAGACATTTGCTAGATGTGTACTGCTAGGCATACCACCTGTTTACCTCAATTTCCTCATATGTAAAATGTATAAGTAAAACCTAATTTCCAGGATTGTTGTGAGGATCAAATGGGATAAAATTTGAAAAAAGGTGCCTAGGACAAATTAAGTTCTATATAAATGCTTATTTCCTTTCCCTTCCCTATTATAAATCATTATTTTGATCTCTTCCCATTCATATTCATTTTTTGTCTCTCTGGCCTCTCTTCAAAACCAAGTATTTGCATGAAGAAATGCCCGCTGGAAATATTTTTACTTTAAAAAATTCATGAAGTCTGTTATAGACAAAAGAGTGGTTGCTCACAAGACACAAGGGATTCTAAGGAGAATTGAAAGTAGCAGCAATCTTCTGGATGATGGTCCTTCACTATTCTGCATTTCCACCTTCAATGTTGTTTCATGGAGCAAATGCTAAAACCATTCTTTTCACATTGAGCTTGAGCTCTTTCAATGCCATGAGGTGACTGCCTGACTCTGTTATTATTCTCCATTTGGATCCAGTTTATATGTAAAAATCAAATGGCTTCTGCATCTTTCGTCTGTATTTATTGCTGCTTCAGCCTATGTCTTCTTTTCTTTATAGTCACCCAATAAGCCAACAATTCCTCAAGAGAAAATCCGGCCTCTGACAAGTTTAGATCACCCTCAGAGTCCTTTCTATGATCCTGAGGGAGGTTCCATCACTCAAGTAGCAAGAGTTGTCATCGAGAGAATTGCAAGAAAGGTATGGGGGTGAGCCTTCAGTTGACTGGGCAACCAGAGAATCATCTAAGTAAAGTCATTTCCCTGTCACCAGAGTTGTCCTGACTCCATTGCAGACCCTCCTAACACTAAAGAATCCTAATAGTCCAACCCTTAGCCAAAGTATGAATTCCAGCCACAATGACTGAGGAATTGCTTTTCAATTCTAAAACAATCCATTTAATTTTCAGACAATTATAATTCTTAGGAAATTTAAATTTTTTATTTTGAGCAATAAAGTCTCCTGTGTTTTTTTTACCTCCTTTCTTGGTTATCCTTTCTGAGACCAAGAAATTGCTTGATATTCCTTCCATATAATATCCCTTTAGATAATTAAAGATAATTGTCCTGTCTTCCCTAAGTCTTCTCTTTCTCAGACTAAATAGCATTATCATTCACCCAGTCCTCATGATACATAGTGTTGACACTTCTTGCCATCTTGGTTGACTTCTGAGCATCTATGTCACTGCTCTTCCTCAGGTGTAGTGCTCAAAAGTTGACATGACATTCCCCATATGGTCTTGATCAGAGCATGAGGGCTCTAACCTCCCTTAGTCTCAAAAAATACTGAGATATATATATAAAATATATATATCCAATAAAATTGGTATTCACCAGGCTAGTAATACAAATAAGGGTTCCTGGTCCTCTTTAGTAAAATGCCAACCAGGTAATCATAAAAGATAAGATGCCCTCTTTTTTAGGAACATGATTACTGAGCTTCAGTATGTGAATCATTTAATAGTTGTAAAACAGCAATAACACAAAAAAAGCAACTTGATTCCTATCTATCTTGAAGTAGAGATCCTAATGGTTCTAAAGATCAGATGATTTCTCTCTACACTGCCCCCCCCATGCTAAATCATAGTCACAAAGTTTCTTTGCTTTTCTTTTCCTCTCAGAGTCTGATCTTATCTCATTTATGGTAAATCTTAAGCCCTTACAAAAGTCTATGAATTGAGGCACAAAACACTCTGTTCTGGGTGCTGTCTGCTGATTTATCTTTCAAACAAAAACATTCCTTCCTTTAATTTCCACTGTCAAAAAAAACCTTTATCTGCAGGGGGAACAATGCAACATCGTGCCTGATAATATTGATGATATTGTGGCTGATCTGGCTCCAGAAGAGAAAGATGAAGGTATTTCTGATTGTTTTTATAGTTTAATTACATTTTTGCTACACAAGCATACAGTTTATTTCATCCTCCAGTGTATCTTGGATATATCATCTTTGTGATAATAACAGCCAAACAAGAAAGAAACCATTGAAAATGGATTTATTGAAGGTATAGGAGTGAGAGATGTGATAATTAGAGGAAGAAAATCCTACAAGAGGTTGTAGGTTAATTAGATCATATATCTACAGCCAGAAGCATATAAACCCAATCCCCTTATTTTACAAATAAGGAAACTGAGGCTCATGAAGTAAAGTGTCTCTTGGGATCCTCAAAGTAGTGACTATCAGATATAAGATTTGAACCTAAATCCTCTAACTCCAGGGCTCATTCATTTGAACTCCATTGCTTCCCAGGTAGGGGAGGGGAGAGGATTAAAGATATCAAAGGAAATTTGGCCTTGGTCACACTTCTTTCTCTGAGCCAAGAGGAAAAGAAGAAAGGATAGATGAAGACAGGTGTTTTGAAATGGGGAAAAGTGTGGAAGGGGCTCAGATTGGATGAGATATATGAATCAAGGTGATCTATTTTTACTTATTTATTGTTTACATTAGTCAGTTGATATCTCTCTCCCCTCCCCTTTTTAGGGAAGGCATCATTGGACAAAAAGATAAGTTGTATATATACATATACAACTTTGTCTTATTTCCATTTATCAGTTCTTTGTCTGAAGGTAGACATAAACAAGTCGATCTACAAACAATAATTTTGTTGCTGTTTATAATATTCTCTTGGTTCTGCTTGTTTCACTCCATAACTTCATGTAGGTCGTTTCATGTTTTTTCCAAAAGTAACCTGTTTGTCATTCCTTACCTCTCAGTCGCATTCCATCACAAGGGTATATAAGAGTGTGAAACTGTATATCTCTGGCAAAGGAGAGACAGCATTTCAGCAATCGGGGTTTTAAAAAATAAATTTGAGGAACTCTTTATTAGGTATCAACTGTTTCAATAATTTATTCATCAACAGATGCTAACTGAAAGTCTACTAAATCCAAGACCTAATTCTGGGTCCTATAAGACATATAAAGAGGGGCAACTGGGTAGCTCAGTGAATTGAGAGTCAGGCCTAGATACAGAAGGTCCAAGGTTCAAATCTGTCCTCAGACACTTCCCAGCTCTGTGACCCTGAGCAAGTCACTTACCCCCAGTTGCCTAGCCCTTACCCCCTTCTGCCTGGGAACCAATACACAGTATTGATTCTAAGATTGAAGGTAAGAGTTTAAAAGAAAGACATATAAATATGTTTAGATGAAACTGAATATACACATACACACATATGTACACACAAACAGTATTTACCTATTTATATATATAGATGCACATACTTTGGTACCTATTTATGTATATTCAGTAGTCCCAACTAACAAAGGCCATCTTTGTAAATTTTATAGCTCTCAGAATTAGGTCTTGGATTAAGAAGGTTTTCAATTAATATCTGTTGATGAATAAATTAATGAACCAGTTGATATTTAATAAAGAGTTCCTCCCTAAAATGATTGTTAATTGCTAATTTTATAGTCTATCTATTTCTCTATCTGACTTTCCTTATTTAATCATCTTATCTCTCACTCATGGATCTGCAGTCTGTTTTCATTGGTTCCTTCCCATAGATAATTACATGTGCTTAGATCTCCCATGCCCATATAAATGTTTACTCAAATGTACTCTGAGCAAGCAACTATCCCATCTCCCGTTTAAGTCAAATTCCTCTAGTAGCATACACTTGCTGCAATCTTACTACTCCTTCACTCCTCAACAAAGCACAGAACATATTTGGGAGACAGAGTAGTACAGTGTGATTGAAGTGCATAGAAGAGTGCAATACGAAATAAGATTTCAAAGGCAGAGAGGTGTCAAATTGTAGAAGGCCATGAATGTCAGCAAAAGCTGTCGAGATTTTACTCTAGAGGTGAGAGGGTGTCGTGGGCAATTTGGGGGCAGAGAAGTGATGTGAAAAGATTTATGTTGAAGCATCTGGCAGCTATGATGAAGGATGGACCAGAAAGGGAGAGAGAGCAAATGAAGAGACTTATTAGAAAGTTATTGCTTAGTCCAGGCATGTGGGGATGTGAACCTGCACAAAATTATTAGCAGTGAGAATCAAGAAGAATCTCTAGGTGCAGAGATATTGAACAGAGGGGTATAATCTATGTGAATTGGAAAATGATTAGATAGATGAGAAATAAAGATGAAAGCCACCCAGAAATAGTGAGTCAAAAGAACCAGTTTTGGAAAAAAATAAGCAAACTTTTTGACATGCTGAATTTAATGTGCTGATGGGACATTGTAATGGATGTTCTATTCTGATGCTTAGAAAGATGATGTCAGGAGCTGAAATGATAAACTGGGGGATCATCTGGATGGATAGAGGTGATAGTTGAAGTTATGGTACTAAATGGTATTGCAGAGAGAGAAAAAGAAAATCAGGTACATAAGAAGTAACAAAGAGGTTAATTTTGGAAAAATCTTAAAAATATAAAGTTTTGAAGATTAAAACAAATTGAATCAAGAGAATTTTATATTTCTCAACAGAAATATTGTTTGAAGAATGTTTTGTGTACATCCACTGTCAGAGAAAAACTGATAAGTAGAAATAAGATATAGTTTTATATATGCATATATCTTTTTGTCTGATGAGCTCTTCTTTAGTGAGGGATGGGAGTTTACTGGGTATTTAAATGTAATAAATAAATACTTTTTAAAAAAGAACTTAATTTTTAAAAAGAGTAAGGAGAAACAGGATGCTGTGCTAGCTCTGAAATCAAAGGACACAGTATCCATTCAGGGGGAATGTTCAATGGTGCCAAATGCTACAGAGAAGTCAGAGGATAAAAACCAATAAAAGGCTATATTTGGTGATTAGGAGGTAATTTGTACTCTTTGAAAGAGCAGTTTTTATAGGGTACCTAAAGCAGAAGTCAGGTGGCAAGAGGTTGAAGGGAGAATAGTTTTTGAGAAAGTGGAAACATTTGATGTAGACAACTTTTAGAAGAATTATTCTCTTGGTTTCTATGATGCTTTATTCTCTGATCCTCCTTCTCTAGCCATCACTCTTTCTTTTTGCTGAAGGAAGGAAGGAAGGATGAATATATACATATATAACATATATGTATATTTAGTGTCTATATTTCCCAGATGCTGCACTAAGCACTTTAAAAATAATATATTTGATCCTCACAACAACCCTGGGCCTGGGAGGAAGATACTATTATTATCCCAATTTTAGAGAGAGAAAAACTTATGTGAACAGAAATTAAGTAATTTGCCCAAGATCATACAAGCTAGTAAATGTCTAAGGCAGAATTTAAACTCAGGTTGCCCAACCCCAGATCCATCAGTCTATCAAATGTGCCACATAGTTACCTCATCCCTCCCCCTTAAATCTTTATTTTAGTCTTTACACACACACACACACACATATAAACAAATTTGAGGAGGGGGCATCTCTAACAAATAAGTGGGCAGTTAGGTGGCATAGTGAATAGAGCATTAGGCCTAGAGTAAAGAAGACCAGAGTTCAAATCTCATTTCAGACACTTACCAGCTATGTGCTCCTGGACAAATCACTTATCCCTGTTTGCCTTAGTTTCTTCATCTGTAAAATATGGATAATAGTACCTCCCTCTCAGGAATATTATAAGGACAAAATAAAATAATCTTTGTAAAGTACCTAGCATGATTCCTAACACATAGTAAGCTTGATAAAAATGTTAGAAATTATTTTATTCTAAGTTTTTATTCCTAAGTCATCATCTTAGGATAATGGATATTGAAGTATTTGGTTTATGAATCTTATAATCAGGACTGACAACATCCGTGCTGTTTAAAGTCTTCACCTCATTTAAAGACACTGATTCTCTCCCTACTAGAAGTCCCCCTTCCCACCAGTCTCATTCCCAGATGTTTACATTTTCCTAGATCCCGCCCAACTGTTTTGGGGTATTATTTTTAATGTGTCAAATTTCTTGATTTTATCAGTAAAGACATTCCTTTTGCAACCCTTATGGCTGAAAATTTCTTCCTTCCATATTCAACCTTGAGGTGCTATGTAGAAAAGGATCAGGAGTCAGGAAGTCCTCTGCCTCAGGCACTTGCTCACTGTATGATCCTGGATGTGTCACATAACCTCTTCAAGCCTCAGTGTCCTCATCTACAAAATAAGGATGATAATATCCCTTAATTTATAGGGTTGATATGAGAACCAAATGAGATTACATGTAAATGGCTTTATAAACTTTTAAAGTGTTAAAGGAGAGTGAGGAAAAATGATGATTTTGTTGGGATGTTGTGCCTCTATAATATACACAAGCCAACACTGTGTCTATAACAAAAGATTCTTCAGCTTGGTGTGATCTTTCTGTAGTCTTCAAGGACTTAGGGTCACATTCAAATAACCTCAGTGAAACACCTGGGTAGGACATTGGTGGAAATTCTGGAAGAATTTCTAAGTGAGATACCATTTATGATGTAAGATTGCAAGAAGAAAAAATCTAAAGTATTTCCCTTTCAAAAAGCCCAGAATATCCCTGTCCAGAATCCTTGAGTGTCGAAAAAAATAAAAGAAACAAATGATCTTACCTTCATGGTACTGACAGGCAATGGCCACACAGAGAGAAAAGGTCTTGCTTCCACATCAGCCTATGTGCCCCTGGGATAATGCATGCACAAAATCTTTCCATTGCTATGAAGGACAAAATAGCTTTAATAATTGCTTTAACAAGACTAAACCTTCTTTTCAGATGACACCCCTGAGACCTGCATCTATTCCAACTGGTCCCCATGGTCAGCCTGCAGTTCATCCACATGTGACAAAGGCAAGAGGATGCGACAACGCATGCTGAAAGCTCAGCTTGACCTCAGCGTTCCATGCCCTGACACCCAAGACTTCCAGCCATGCATGGGTCCTGGCTGCAGTGATGAAGGTAAGGATTTGGTCAAGATAGTGTGTGCCTGGCAAAGCAAAGACCATTCAAGGCTAAGCAAACTACAACTAAAAGCAATGGTAGCCAACAGGGAATAGAGTTTAAAATGGGTTTATTGGATACTATATCCTTTTTTGATATTCTTTATTGCTAAATTCTTGAACATAGTATCTTCTACTTCTCAAGGTGGCTCTAGCTCATTTCCCCCACTGAGTAATTTTATATTTTCATTGAACTTCAAAAAATAACTAATAGCAATTCTCATAGTCTACACTCTTCTGAAGGCAAATTAACAAAACCTCCTTTCTCTAGGACCCAGTTTTTACTTCTTTCATAGCATGACATTCTTAATTTAAACCATGCCAACTCTTCATGACCATTTATTCCTTTTCTAAGTACTCACAAGCTTCCCCTTTAATAATTGCTTCCAGAATTTTTTTCAGAAAAAAAGCCAAGTCCACTAATCAGTCATTTTATTTGCACTTATACTTATCTAATTATCATTTGGTAGATACTTTCAGTGGCCATGATTCTCTATGTCACAGATGTTTATCTCTGTTGATGTTTGTGACTCAATTTTTCTAATATCTCTTATTCTACCCACTCAGTGTAATACCAGTGAAGAGAAAATAGCTAGAATAGCTATGAAATCAGACTAGGCATTAATTTGTTTATCTGTGCTTATTCTAATTCTCATCACCAAAGAAAAGTGGCTGGGAATTAAGTTGGGTAAGCTTACCTCCTGCTGCAATATGGCTATGGGATAGGTATCTCATCCTCCCCAGGACAGAAGAGGATGAAGAATTCTGGAAACTTCTGGTGGCAGTTTTTCTGCATCTAGATTCAGCAATCTCTCATGAATCCTCTACAAGAACAGGGCCTCCAACTTAAGTGAGCTCCATTATCATTTGGGCTTCTTTGTAACAGGTTCTCTTACTCAATTAAGTGTTTTGATAAGGATGCCCTCAAATCTCCTCATCCAAAAGTACATTTACTCTACCTAAGTCCATTATGAGCTTAATTTCATGGATTTGAGTCAGGAGGTAGAGACAGAAGAGGATGACAATTTGAAATATTCCTATTTAAAGAAGTATAATTTTTTACATTGGAAAAATAGTCATGCCTTTTCAGGAAGGATATTTCTAATTTACACATCACTGAAATCATGAAGAAGACTGTCTTGGCTATATCATCAGGCACATGGAAGGATATGTTCTTTGTGTAACCATAGAATCTTTTGCCTAGTGGCATAGTAGCTAGAGTACAGGACTCGGAATCAGAAAGAGCTGAGTTCGAGTCATTATTCAGATATTTACTCACTTTGTGACCCTTTGCCTGTCTGTGCATTTGCTTTCTCATCTATTAACCGGACATGTAGTACCTGCCCCACAGAGCATTTGTAAGGATTAGATGAGATAATTTGTGAAATGGTTTTGTAAAATATAAAGCTCTATGCAAATATTATTATCTCATTTGACATGTCAGGAATATAGCAGGGGTTAGAACACAGCTCTAGAAAATTAAAATCCAGATCAACTCACAGTCTGCTAGTTATCATGATCATGGAAGCATGTACCAGGTTATTAAGCTATACCCAAACTTGAGCTGCTTTTAACAGGGCACAGAGTACCTTGGAGAAATTTGTGTTTCTTCAGCTATAGAAATGTTTATTTTCTCTCTAATTCCCTTTTTGTCCATCTCCTTATTTTTCTTTTCCCATCCTCAAACCAGGAGTAATTTGTGATTCACAGATATATATTATGATGGAATAGAAGAAGGGTCTGGACCTGTGATTTCATTGATACAGGGAGCTCCCAGCAAAGGAAACTTCCTGTAACAAAGTGGGTTGGCACCTTCTCTGCAACTTAAGGTCTTAGAGTGTTGCCTGGGGTTGACTGAAAGTTTGGCTTGATGCCAGGTCTTCCTGGCTCCTAGATTGGTTCTCTAGCCACTATATGACATTGTCTCTGGTGATGTTTATTGTCTACATACCACAACATTGAATTTTTCTTTTGCTTCATTTCTTTGGTATTTCTTTTTTCCTGCCTTGGAGACTACAGAGCAGCTAGCATTTCCATCTTTCTGATAGCACCCTGATTTAGACCCAAGAAGGATGACTGGGAGATTCCCTAGTCCTAGCTAAAACAACTCTCCTTCTGTTGTAGATGGCTCCACCTGCACTATGTCAGAGTGGATCACCTGGTCACCATGTAGCATCTCCTGTGGTGTAGGGATGCGCTCCCGGGAGAGATATGTGAAGCAATTCCCTGAAGATGGCTCTGTATGCACTGTGCCTACTGAGGAAACGGAGAAGTGCACCGTCAATGAGGAATGCTGTGAGTGCAAGGCTGATGGTGTCTTTCTCTGTGTCATGTCAGATAGCTTAAGGCAGGGTCACTGAACCTATTTATGTGTGTTAAGGATCCCTTTTGGCAGTCTAGTGAAGTCCATGGACTCTTATCACAATAATAATATTGCTTGCCTATATTCATAAGGGAAGGAAATATTAAATTTCATTTAGTGGTTAGAGAAAATAAAAATATAAATGTTTTGTCCCGTTCAGTTCATGTAAGACTTTTCAGGTTTTTCTTAATCCATTCTGCTCATCATTCCTTACAGAACAATAATATTCTGTCACTATCATATACATTGGTTTAGCCATTCCCCAATTGATGGGCATCCCCTCCATTTCTCATTCTTTGCGACCACAAAAAGAGCTGCCTAAAATATTTTTTTTGTAAAAAGAGATCCTTTTCCTTTTTTTTTTATCTCTTTGTGAAATCTTATCCATGAGCTTCTTGGGGGTCAGGAGACCCCAGGCGAAGAATCCTTGCCTTAAGGACTTGCAAACCAGATCCATTCTCTAACTCTTCTTCCTTTGTTCCTTTCCTTCTCACAAAACTGACCAGCTCCCAGCAGTTGCCTGACAACTGAATGGGGAGAGTGGGATGAATGCAGCGCCACCTGTGGGATGGGAATGAAAAAGAGACACCGAATGATCAAGATGAGCCCTGCAGATGGGTCCATGTGCAAGGCAGAAACTAGCGAGGTGGAGAAGTGCATGATGCCAGAGTGCCGTGAGTCTTCAGTCCCCATCGAGAGCCATCAAGGCTCATGAGGGTGTCCTTTTGGTCCCTTTGCACATGTCACATCAGCTAAAGGCATCCCTCGGTCCAGACTTCCTCTCCAAATATGGAGCCAAGGCTAGAGGATCTTATTGCCAAGTAGGCTTTTTGCAGGGTAAGGCTAGTGGCTAAGGCTCCAGGAGACAGACAGAGATGAACAGTATCCCTGGAAGGTGGGCTTCCTGCAGTAGGGTTTGTGCACTGCCACAGGCCCAAGATCATTAGACTAGATGATTTCTGCCAGCACCCTAATATATACCATGCATTCTGAGAAGTAACCAATTGCATATAATAAAATAGCACAAACAATATTTTAGAGATAGAAGAGATATAGAATCAAGTCCTGACTCTACTACCTGTGTCACCTCAGAAAAGTCACCTAACTTCCCTGGGCTTTAGTTTCCTCTGTTGTTAAAGGAGTAGGTCAGACTATATGAGCTCTAAGCTTCCCTTCCTATATTTACAATCATAAATAAAGTTTATAGTACAATTGTTCCCAATATTTTTTAGTATAAAGATCCCTAACACTAAAAAAAGTGCACAAAGCTCTATATGATAGTATATGATATTAATACCTATT
This sequence comes from Monodelphis domestica, assembly GCF_027887165.1. Taxonomy (NCBI): domain Eukaryota; kingdom Metazoa; phylum Chordata; class Mammalia; order Didelphimorphia; family Didelphidae; genus Monodelphis; species Monodelphis domestica. The sequence continues at coordinate 71,515,146 of NC_077232.1, forward strand.
TGCTGCAAAAAAAAGATTTAAAAAGCTGACTTAGCTAACACCCAGCATATAATTGCACCCACCCAGTACAAGTTAATTTAATTTAAATTTGTTTTGTTAATCATAACAGCCTCTATATTTATATAAACATGTGAGAAATGTATGTGGTCTATAGAAGATAGGTTTGCTTGAATTTTAAACTACTATCTAATGAGGAAACTGGTTGATTTATAAAATAAAGTAACTTTGATCAAAATCAGTCAGTAAGAACCTATATGCCAGCCACTGGGCAAGGTTTGGGGATAGAAAGAGGGACTGGGTTTCTGATTTCACCAATATAGGGAATTCCTTCCTAAAGAAAGCCCCTCTCCCAATGCATCCCTGGACCTCTCCAACCATTTATAGTTCTTTGATAGTCTTTTGAACACTGAAAGTTTAAGTGACCTGCCTAGGAATTTCCTCTTAGAATTAGATTTGGGATATATAAAGGTAAGAAGGAAACAGTTCTTGCCAGCAGCCTCCCTGCAAAATCTTACAATATAGTTTGGGGAGACAACACATGCAAAAACAATCATATGCAAAAAAACTTTATTATCTGTATCTATACATGTATGCATATTTGTGTGTGTGTGTGTGTGTATATATATATATATATATATATATATATATATATATATATAATTATAATCTAAGAACTGGAAAGGACCTTGGGGGGTCGCTGATTCCAACCCAGACTTGAACAAGAATTCCTCTACATGTCCAACACCTGCTCATCCAGGTTTTGCTGAGATCATGAACACCACTCTTTATACATGAGGAAGCTGAGGGTACAGAGGACTGAAGCAACTTGACCAGGACCAATGAGTCACAGAATGAAGATTTGAACCCAGGTCCTATACCTGCAAATTCAGTGCCTGTGTCTTGTTTTAGCAGTGTCTTGCTGAGTGTCCTACTGCAGCATCCCTTATCCTCAACTGTTTCAAATGCTAATGCCCCACTTCTAGCTACCTGATAGAATGGGATGGGATGAGGAAGAAGGAAATGCTTCCCCTAATACTCAGTATGGGAGTGATGTATTGTACAATTTATTCCACAATGTCAACTCATAGTCAAACACACCATGACATGGGCCAGCACCCTGGTCAGTTGATTTCGTGAGAATGCCCTAAATAAACCTGTCTAGAGATAAGTCAGAACCTAAAGATCAGGGAAAGGTGCATCATTGGGGGTTTCTTCTTATTGCTAACAACTGGCTCTTGGACTAGATACAATCCCTTGCTTGCTGTCTGCATGGTCGGAATGGAGTGACTGCAGTGTGACCTGTGGGAAGGGAATGAGGACCCGCCAAAGGATGTTGAAGTCTCTTGCTGAGCTTGGAGACTGTAATGAAGAGCTGGAACAGGTGGAAAAGTGCATGCTGCCAGAGTGCCGTAAGTGAAGGAACTGTGTTTCTGTGTCATGCCCACATGCCTGTGTGGGTGTCTGTCTGGTTCCTCTCCATCTTTACTTCTTAAATGAATAGCTTTTAAGACAGACCAGCTCTCTGGGAAACCTAACCCACTAACCTTTAAAGGAAATGTGAGATTTAAAATTATTTCCAGTAATATATCCAACCCTTCATTGTGTAAAGGTTGAACACAAAACTGATACATTTTCCTGACTTCTTATTTCTCTAAGTTACTCTATAACTCATACCTTGATCCTGCCAACACACATACATACTCTTTAAGGAACTCAAGTTGGGCAACTCTATTAAGATCTAAAACTCGGCTTCAGTCCTTAATCAGCAAGTAATTATTAAGTACTTACTATTTGCCAGGAACCAAGCATATTCTATACTGTCTTTTGAAGATAAGAGAAGGCCATTTAATTTATCTAAGAATATGCCTGATGATATCAGTTTCTGATTTCTGTGACTTAAAAAGCTTATCCTGAACACTAGGCACACCACATATGGTTCCTTGGTTTTCACTGAAGAAATTCACCAAGAATAGTAAGGATCCAACTCTACTGATAATACTCACTTTCTTCTTTTGCCAGCCATTGACTGTGAGCTCACCGAGTGGTCCCAGTGGTCCGAATGTAACAAGTCATGTGGGAAAGGCCATATGATCAGGACCCGAATGATAAAAATGGAGCCACAGTTTGGAGGAGCTCCCTGTCCAGAAACTGTGCAACGGAAAAAATGCCGAATTAGGAAGTGCTTGCGAAACCCATTGATCCAGAAAATGCGCTGGAGAGAGGTCCGTGAAAACAGGAGGAGTGAACCCATGAAAGAAGAAATTGATGGTGAGCAGTATCCAGGTATGTTTCTTCATTGATAGAACCAGGCTATGGACCTGCCTGAGAATAGAAGCTTAGTCTTCTCAGAGAAGACAATCTTAGGAAATGGAGCTCCCTTTGAGACAGAAGATATATTATCCATCAGTCAACAAATATGAGGTGCCTACGAGGCACTATACACTTGACAAAAGACTGGGAATACAGTTTATCTAAAGAGAAGTGGGAGGAGGGGGGAAGAACAAGCCTTTGCCCTCAAGGAGCTTCCTTTCTATTACATGCCCTTGTTTAAGTATATACAAAATAGGTACAGCTAAAGGAATCAGGGAAGGTTTTATACAGAAAACTGAGTTTTGAGAGAATCTGGACATTTTAAGATGCTGAAGGAGGATGAGAATGCATTCAGGCAAGACAGATGGGATGCAGAATAATGAACTGGCTTATTTGTTTGGATCATGATCTCCATAAAAAGGAATAACATGAAGCATACCAAGAAAGTCATGTTCACTAGCCCAGAGAGTGTAGAAAGAGAAGTAATAAACAACCCTCATATTAATAATAGCACTGGTAGCTGGGGTTTCCTTCTACCTAAATTGAGATTTTCCTGTTAAAAGAAAGGATTCACAAAGGTTATGTTGTTGGTGGTTGTTTTTCTATAGTGTCTCCCCTAACTGTTCTTGCTCAGAGCCTCTGGGGTCCCTGCTATTCTCAATGACTGGCTGCCAAGATGCCATTCTTTTCCAACGTGTTGAAGAATTTAGGTGAATTCATGCTATCAGTGGGGCAAGCTTTCTCTGGAGCAAACAATCCAGAGAAAGCAATAGAAATGCAGTTATGTCAGCAATATGATGGACTGAGCCAACAACAACACAAGACCTGAACAACAAAGATAGAGCTGATTGGAAGGGGGAGATGTTATTAAGTCCAATAGTTAATGGATATTATGACTTTAAAAATGATGCCACCTAGCCCCAGGCAGGCTTAGAAAAGCAGTAAGGTGTTGCATTCATTTCCAGGAAGTTACACAGGATGATAGGGCTGGAACTGGAAAGGATCTTAGAGGCCAACTAGTCTTATTCCCCAAACATTCATTTTACACATAAGGAAACTGAGGGCCCATGAGATTAAATGCTTTGCCTAAGTTTATATAAGTAGTATACATCAAACTTGGGATTCGTTCTTCTTACTCCAAAGCCTATGCCCATTCTACTGTACAGTGCTAAATACAATTCATGGTTTAGCACTTTGGGTTTAATCAGAACAGGTCCAATCTGTGAGACTACTTTAATAATTAGTATGTATGTAATACATTAAGATTTGCAGAACATTGAATCTGTTATCTTTGTGTTCTTTAACGCTCACAACTCTGGGAAGTAGGTGCCATTATTAACCCCATATTTCAGTTGAGCAAACTAAGGTTTGAGAGCTTAAATGGCTTGTCCAGAATGCCAGAGATAGTAAGCAGAATAGATAGGATTGGAATTTATATCTTCCAGACCCCAAGTCCAGGACAATAGATACTAAACCACCTAGTTGTCTAAAATTACAAAACTGCCTTATCCGTCTCTGACTTTCTCCTCTCCCCCAACTTCCTGGCTCATACTGTTCCCCATCCAGAGTTGCCACTGAGATACGTATTTTTTTCATCAGCAACTTTAAAGCATGAAGCAAATGGGTAGTAGATTCAATTAGATGAATTTTGAGACCATGTCATAGACTCCCACCTAGGAAAGTGAAAAGAAAATCAATCCCTTGACTGTACCCATCAACTCCAAACTCCCAAATTCCTTGGCCAAAAAGGAGATATTGATTTAAGAGAGCTAGAAGAAAGTGAACTGGAAAATTAGGGGCAGGGAACAGAGAAGAGACTAAACTGAAATAAGTATAAAAGGAAAAATAGACATGGCAAAAATGATGTAACTGCTTCTAGATAAAGAGCAGATTGTGAAATGGTACAACTGTTCTCAAAATGAATTTTGAGGTTGATTTTTCAGTATTTCGCGTAGGATGTCATATTGTGAAATGTGAATATCACTTTTCCGACTGGGGACACTGAAAAATATACTTATCTCAAATGATATCAATATGGTCAATCAATTAGTATTTATTAAATGTCTTCTATGTGCCAGGCACTGGAGAGATTTTTGGAAAAGGGAAGAGATAGTCCCTGTTCTAAAGAGCTCACAGTCCAGTGGACAAGGCAATATAGAAACAACTATGGATAAAAAATATATATATATATATGTGTGTGTGTGTGCAGGAGAAGCTGGGGAAAATATCAGAGGGAAGGCACTAAGATTAAGAAGGATGGGGAAAAACTTTTTTTGTGGAAAGTGAGATTATAGCTGAGACTTGAAGGAAACCAGAAGGTATAGATGAGGAGGTAGGAGTAAGTAATGGTAGTTAGCATCTGTATAGAACTTACCATGTGCCAAGTACCTTACAAATGTTCTCTCATTTGATCTCCACAATCACCCTAGGAGGTGGCTGCTATTATTATCCCTATTTTACAGATAAGGAGATGGAAGCAATGGTTAAGTCACTTGTCCAGGGTCACACAGATAGTGAGTGTCAGAAATCAGATTTGAACTCAGGTCTTCCCTGATTCCAGTCCTCTATCCACTGCACCATTTAGCTCATCCTAATACTACCAAGATTGTCAACAGGCATGCACCCATTCCCTCCAGAGGAAGATTTAAGTCTCAGACAAAAGCTCACTACCTAGTAAGCTAATCAAGCTGACCAAGGTACCCCCCCCCAATACACAACTGCCAATTTGTTACTTGGTTCTAAAAGCTCCTTGTTATTATACAAAGGCAATAGAAAAGATATCTGGAGATCCATTTTGGGGATGTACCCAGAATTGGTATGCCTTAAAATCCAAAGAATAGGGCACCTAGATAAGTGGATAGAGCACTCACTCTTGGAGTCAAGAGGATCTGAGTTTAAATGCAGACTCAGACCCTAGCTGTGTGACATTGGGAAAGTCACTTAACCCGCTTTGCCTTACTTTCTTCATCTGTAAAATGAGCTGGAGAAGGAAATGACAAACCACTCCATTTTCTTTGCAAAGAAAATCCAAAAATGGGATCACAAAGAGTTGCATACAACTGAAATATAACAAAAAAAATGTCAAAAGAGAAGCTTAAAGTAGGGAAGAGACAGAAGAAGTCAGATTCCAACCCCTATGTTTTACACTTTAGGACACCAAAGTCCAGAAATGTTAAGCAACTTGCCCAAGGTCACACAGATACTAAGAGAGCTAGTGTCAAATGCAGGTCCACTAGACTCCATGTCCTGAGCTCTTTCCACTGTCCCACGTTCTCTTCTTCTTTAATAACTATACTAAAAAGTGGTTATGGTCAAATACTCCCAACACCCATCTTTATAAATCACATTGTTCCTATAAATAGCTTCCAACACCTTTTCTATACCACAAACTCAACTAGAAATACTTATGTTCTCAGAGCAAAGTATACTGTCTTCTGAGCCTCAAAAAAATATTTTCAATAATGTTTCACTTGATTCCTTTGTTCTTAAATCAGAGAGCAAATACATTATTCAGGTGATTCACATAATGTGAAAGCAGAATTTGGGTAGTGGGTAGAGCACTGTACTTTGAGGAAGAAAAACCTGGATTCCTCTCCTGATTTGGACACTCATTAGCTTTGTGACTCTAGTCAAGTCATTTCACTTCTGACTCCTCAGTTTCGTTATCTGTAAAGTAAGGGGTTGGATTCAGTGGCATCTAAAGTTGAAATCTATGATCCTTTTGAACCCTGGTGAGGATAAAGACATAAACAAATCATTATGATGGAAGCATAGGATCACATGTAACATTTAGAGTGGGAAGGCATCATGGATTCCTACTTCCTCATTTCATAACTGGGAAACTTGGGATTCAAGTTTAGTTGACTTCCCATGGTCACACAGGGAGGATCTGAACCTAAGCTTTCTGATCCGAAATCTGGTCCTCTTTCCACTAGACCTCCTCCACTAGCAGTTCCACAGAAATACATGATGCCACTTGCAATTGCTATAAATCATTTTTGGTATCATTAAGTTGTTTCAGTTTGGGGTTTTCTTAAAGATACTGTAGTTTGCCATTTCTTTCTCCAGCTCATTTTACAGATGAGGTAACTCAGACTAACTTGCCCTGAGTCACACAGCTAGTAAGTGTTTGAGGACAAATTCGAACACGGGTCTTCTTAACTCCATACCTGGTGATCTATACACTCATTAGTTGCTTCTAGGCAACATTACCCAATTAAGAGGGTTCAGCTGTGAGAGTCATTGACTGGGTTCTAGGAATTTTACCTTAAGGTCTTAATAAATGCCTGTTTTGTGTTTTAGGCTGTAGGATGCGCCCATGGACCGCCTGGTCAGAATGTACCAAACTGTGCGGGGGTGGGATTCAGGAGCGCTACATGACTGTAAAGAAGAGATTTAAAAGCTCCCAGTTTACCAGCTGCAAAGACAAGAAGGAGATAAGAGCATGCAACGTTCACCCCTGTTAGCAAAACACTGGCCTAAGAAGTTAACACACTCTGGGCTCAATGGAAAGTTGGTTTGGTTTGGGGTTTGGATTTTTTTTAAAGAAATGCAAATTGTGTATATTAGTTTTCATTTTTGCAGTGTGGTTTGCTTACTAGGCTTGCCGGCGCAGGCAATGAGTCCCTTTTACAAATACTTCCTCAAAGATGTGTGCTGGGCATGACCTCCCAGAGCTCCAGCAGCCCTTTAGTGCAGAAAAAAAAAGAAAGAAAAATCCTAGTGGGTCATTGAATACTAAAGTAGATTGTATCCATGACTGTATAGGAGAAGTAGACCAATGTTCTAGGAAAGAGGAAGTGGAAAGGGAAGAAAGATGGAAGCAAGGTAACTTGTTTCATGTGGAGAAGCATCTGTGTATTTGAACCAGAGTTAATGCTGCCCAAGCATTGTGTATCAGTGACAGCCCAAGAGTATGGAAGGGTCAGAAGTCAATCTCTGCCAGACCAAAGGGACCACCCTCCTTTTCTTCCCTGGTGTAAACCAATCTTCTTCAGGACTTTGGTCCGTTTCTGGTGTCTTTGTTATTAACTTTCTCTTTGGATCTCCTTCAGATGACAGGTCTTATGTGAACACATCAGCAATTCTATTGCATTGATTTTCTTTTCGATTAAGAAATAATGAAACACATTTATTTTTATTGTATTCAACTCAACAGACAAGAGTCATTAAATGCATACCACTTGAAGGGTTCCTAGTTGGCAAAGGGAGCGGGGAGGGAGGATGCAAAGATAAAAATTGGTATAGTCTCTGCCTTCCAGGATCTTACCACTTTTAGCAGGGGGGATAAGAGACAGTATTACTAATAAACAAATTGGCCAATGATTCATATTTTAAACACTGGTTAGAAATGGCTGGATTTTTTTAAAAGACACTTTTTCCTGATCTGTTACATTTCTTTTAGAAGCCTTTTTGACATAGGGATGTACCCTCCTGTACTATTTTCATGACATCAGAACTGTGGAGGCTGTCCTGGGTCCTCCTGACCCTCAGGTTGCCAACAATTTCCTCAAGCTGGATTCACACAACTTTGTCATTTTGAAAGGCGTATTAATTTTTAATCATTTTTTAAAATGAGAAATGCATTTGCAATTAAAAAACCCATTTTTCATTAAACTGTTTCCTTTATACCTTAAAACATCTCTTAATTTGAAAAGTGTGTATTGGTGACCCAGAGAGCTGTCACAGATCACAGATACTTTGCAGGGAAAATGGACCTGAGTTGAGAGGTAGCTCCAATTTTTCCAAATATTTATCTCTATGGGGATTTGTCTGAAAGCCTGCAGTCACAGGCCTTGGTACTAGGACCCAGGGGCAATAACCTAAGTGCAAAAGGGACTTTTCTCCCAAGTGTCCCCAAACTCCACTGTGCATCACAAATTACCTTGTAAATAATGACCCCTTCTTGGAGGATGAGTGCGTGGCTCCAGGGATCCACTCTTCAGACTCCATCCTAGACTATTCTTTTTCCTTGGAGGCCTTGGTGTGAAGGGACCAATAGCTCACTGAGGCCAATTCTGTCTACTTTCATTTCTTGAGATTTGTTCCTTAAAATTCCAGGTTAATTTTCATACCAGGGCTTTTATTACTCCTTGCTCCAAATATTTACATGGGGTCTCCATGAAATATGTACAATTCTTTGAATGTCTGAAATTCTTTGAATATCCATCCTTCAGGAAGAATTTCAATTAAATTTGTCAGGACAATTTCAAATATGATATACAGAAGCTCTGTATGTGAATATATACATTATTTTCTTTAACATAGGAGGCTGTTCAATAAAGATGTCATTGTGGTTGCCTGGCATGGTTTTTTTTTAAGCTAATCAATGATCTGGGAATTTGAATTGTCTTATTACAAATCCCAGCAAATTCAACTGTTTCCAATAAAAGATGCAGAGAGATTCAGGCTCCTCTTCTATCATTCTACCCATCCATTTGCGACATTCACCTGGCTCCCCAGAGAACCTTTGAACTGGATCTATGTTTCTCTGTGCTTTTGTCCAAATGTGATTTAAAGGCACAGATCATTGCCAAAACATGATGTTCCTAATAAAGAATTCCTTCTATCGATTGCAGATCTCTACAGATCCATCTCTGCCATTTATAAGTTTTAAAAGCTGGGTGGTAGGTACACATGAAAAGCAGAGTTGGAACTCATATCTCACTGACTCTTAGGCCACCCCTCCATCACACTACTCTGTCTCACATGTGTACTTTAATGTTTTTGCAATATGTTATTTCATCAGCATAAATACTCCCAGAAAATCAGCTCATAATCTTGTAAGAATTCTCAGTAATTACTCTGGCCCCCAAATCAATCACCCTAAAGTCAACCAAGCTGGGAGCATTTCCTTACTTTGACTGGTACTCTACTCTTATGCCAAACAGTCCATTTTTGCCCAGTCCATCCCAGAAGGCATTTCAACTTGTGTAGAAATCACCGATCTTGTTTTGCTGACAGTCTTTAAGAACCCATGGTTCACTCTACACCACAAATGAGGCATCAAAGTATAATTTTGGGGCATATGCCCATTTACATACATATGCACACATAGCAGAAAACATGAACTTATTCATTTTTTTAAAAATAGGAAGGAAAAATTAAGAAATTGGGGAAAACTATATTTAAAGGGCCAATGTTTGGAAGATCACTGTCCTATTCCTAATAATGTGGCTCTGATTATCCATCAGCCAAGAAAAATAATGATGCCATTGTTGTGATAATTTATTAACTTTCCATTGATAATTTTTACACCTCAATTACCTATCTATGCTGCTGAATGCTAGCACAGTGATTTTGAGAGACTCTTATCAATGACATGGTCAAACTTACTCTAGGATTTCCTGCCTGTACCATGGGAGTCATTTTGTTTTTTCCTTCTTGGATGATGGGTTTTGTTGAAGATGTGATGATCACATCATCACAAATATTTTTTTACTAAGATATTCTTCAATGTAGGTTTTTTCCTTTTAAAAAATCTTTATTTTATTTTCAATGTAGTTTGATTAGCAAACAAGAATCAAAATAAAGGTATCACCTACTGTTTATCTAGGCACCTTCTTTGTGTGTAATATACTCTAGTAAGAATTGACAAATTAATAATGATTGTAGATATTCTAATCGATTACAATTCAATAGTCATGAGATCAAGAAGTTTTTAAAAATAATAACTTTCATTGAATGTTTTAAGATTTTAAAAGGCACTTTATGTTTTCTGCTTTGACCCTTACAACAACCCTGGAAGTTCTTATACTCATTTTACAGATGAGAAAACTAAGGCTTATGTGTCTTGCCCAACATCCCAGAATCTGAACTCAGGTCTTCCTAACTCCAAGGTCAGTACTTTGTTCATGGAGCAATCTAGAGATTTTTCCTCTATGATATGTTGGATCATTCACTTGTCTGTTTCATATATAGCAAAACATACTTTTGAGACTGAGTGAAGTCTTTTTAATTATCATCTTAAGAAAGCAAATGATTTTATGCCTTTATCACTGTTTGTTCTCTGTTGATATTAAACAATTGGGCGGGGGGATGAGAGAAGGGAATTGAGACAAAGCTACTCTGTGGCCTGCTATCTTTACAAATAAAATCTGAAGACAATAAATAAATGGGAGTAAGTTGGAAAAATGTGACAAATCATTAATCATGGAATCAGTCATTAGTAAGAAATCTAAAGGAAAACCACCTATTAAATGTAAGATCTGCCAAGCACATATTATAAATAAGAAATCAAATTCTTCCTAATACTTTTCTTACCATGGGCCCGATTCAGAATAATCATTCTCAATATTCCTGGAGAGATGTCCTGGACTTTTGAAAGGTAGGTTCATAAAAGGTTAAATCTATATCTAGAATAGATCTCAGCCATTTAGTCTGATCTCTCTCATCACAATTTACAGAAGCAGGAACTGAAGTCCAAGAAGGATAAGTGATTTGCTGAAGTAATATAGGTAAAAACATCAGAGGTGGTATTTGAACCCAGGTTATCTGACACAAGAACCAATGCTCTTTCTCCAATATTATAATGTTCCTCCCATTCCATTTCTAAATTACTAAACTGTAGCATAAAGCAGCATTGGCTCGATCTGCTACAAATTCATGATTACTAAATCTAACTAAGTCTTCATTTATTTCTGTAAGCTTTTTCTACCTCTTTGATACCTTAGCATACTTTCCATAGCAATTGTTGCCAGTCTTCTCTTTCCTGAAGCCCCTGGGGCTACCACCACATTCCATCCTGCCTCTCAAGATTTAAGAGAAGCCTAAAAAGGCAAACATGAAAGAGTAATCATAATGGATTCAGTAGATTTCAACTGTTAACATTCCAATATGGGAAGATGGTAGTATAACTCTTAAAAACTTAGTCATTATTAGGGCTAATTAAGAGGAGTTTACATAGAGAGAGGGTATGAGTATAAGTCAATTATGTTGGAATAATTTCAAAAAAATGAAATGGGGTAAAAGGTGCCCTGAGAGAAGGGAGGGGAGGTAGTTTGGGGATGCTCTCATGTAAAAAAGATGAGCAAGGAAGAACTTTTAAACAGAGGAGAAATAGGGGTTGAGAGAGCAGGCAATGATTGAAGCTGACTTTCATCAGAATTGGTTCAAACAAAAAATACACATACACACTCAGTTGTTTATAGAAATATTGGCAAATAAGAGGGAAAGAAGTAAAAAGGGGAGACCAGATTAAGGGAGGAAGTAGTTAGAATCAAAAGAGAGGAAAGATAGTACAAAGAGAGTAAAAAAAACTGATAACAGAATAGAAGAAAATATACCACCATCATAACTGTGAGTACAAAGGAAATGATCTCACCTGTAAAATAGAAGTAGATAGCTAAATGGATTAGAAACTAGATTCCAACAAGGGACACACTTGAAACAGAAAAATACAGATAGAGTAAAAGGGTTGGAGCACAATTTAATATATTTCAACTAAATAAAAAGGCAGAGGGAGCAATCATGATCCCAAAGGAGGAACATACCCAATTAAAGGATAGAATCCAGGGATACTATATTTTACCTTCCCCAAAAAATGTACTATAGGCAATAGAATAATATAAAAAAATTAAAGGAAGGCTTCTCTGATAAATAACTTATTTCTCTAATATGTGCTGAGTATAGAACTGAATCAAATTTATAAAAATAAAAAACCCCAATTGATGAATGGTCAAAGGATACGAACAGGCAATATTCATAGGAATAAATCAAAACTGTCATATGAAAGAATGCTTTAAATCACTAATTATTAGATAAATGCAAATTAAAACAACTCTGAAGTACCACTGATAAATGCTAAAGGAGATTAGGGAAAAATGGGTACTCTAATGAACTATTTCAGAGCCCCACAAACTTTAGGAGAAAATACTTCAAACAATCAGAAAGAAACCAATCTAATTCAATGGTGTCAAAGTCATGAGCACACAAGATTTAGCACTAAAGACTTAGAGGATTTATGATGTGATAGTTTTGAAAACAAAGAAGCTAAGATTACACCCAAGAATTAACTACTCAGCAAAACTAAATCTAATCCTTCAGAGGTAAAATGAATATTTAATGAAATAAAGAACTTTCAGACATTTCTGATGAAAAGATCACAATTGAATGGAAATTTTAACATTCTAAAACAAGATCCAAAGGAAACATAAAAAGGTAGACATAAAAGATAAATGATAATATACTGAATAAGTTTAATCTTTTTACTTTCCTATGATGATACATATAGCTCATAAGAATTTTATCCTTTTTTGGGCAGTTGGGAGTCTATATAATAGATAGAGGGCATGGGAGTAAGTTCATTAATAATGGAATAAGCTTCATCAAAAAATGGAGGGTTAAAAAAGAGAGATAAACTTGGAGAGGGGGAAGGCAAAGGAATATTGGAAGAAATCATCTTACAAAAATGAGGTCCTCAAAGAAGAGTTTTTACAATGGAGGTGAAAATGAGTAGGGTTAGACAATGCTTGACCCTCACTCTCATCTTAACTAGTTAGAAGAAGGAAGAATATTTATTCTTCCTTCTTCTAACTAGTTAATGTGTATACATATATACACATACATACATATGCATATATAATGTATATATACATATGTGTATATATACTTTATATACATATACACATACTCTGTTATAGAAATTTGTATTTCCCAACAAGGAAGCAGAATGAAGGATAAGGGAAAGTGGGAGGTGATAAAAAGGAAGAACAAATTAAGGGAGGAAGGAGTCTAAATCAAAACAATTTTTGAGAAGGGTCAGGATTTTTGAAAGAGAGAAAAAAGGATAAAGAAAAAAACTAGTATGGAATTTTTTAAACTACAGTTAGTAATCATAATTGTAAATGGGATGAATTCACCCATAAAATGGAAGTGGATAACAGAATATATTAAAAACCAGATTCCAACAATATATTGTTTATAAGAACAATACTTGAAACTGAGACACACAGAATTAAAATAAGCAGTTGGAAGAGGATCCATCATAATTCAGCTAACATAAGGAAAAAAACTCTTTTTTTAAAGTGTCAGAACTGGAATTAAAAAGACCTGGGTTCAAATCTGTCTTCAGATACTTCCTAGCTATGTGTGATTCTGGGCAAGTCATTTATCTCCTATTGTCTAGTCCTTGCCGCTGTTATGTCTTAGAATTGATACTAAGACAGAAGACAAGGACTTTTTAAAAAAGAAAGAAGTTAAGGAGATGAATAGAGTTTTAGAAAAGTTAGATAGGACAGATCTCTAAAGAAAAGTGGATTGAAATAAAAAGGAATATACCTTTTTCTCAGTTATACATGCCAACTTCACAAAAAAATTGACAAAGTATTTTATAAAAACTTCACAAACATGCAGAAAAGCAGTTTGCAACAAAAATTACATTCAATAAAAGGTCTTAGAAGCAGAGATAAAAGATTAATTGGAAATGAAATAATCTAATCTCAAAGAGTAAGTCATAAAATCAATAATTTCACTAAAGAAGATAACAATGAGACAATATAACAAAATCTGTGGGATACAAAGCAGGATTTGGGGAAATTTTCATGTCTCAATATGTGTATATCAGTAAAAGAAAGAGATCAATTAATTTAACATGCAACTAAAAAAATAGGAAAAGAGCAAATTAAAAATCCCCAATTAAAGACTAAGTTGTAAATACTAAAAATGAAAGGAGAAAGTGATAAAATTGAGAGTAAGAGAACCATTGAATAAATAAGATGAGGATTTGGTTTTCTGAAAAGCAAATAAAATTGAAAGAGCATGGGTGAATTTGGTTTAAAAAGGAAAGAAAAAATCAAAGCAATCATTTTTGCCTATTTTGTCCAATTATATGCCAATAAATCTGATAATCTAAATGAAATGATTAATATTTATAAAAATATAAATTGTTCAGATAGAAGAATAAATAGAATACTTAATAATTCCATCTCAGAAAAATAAATTGAGCAAGTCATCAATGAACTCCCTTAGAAAAAAAACCCAGGACCAGATGAATTCACAATTGAATTCTATCAAATATTTAATAAACAATTAGTCACAATACTATATAAAATATTTGGGAAAATATTACCAAATTCTTTTTATGGAACAAATATGGTGCTGATATCTATGTCTGGAAGACCAAAAACAGAAAGAAAAGTATAGGCCAATTTCATTAATGAATATAGATATAAAAATTTAAAGAATTAGCAAGGAGACTACAACAATATATCACAAGGATCATTCACTATGACCAGGTAGGATTTATATCAGGAATGCAGTGCATTCCTTTATTATTATAGGGCATTACAGAAAAATTCTAAGCATAATTGATCTTATCAGCAACAAAACTAACAGAAATTACATGATTATCTCAATAAATGCAGGAAAAGTCCTCAACAAAATACAACACTCATTCCAATTCAAAACACTAGAAAGCAGAGGAATAAATGACCTTTCCTTAAAATGATAAGTAGTATCTATCTAAAACCATCAGCAAGTATCAACTGTAATGGGGATAAGTTATAAGCCTCAATAAGATCAAGGATGAAGCAATGATGCCTATTATAATCCCTCTTAATATAAATAAAATATTATTTAATAATACTATAGAAATTCTAGGTTTAGTAGAAAGAGAAGAAAAAGAAAAGTGAAGAAATTAAAGTAGACAATGAGGAAACTAAACTATCACTCTTTGCAGATTATATGATGGTATACTTACAGAATCCTAGAGAATAAACTAAAAAACTAGTTGAAATAATTAATAACTAGCAAAGTTGGATATAAAATAAACCCACATAAATCATCAGCATTTCTATATATTACCAACTAAGTCCAGCAGCAAGAGATAGAAAGATAAATTCCATTTAAAGTAGGTCTAGACAATATAAAATACCTGAGAAAATATTTGCCAAGACATATGTAGGAATTATATAAACACAACTACAAAATACTTTTCACACAAATAAAGTCAGATCTAAACAATTGGGAAAAAACATAGATAGACCAAGCTAATAAAAATAACAATTCTACCTCAACATTTTTTAATTAAAAAATATTTTATAGAATTAGAGGAAATAATAATAAAATTTATCTGGAAGAACAAAGGTCAAGGAATTAATGGGAGGAAAAACATGAAGGAAGGTAGCCTAGAAGTACTGTATTATAAAGCACTAATCATCAAAGCAGTCTGGCAGTGGTCAAGAAATAGAGTAATGGATCAAGGGAATAGATTAGATCTATAATATAAAGGGATAAATGACCTTTGCAATCTAGTGTTTGATAAACTCAAAGACTCCAACCTTTGGGAAAATAATTTGCTATTTGATAAAAATTTCTGGGAAAACTGGAAAACAATATGCATAAACTATGTCTAGAACAATATTTTTCACCCTATACCAAGACAAGTTCCAGATAGTTATATGATTTAGACATAAAGGATGATACCATAACTATATTAGGAAAACAAAGAATAGTTTACCTGGCAGATTTATGTAAAAGAGAAGAATTTTTGATCAAATGAGATAGAGCATTAAAATATGTAAAATGAATAATTGGATAATATTAAATTAAAAAAGATTTGTATAAACAAAACCAATGTAACCAAGATTAGAAGGGAAACAACAAACTGGGGGGAAATTTTATAGCAGATTTCTCTAGTAAAGATCTAACTTCTCAAATGTATAGAAAACTAAATTAAATTTCTGAGAATGCAAGTCATTCTCCATTTGACAAATGGTCAGGGGATATGAACAAATAATCTTAGAGGAAAAAATCAAAGCTACAGATAATCATATGATAAAATGTTCTAAATCACTCTTGATTAAAGAAATGCAAATTAAAACAATTCTGAGGTACAACCTCACACAATCAGATTAGCCAAAATGATGGTAAATGAAAATGACAAACGTTGGAGGGGATGTGACAAAATTGGAACACTAATACATTGTTGGTGAAATTTCTAACTAATCTAATCATTCTGGAGGACAATTTAGAACTATACCCAAAGGGCTACAAAATTGTGCCTACTCTTTGATATTCTAATGCCACCACTAGGTCTGTATCTCAAAAGGATTATAAAAAGGGGGAAAAGATCTCTTTGAACAAAAATATTTATAGCAACTCCTTTTGTGGTATCAAAGAATTTGAAATTGAGGGGATGACCATTATTTGGGGAATAGCTGAACCTACTGTGGTATATGATGGTGATAAAATTCTATTGTACTATTAGAAAACAATGAACAGGATGATTTCATAAAAAGGCTGGAAAGACCCACCTGAATAGATGCAAAGCAAGTTAAGCAGAACCCGGAGAACATTGTAAACACAGCAATATTGTACTTAGAAAGACTTAGCTACTCTCAGCAATACAAATGATCCCAGACAGTTCTGAAAGACTTACGACAAAAATTGCTATCAACCACCAGAGAAAGAACTGTTGACATCAGATTGCAGATCAAAGCATACTATATTTCACATTAGTTTATATATTTTTTATTTTGGTGTTTTGATTTTATATGAGTATTCACTTATAATAACCAATATGAAAGTGTGCTTTGCATTATAATACATGTATAATCCATATCAGATTGCTTACCAACCCAGAGAAGGGGAAAGGGGAAAGGAGGGGGAGAGACAACTTGGATCTTATAATTTTGGAAAACACATGTTGAAAAGTATTATAACATATAATTAAGAAAATAAAATATATTTTAAAAATAATAACAATTAAAGGACTTTCAAATATTCCAGATGAGAAGACAAGAGTGGAACAGAAAATTTGATTTTCAAATTTAAGACTCAAGAGAAGCATGAAAAGGTAAAGTGGAAATAGAAAGCTTAAGAGATTCAATAAGGTTAAACTGTTTATTTTCCAAATGGGAAGATCATACTTTTACCTTTTAAGAACGTAATCATTATTAGGGTAGTAGAAGGAATATAAATAGACAGAGAGCACTGGAGCAAGTTAAATATGATGGTATGATATATAGAAACAAAATTAAGGAGTGAGAAAAAAGGATTGCACTGTGAGAAGAAGGAAGGAGGAATAGAATGGAATAAATTATTTCATAGGAAGAAGTGTGAAAGTGTTATTACAGAGTAGGAGAAGTTGGATGCGAGGTGGCAGGCAATTCTTGAATCTTACTCTCACCATAATTGGCTCAAAGAGGGAATAATATTCACACTCAGTTGGGTATAGGAACTTATCTTACCCTGAAAAGAAATAGGTTGGGAGAAGGATAAGAAAAGTTGGGGACTGATAGAAGGGAGGACAAATTGGAGAAGGCAGTGGTAAGAAGCATAATAATTTTTAAGGGGGGAAGATGACAGGAGAGAAACAGAATGGTAAATAGCGAAAATGGGATGGAAGGAAATATATAGTCTTCTTAATTGTGAACTTAAACGTGGTGAACTCACCAATAAAATGGAAACAGAGTGGATTAAAAGATAGAAGCTGACAATATGTTGTTTATAAGAAACACATTTTAAGCTGAGAGATATACCAAGAGTAAAGGTAAGGGGCTGGAGGAGAATCTATTATGCTTAAGCTTAAGTTAAAAAAAAGCAGAGGTAGAAATCATGATTTGAGGTAAAACCTAATTAAAAGAGATAAGCCAGGAAGTTACACCTTGCTAAAAGGTACCAAAGACAATGAAGTATTCTCAATATGAAACATATATGCACCAAATTATATAGCATTCAATTTTTTAAAAGTTAAATGAGTTATAGGAGGAAATAGACAGTAAAACTATGCTAGAAGAGGTCTTCAAATATCCATTCTCAAAAATAAACAGTTCTAACCTAAACATAAATATGAAATAAATTAAGGCAGTAAATAGAATTTTTGAAAAATTAGATTTGCTAGATCTTTGGAGAAAATCGAATGGAATAGAAAGGAATATGCTTTTTTCTCATTAGCCCATGATATTTTCAGAAAATTGACAGTATATTAGGAGATAAAAATCTCACAACCAAATGCAATAAAGCATAAATATTAAGTGCTCCTTTTAGACCATAGTGCAAAAAGAATTATATTCAATAAAAGGCTGTGAGAAGATGACTTAAAAATTGGACAATAACCTAATCATGAATGAGTGAGGCATAGAACAAATCATAGACACAATGATTTCATTGAAGAGAATGACAACAATGGGACAATATACCATGATTTATTGGAAACAGCCAAAATAAGACTTAGGGGAAAATTTATATCCCTGAAAGCATACATCAATAAAAGAGAAAGAGTAGCTCAATGAATATTTCATAGAACTAAACTAGGGGAAAAATTTTAAATTCCCTATGTAATCACCAAAAATGTTTTAATCTAAAAATCAAAGAGGAAATTAACAAAATTTAAAATTAATGTATGCACTAATAAAACTAGGAACTAGTTTTGCAAAAATCAATAAAAATAGATGAACTATTGCTTAATTTGATTTAAAAAATATTAGTTCCAAGACAGAAGAGAAGTAAGGGCTAGGGAATTGGGGTTAAGCATCTTGACCAAGGTCACATAGCTAGGAAGTGTCTGAGATCATATTTGAACCCAGGACTTCTGATTTCCAAGTCTGACTCTCAATCCACTGAGCTACTTTGCTGTTCTCATGCCCCAAGTGGGAGTTATACCAAGACAATAGGACTGATTCAATATAGCAAAACTCTAAATATAATTGACCATATTGATAACAAATGACAAAAATCATGATTATCTCAATAGATGCAGAAAAAAACTTCTTAACAAAATATCATGCCCTTTCATATTAAAAATACCAGGTAGTATAGAAATAAATTGAACATTTCTTAAAATAAGTAGTATCTTTCTAAAACCACAAGTAATAATTGCATGTAAGAGGGATACGCCTTCCCAATAAGAATAGGGGTAAAGTAAGAATGTTTATTATCACTACTATTATTAAATATTGTATTAGAAATTATAGGTATAACAATGACAAGAAAAATAAATTAAAGGAATTAAAGTGGAAAATGAAACAAAACTTATTATCTGCAGATCATATAATGTTATATTTAGAGAACCCTAGAAAAGCAACTAAAAACCTAGTTGAAACAATAGCTTTAGTAAGTTTTCAGGCTATTTAATAATTTAATAAATAAATAAAATATTTAATGATAAAATAAAAAAATTAATAAAATAAGTCATCAATATTTCCATATATTACCAACAAAATCCAGCAGATAGAGATAGAAAAAGAAATTCCATTTAAAATAACTGGAGACAGTATGCCATAGTTGGGAGTCTCCCTGCCAAGATAAATCCAGGTAGTATATGAATGCAATTTTAAAATTTCCCACAAAAATACAGATTTAAAGAATTAGAAAAATATTAATTGCTCATGGGTAGGTCAAGCCAATTTAATGAAAGTGAAAATTTTACCCAAATTTATATTCACTTAATCAATGTTATATCAAACAACCAAAAGTTACTTTATAAAGCTACAAAGATAATTTTAAAATATTTTAAGAACAAAAAGTCAAGAATATGAAGAAAATCAATGAAAGATGCAAAGAAAAGTCCTGGCAGCACCAGATTTCAACTATATTCATCAAATCCATCAAAATAATATGGTCCATGTTAAGAAATAGAGTTGTGGATAAGTGAAATAGATTAGGTACACAATACAAAGTGATAAATAACCATAATTATCTAATATCTGATAAACTCCAAAATCCAAGTTTTGGAAGCAAGAACTCACCATATGACAAAAATTGACATAAAAACTCAAAAGCAATTTGGCAGAAACTATGAATAGACCAATATCTTACATTGCCTATCAAGATAAGGTCAAAATGGGTAAATCATTTAGACATAAAAGTTTGATATTATAAGTAAATTAGGGGACCATAGACAATTGTTCCTGTCAGATCTATGAATAAGGAAAGAGTTTATGATCAACATAATCATAATCAAAGAGAGAATGACAGGAAGTAAAATATGAATAATTTTTTGATTACATGAAATTCAAAAGATTTCATACAAATGAAACACATGCAACCAAAATAGAATGAAAAGCAGGAAACTGTAAAGAAAATTTTATAGCAAATTTCTCTAAGAAAATCCTCATTTCTGAAATATATAATAAGGACCTGAGCCAAGTTTATAAAAATAAGAGCCATTCTTCAATTGATAAGTAATCCAAAATATATGAAAAGGTAATTTTCAAAGCTATCAATAGTCACACACAAAAAAATCATTCTAAATCATCACAGATGAGAGAAATACAAATTAAAGCAGTTCTGAGTTACTACTTCACACCTATAAGATTGGATAACATGACAGAATATGAGAATATATACTGGAGAGAATGTGTAAAAATAAAGACACTGATGCACTGTTGGAGGTATTGTGAACTAGTCCACCCATTCTGGAAAACAATTTGAAATTAGGCCTAAAAGGTTGTATGCCAAAGAGATCAAAGCAAAGAGAAATGGACCTAAATGTACAAAAATATTTACAATAGCTCTTTCTGTGGTAGCAAATTTTTGGAAATTTAGGGAATACTCATGAATTAGGGAACAACTAAATAAGTTGTGGTAGACCATCTGGGATGGAATACTATTGTGGTATAAGAAATGATCATCAGGATTGTTTAGGAAAATCTAGGAAGACTTATATTAACTCATTTAAAATGAAATGAGGAGAAACAGGAGAACATTGTAAATAGTAACAATAATATTGTAAAATTAGCAATTCTGGTCCAGACAACGATCCAAGACAATTTCAAAGGACTTATGATAAAAAAAAATCCTGCTATCCACCTTCAGAGAAAGAGAGAGAAAATTGGTAAATTTGAGAGTGCAAATTGAATTATACTTTTTTCACTTGCATTGTTTTTCTTGCTTTTTTCCCAACATGCCTAATATGGAAACGTGGCTTAAATGCATTTACATGTATAACTGATATCAAATTACTGGTCTTATCAATACATGTGGGAGGGACAGAAGGAGAGAGAGAATTTGGGACTCCATTTTTTCAAATAAATGTTTAAAATTAATAAATGAAAAATTCCCCACAAAAGTGAGAAGGCAGGTTATCAAACGACTCATTTAGTTCTTGCAAAGGTTCTGCCAAGATTATTGTATTCAACCCATTTGCTTCTCAATTACATATACAATTTTCCAAAGATAATCTATCAAATTAGAAGTAGGTCAATTCACATTTTTTGGAAAGCATTTATTTCATTCACCCTTCCTGGCTATCATTCTTTCACCTTTTCAATAACTTTATTGCTAGTTTGAAGTCCTAAGGATAGCCTAGTTTCACATGTCCAGAGTTGATAATTCCTACAATAATCATTAGATAGGATTCAATTCATGAGAAAGTGAATATAAATCTGGAAGGAGCTTCAGGAACTACCTAGTCCAACTTCCTTAGATAAGGAATTAGGGCCAAAAAGGTTAAATGACTTGCCCAAAATCATACAGGTGGCAGAAATGGGAACTTCTGTCTTTGGATTGATTGCTCTTTTCATCTCTCAGTTCAACAACAAACATTTATTACATGCATGTTGTGTAAAAGTCACTGTGCTAGGAACTGGAAACACAACAAATTTATAAGTAGAATAGATGAATCCAACTCAAGAACAAAATCTCTGGTATGTGCCAATCAACAGATATCACTCTGTTATCATTGAGTTTATTGTGACATCTCTAATTTATTTATTCTCCATAGTAATTTTACTCCTCTTATGGATTCCATATTTTCATACATTTAATGATTCAAGGAACTGTAGAGGTCATCTATTCCAATCTTCCCATTTTACAGAGGAAACTGAGGCACAGAGAAGTATAAGTGACTTGCCCAAAGTCATACAAATAATGACAGAAAAATGCACCCAGGACCTCTGACCCCAGAATAAATGTTCTGTGTATCACACTGCCTTCCACGTAAACTCTCACACTTCCCTTTACTTCTCCTTACTCATTGTCCATACTTGCCTGAACTCAATCTCTGGAATTTCAGGTGCAAATTTTATTATACTCATATTCCTCATCATCCAAGTTCAGCTTTTCCCTTCACATAAAGCAAGCCAAAGTGGGTTATAAATGACTGAGCAGGGGACTATCGAGTGAACATGTCTGCTCTGCTACAAGGAACAATGCCTGGCTCTCAATAGAGCAGAAGACCAGTCCTCCATGAAATAGAACCATCAATATCAGAGCCCTTATACTATCAATCTGTTATCCTTCTAACTAATCCTACAAAGCTCTTTAAATAACTATTCACCATTCTCACTTTTCACAGCTAAAGGTATACAAAGAAAACATGTTCCAAAACATGTTCCATTTGTTCCATCCTCCTCTTTCTGCTTCTTGGGACTGGTACAAGTACAGGAAGATTACTAAATATGCCATATCCTAGATTCAAGAAGTGTACTTCATTGATTTTAGCATTTTGTTGATTAGAATGCATCTAGTCCATAGAGCTTCTCTTGGGCATCTGCCTACTGGGTCACTGGGGCAACCAAAGAATCATGCTTGAGGAGTTGGGGGAATAGGGAGAACAGTGTGTTTCAGGTCAGAGTTCCTGGGTACTTTTTCTCCTTCGTGATGCTTCTGGAAAAGTCACACAACCTTTCCTGTACATCATTTTCCCCACTCTAAAATGGGAGAGCTGGACTAGGTCAAGATCTCTGAACTTGAGTTTTTTTTTTATTTTGGTGACTTTTAATATAATTGACTGTAATATAATTGACTATAATCCTTTGTAATTATATGTATTTTAATTTGTTCATTTAAAATATGAGTGAGAAGGGATCACCCTTTTCTTTCTTTTTTTTATAAACCCTTACCTTCCATCTTGGAATCAATACTATGTATTGGATCCAAGGCAGGAGAGTGGTAAGGGCTAGGCAATGAGGGTTAAGTGATTTGCCCAGGGTCACACAGCTGGAAAGTGTCTGAGGTCATATTTGAACCCAGGACCTCCCATCTCTAGTTCTGGCTCTCAATCCACTGAGCCACCCAGCTGCCCCTTTACCCTTTTCTAAGAGAAACCATGACACACTCAAAAAAAAAAAGTTTAAGAACTCCCAGGTTAGATGATCTCTAAGATTCCTTCCAATTCCAAATGCTGTGATTTTATGAAGGTGTTCAGGCATCTTATCCTTACCCACAAAATTCTATCAGTTTATAACTAATATGCAATTAGTCCATTTAATTAATTTATAAAAGTTCATGTATTTAGTTTAGTAAATGCCATTTATGCTTATCTCTCCATCCCTCTGCCTGCCCTGCCCCATTATTGCCTGCCTTTAAGGATTTATTGCTTCAGTCAGAATAACCTGACCTGCTCTTTTGTGTATTGGTCTAGGCTCCATATTTTTTATTTATAGTAGTGTATTATTTAACCTTGGTACTGAGGACCATCCTATTCCTAAACAGAGATCATCTTCTTATATGTTAAGTCATAACAGAATAAGAAATGCAGTAACGTGCGTTCTCTGTTGTTTCATGATAGGTCTGGCATCACATACACTGTAAATAAAACGAGTGGCACATTTTACAAAAATAAAGAAAATCCACTAGATGTCACCAAAAGCTCCTGGATAGAGTTGGTTCCTTCTCCATGTCCTCAGCATTACTGAGAGCAGAATACAGCATAACTGCAGTCTTCCTTCCGAATCACAGGTCATCTATATAAGCTGCAAACACGGCATTCAACCCAGTTTTAGAGCCATAGCACTGAAAGAGGATGAGAGATTTTCTTAAGCGTTTGGAGGGAATGCTAAGGAGCGCAGGATGGAAATACATGATCAGATGAGCTAGATTCGGCACTTATGACCTCACGTCAGAACTGATGAAAGGAACTGCAGCCAGCAGGTCCAAGTATTAAGAAAGTGCAGGAGGAATTGAAGGTGTAGGAATATCTCCCAATTAGATTATAAGCTCCTTGAGGACAGGCCCCATATTTTATTCAATCTTTATGCTTTCCCCAGCATTTAGCACACTATGAACATAATGAGTGTTCAATAGTGTATGTTAAGCTTACATATAGTAGACTAATAAAATATAGAGTTGCATAAAACTTCATCTGGGCAATGGAGACAAGGTCTATATAGACCTATAGACAACCCCCCCCAAAAGATCTTTTTTTGATTATGCATTTTATTGTTTATTTATTTTTAAATGTTTTCCATGATTCCATGATTCATGTTGTCTCCCTCTCCCATCCCAGACCTGACAAGCAATTCCACAGGGTTATACATGTGTTATCACTAATTTGTTTCAATATTTTCAAGAATCATAAACTTTACTGTTTCTTTTCATCATTTGGCACATATCCAAGGCACATAGGAAAATAAGCAGAAATCATAAATTATTTTTTAGAGAAATATACACAAACCCCTCCCATCTACAAGCACACAAGTGTTTCCAATAGCAGGCATGAACCATTTTTTAATAGTAAAAAGGTGTCTGAAAACACACTTCAGATAATCCCAAAAGTCTGGGACCCTAAACAAGTTATTGATGGCATACATTAAAAACTAAATAAAACCAATATTTTCTATAGGAATTTAAAGAGGAACGAATGTGAATATGGCAAGGATTCCTTAAAACAAAGTCACATTAACCTGGTCTGTGACATGTTCACAGCAGTTTAATCAAAAGCCTGTTAGGAAAGATGTGCCAGATCTAGACTTTAATTTTAGTGGCCATCCTTGAAGTGTGGCATTTGAGGAAGAGTATCTTAACTAAGAGAAGTGTTTCCATGAATGTGAAAGTTCTCACTGCTACACGGGCACATATGTAAAGAGGATCAAATTATCTATATATCTTACTAGAAAAATCATTACACCTAGCTTTTTCATATTTGTTTATAGGATAAACATACCTTTACTAAAAATAAATGCATTTAGGGTTAGGATTAGGATTAGAATTTCCATATTATTTATTTTTATAATAGATTAATCTTTTAAAACCAAAACCCCAAATCCTATGCCCATATAAACAAGTGATAAATCATATATTTTCTTCTGGATTTCTACTCCCATAGTTCTTTCTCTTGGTGTGGATAGCATTCTTTCTCATAAGTCCCTCAGAGTTATCCTGGATAATTGCATTTCTTTTAGTTGCAAAGTTCATTTGATCATACCACAATGTTTCAGTTACTGTGCACAATATTCTCTTGGTTCTGCTCATTTCACTTCACAATAGTTTATGGAGGTCTTGCTAGTTCATATAGAAATCAAGCAGCTCATCATTCCTTATAGCATAGTAGTATTCCATCACCATCATATACCACAATTCATTTTGCCATTCTCCAACTGAGGAACACCCACTCATTTTCCAATTTTCTGAGTATAATTTTTAAAAGTGAAAATTAAATCGGAGCCAAGTCCATGAAGTGGGGATATTGTGAGCCAAGATAAATCAAAAGGAAAAAATTATTATTGGACAGTAGTAAAAAAAAAATGTACAGGGCCTTGAGAAATGTGTATATCATTCTATAAGAAAGGAAGGGGGCACATATAGGATTGTGGTAAGGATCAAATGAGATGATATATGTGAAGCTCTTAGTGAACTGTAGTAGTAGTAGTCTCTCGGTAACCAAGGATGACGATTGTCTTTGTGCACTTTCATCTGTGATGTAGATGAGTGTGCACAAAAACACTTGTGTGTGAAGGAGATTTAAGTGGAAAAGTCAATGCACAGAGACAGCCCCACTCTCTCAGCATTGGAAGCCTGGGTCCAGTGGCACAAAAAATCATTACACCTGGAGACTTCCTCAGCTGCATTGGATGGCCATGTTGTCTTTTGTGCTCCAACACACCCTACGCATTCCACAGTGCTTTGCTGCGTCGCCATCTCAGTTGTTGAACCTTCTTATTGGTTTCTTCCGTCTGTTCGGCCAAAGCAGTCTTTACATGCTGGGTGAGCAAAGCCCTGGTTCACCAGGGGTCTATGACCCGATGGCTAAAGTACTAAATAAATGTTAGTTGTAATGGAAAAGAAGAGACAGCAAGTGGAAAGGCCATTGCATAAGATCAATAAAGAAGAATTGATGGATGATTTGAATAGCTATCAAACACCTCCTTAACTGGAAAAGTATGTCAGCGTGAAGGACTCTTTCCTCAGTGGAGTTGCTTTTAAAATTAATATAGCCTTGTTGGGTTTAGAAAAGCTGTTAAGTATAACCACAATTTTTATGGTTGTGTCTGCTATTGCATAATAGCATAAAGGTATAATACAAAAATGTACTCTATTTGATGAATTCCTTGATCCTCTGGTATCTGCCCTGAGCTCTGTTTAAAAAAATACACACATAACAAAGGTTATCTTGTCTTTGGCATTCAAAGAGTAGGATTCTTATAATTTTAAAGAACTCTGGGCCTAGATAAAGAAATGGTTATTAAAAAGGCCAAGTGAATGAGGGAAATGAAGGAATTTGATGACCCATTTCTCCAAGAATATTATCTCCACGTAACCAAGAGGCAAAATAAGCAGGTTTCTGGAAATTGGGCTCCAAAGTCAGCATTCAGGATGAATAAAAGCAAGCTCTCTCTCCAGAGATTTGCCTGCTGGCAGCCACTACTAATAATAAAGTCAGATAATCCTTATGAAAACTCTGGACCTAGGCTGTATTTCCTGAAATCTGCTTTCTGTTGCCTTTGTACAACCTGTTCCCATGTCCATCCTCCCCACCATTATCCATAGAGGCAAACCTTCTGTAATTATAGCAGAGAAAACAGAACAAAAATAAGAAAAGCATCCCCTTGGGAGCCAAGACCTAGACCAGGTATAACAAAATGGTATGATCCTACCCTCCCCCCTTCCTTAGGAACCCCAGTTGAGCACCCTGAAGGTAATAGTTTCAACTATGTCAACATTAGACCACAGACTTTTCCTTGATTAAAAGAAGCTCGGGTTGGGCAAAGAATTTTGTATCTTCCAAAAATATGGGCCTCCTCCAGTGACACATAAACACTTATCATGACATTTGGCCATTTAAGGAAAAGTGTGTTTTTTTTCTGGAAAGAAGTGAACTACCTCTCAACAAATGTACCAATCTCATTATAAGACCATGAGGCTAAGTACCACTTTACCATGCTGTGGTCTTTGCTTTTCATTGATCAATTCTGAAATTCAGAGAGATCATGCAAAACTATTAGACAGTATTCCCTTCATTTCACAAAGGAAATCTTAGAAAAATATACAAAAGGAAATTTTTGTACCCTCAACATTGGGCAAGAAATACTCCAATGCATCCACAGTCTTATCAAGATATTTCCCTCATAGAGGTATTTTGTAACACATGACCTTAGGAAACTTCTCATTTTTCAAGTCATTAGTTTCTTCATCTATAAAATTATGGAATTGTTCTTTTCCAGATGTAAAGCTAGGATCCTTTGTTCCTATTATATTCCTGCCTGCCAATCCTTTTTGACTCTTATTGATGCCTTCCCTAAGTTCATCACAGTAGAGGTTACCCAATGTTCTAGAAGTCTTCACATAACAAGGATACAAATAGAATGCATTAGTTGGTAATACCAGGCTCTTACCATATGATGAACCTATCTTCTTTTAACAATCATTAACATTTTTCTTTTTGTTAATTCCCTTTTTGTTATGAATTTTAACAATTTTCAAACATAAACACATACATATGAAACTGCTAACTTCCAATATGAATTTTAAAAGAAATATTTATTTGCTGATACCCCTTCAGAGCTTCTCTTTTGTGATTCCTTATCTATAACATTTTAGCCCCATCCCCACCATTCATTTCTCCATTATTCATTTTTCATGGTCTTCAGTTTCAATTCTTTAGAGATTCTAGTGTTATAAAACTCAAAAACCTATGATGCCACCAAAAGAATGTTGGTATTCAAAAATACAGACCTTTGTATTCAGAAAGAAGCTTGGAGCTATAGAGGGAACTATGAAAGTTCCCAAAGACGGCACAATCCATGCTTTTTTACTTCTGGAGCCATCATTTTCTATTTTTGGTATCTTTCTAAGATATATGTGTAAAGGAAAGGAGGAACCTCACATAGATCAGGGACCATATGTGAATGCAGAAGGTTGTCTAATACCATACTAGGCAAGACATAAGTAATAAAATGGAGGGATGGTACTTGGACACAACCATGACAACCCCCTATAATTCTCTGCCATACCATCTCATTTCCTAGTTGATTTTCTCTACAGATTCATGAACAGAAAAATCCCTTAAAACTCAATTACTCCTTTAATGGAAGTGCTTGTAGTGTGAATTTAGGGGTGTTATACTTCTTGGATTGTCACATCTGTTTTTCATAGATCCACTTTGGGTCGATGACTTGGCTTTAAATATAGAGGGGATCAATGGTTGATAGCACATGAGTAGCCTTACCAGGTCAAAATTTTACATTCAATTCAATTTGGTTGAAACAACTTTGCTCCATTGCCACCTGGTATAAGAAGATGATGTGGGAAAAAGAGTACTTACTAATACCTAAGGATGTTGGGTTCTAATTTCGTCTGTCATTTTTCCATTGCATAACCTTTAGCAAGTAAATTGACTTCTCTGAACATCAGTTTCCTCATCTGTCAATTAAGGACCAGAATTCTTCATCCATTGTAAGTATGTTGCAAGAATCAAGTGAGATAAAGAGAAGTGTTCTATAAAATATAAAGCTATAGTGCTAGCCGTTCCATCTCAATATACATAAATATATGGTTTCTTAGAAGAGCTCTAGTGTAGGAATCACAAGGCCTGATTTCTAGTCCTAGCTCTAACATTAATCAGGTATAGAAACAAGTCACCATTTCTTTGGTTCCTTCAGCTAAAATATTAGGAGATTCAGTTAGAAGAAGAACTCTTTTTTTTCTAATTGTAGTTTAAAATGATTTCAAATTTGTATTTTTGGTAAACTTTAATTTTACCAACAATTTTGACATTCTATGTTCTAAGGGCACATCCAGATGGCATGCATAGTCTATGTTGTAAGGATTCTTACAGCTTTGAAATTCACTGTTCTTTGTTTTTAAGTTGTGACCTGTTCTAATATTATTGATTATAAGGATCTAGTGGGAGCATATTAGCTCCATTTGCACCAATTGCTATTGAAACCTTTTCCAGAGGAGAGGTTTGGGCCCTGCCATATAGCTGATCACCCCTCATGTCCATCCTTTGAGGGATAGGGACAAGGGCTCTTTAGAAGTTTATTGATGTATTTTTCTGTAGAATTTTAATCTAGGACCTACTATAGCAACTCCCTGAAATATATTCAGCAAGAACTTAATAAGAATGTGAACTTGGAAATTTGTTTCCAAAATCCAGTGTATGCTCAGAGAGTTCACTGGCCCCAGAGAAAGAAGGTGTTTGGAATCCTGGTGTAAGAACCTGATCTGTGAACTACTTTCATGACCATCACTTTAACCTGACAAATAAAAGTATTATAAAACTCTCAATTAGAGAAATGCAAATTAAAACAACTCTGAGGTACCACCTCACACCTATCAGATTGGCCAATATGACAGTAAAGGAAAATTATAAATGTTGGAGGATGTGGTAAAATTGAGACACTAATGCATTACTAGTGGAGTTGGCAGGCATTGTGGAGTGCTTAGTCATACATCAAAGATGCCAAGGTCATCCCCTGCATCTTGGGCCATCACCAGCCCTCTTGACTTTTGTCTTTATACTGGACATAGATGACTTTGGAAGAGACAGTATGTCACCCACCTTTTTGCAACTCTCCTTTAGTCATTTAAATCCTATTCACGTAGATATCACCCATTAGTAAAAAAAAAATTGGAAAATGAGGGGATGCCCTTCAATTGGGGAATAACTAAACAAATTGTGGTATTTGTTGGTGATAGAATACTATTGTGCTCAAAGGAATAATGAACCGGAGGGATTCCATGTGAACTAGAACAACCTCCAGGAATTGATGCAGAGTGATAGGATCAAAACCAGGAATACATTATACACAGAGATGGATACACTGTGGCACAATTGAACGTAACTGACTTTTCTACTAGCAGCAATGCAATGACCCAGGACAATTCTGAAGGACTTACAAGAAAGAACGCTATCCATATTCAGAGGAAGAACTGTGGGAATAGAAACACAGAAGAAAAACAACTGCTCAATCACATAGTTCGATGGGGATATGAGTGGGGATGTAGACTCTAAGTGATCACCCTAGTGCAAATATTAATAATATGGAAATAGGTCTTGATCAATTACACATGTAAAACCCAGTGGAATTGCACATTGGCTATGGGGGGAAGGGAGAAGGGAAGGGGAAGAACATAAATTATGTAACCATAGAAAAATATTCTAAATTAATTAATTAAATAAACTAAAAAAAATCACTTATCAATGGTCCTCCTCAAAAATGAAGGATGAACAACTGAAAGACAATTATTACTATCAATTTCCTCAAATCTTCTCTTCTTTATTCTTGTCTTCACCATAACTTAAATAACACTTATTATCCTAAGAGTTTATCCAGGTTTATTCATTCATAAATTTGTACAGATCACCATATTTTGAAAAAACAGTGCCATCTTTTTAGAAAGCATTTTTTCTCATTTACCTGCCCATGCTTCCAGCTTCTATCTATGTCTTGTTTAAATGCAAGATGTTCAATGAATTCCCCATAGGTTCACTTTGGTCTTTTTAGAAATTAACTCTCATCAGAAATACTTCTGGTTTTGTTTTCAAGATTTTATTCCAGAGAGCTTTCTATCTACCACTCTTAAGGCAATTTTCTATAGAATTTTAGACTTTGGGATATTATCTATCTTTTCTCTGAACTTTGGGACATTTGTTCTTCAGGTATCTTAGACAGAAACATCTTCAATATCATGCAATCTTCAAGAGCATAGTCATTTGCCTACAGGTTCTACTGGGGAAGAAAAGCATCCAAGTAAATAGGCATATACACAATTTGTGTAGAAAATGTGTCCACTAAAATAATCAACATAAATATGAGAGTAGATGGAGTTGATTATTGTGGGTCACTTGAAAAGGGTGAAACATACAAAAGCATCTATGATCTTTTCTTTTCTTATAAACCAATTCCTGGGGCCTTTAAAATTGGATGATCTCCAGAACAGATTTCTTTTGTATATGGTTGGTCAGGTCAGTGTGCTTTTCCCAACTTGATCTTTGTCAAATGCCATAATCACATATTCATATGGCATATCAGGTTCTGAGGTGTCAGGGTCTAAACAGGGCATCTCCACTATATTATTGATGAGGATATATTGCTATAGAAACAGCAGAATATCTATTCTATTTCATTGTTATGAGCCATTAAAGGAGCTGTATCCCAAAGAAATTACAAAGCTTCAAGATGATTCTTCTCCCAGGATTACAATTTTGAATTTTGCTTGCACAGGAACTCCTGGTGCCCAGGGTGAAGAGGGAGTCATTTCGAATCTAATGAATCCCACACATCATTCTCAGTTGAGAGAATGAAAAACACCATTTTAATGGCAAAACATTACTTTCTCCTGCAAATTGTCAAAGCAGATGAAATTGGGTTGTTGCCTGACTACATATAAACACTGAGCCCAAACCACTACTGGAGACCCCAAGAAAGCAATTAAAATTTCCCTAAGTTTTCAGCTGATGATAAATAGCAAGAGAACAATTTTCCCTCATTCCTTACAGAAATCCATTGTCTTATACCAGATGGTAGGGCAGTTAATGCTTTGGTGCCATTCAAGAAAACAGATGTCATAAGTTAAGAGTAGAAAGAGATAGGATAGGTTAGATTTTATTCAGGAAATAAGTCCCTGAGTTCTGACTACATCCCTTCTAACTCTAACCCTCCTAACTTTGCCCATTCTCCAAAAGGCACGGCTGATTCTAACACATTTTTCAATTTCAAAATTACAGGCAAATAGTTGGAACAGGCAATAGAGACCTAGAGTCAGGAAAGTACAAATTAAAATATGGTCAGACATTTACTAGTTGTGCAATCCTGTCTACCTCAGTAAGTTCAGCAAAATTGGGATAATAATATTTACATCAAAGAGTTGTTGTCAGGACAAAATGAAATATTTTTAAAATATTTTTGAAACCACAAAGTGATATATATGCATATATAACATGTCTACTGACAATGAGATGTTGATATGTAAATATGGCATCTTTTTATGAAGGAAATATGACAAAATAGATAGAGGGCCATCTTCAAGGCCAGAAAGACCTCAGTTCAATTTCTGCATCTGACCTATATTGACTATGTGACTCTGGGCAAATAACTTAACTGGCCAATGCTCTAGGTAACTCTTGGACCATAAATTGCAGAGCAGATGTTGACCCACATCACTAGAGAAGTTTACTCCCCTGTTTAGCCCTTATACCTGTGAAATCACAGACTAGTCTATTTCTAAAATTTACTGCCATGCTAGGGGGTTGTTTATATGTACAATTGTGGTGAATACCAAGTCGTTTCACATTGTTCAGACTTCCTGGCTCAAATCGAAAGTACAAAACAGCCCTTTCTGAGTGTTCCTCACTACTCCCTTCATGTTTGAAAAGGATTTTAGAAATTAGAGAATAACAGAATCTCAGAGTTGAAAAGGACTCAAGAGAATTTAGTCCAACTGTTACCTAGAGCCAAAATACCCATGACAATGTTCAAAACAATTAGAGCTACAACTAGGAATTCTGGAACATAGGGGGAAATCAGTGGGTGGAGAAAGGATATGAGTGGGGTCTGGGTGAAACTTCCCTATACAGCATCTGCACTACCCATCATTCAGGATGAAACATGGTCCAGAGAATCATATCTCCACCTCTGAGTAGATAATTTCCTGTACCCAAAGAGCCAGAAACCCTAAAGTGCCTCCATTGCAGATGTATCATATTAGATACATCCCAAGTAGCATCCCAGGCCATGAGGTCACAGGTCCCTAAAGGGCACTTATTTGCTGACAAATCTGTCTGTGTGTCCGATTATTTTTCAGACCAATACTTGTCCTTGGGCTTTTCTTCCCCTTTCTTTGGGAGAAGATATTTGAAGGACTCTAAAGTACTCTGTTCTACACACATCCCAAAGGGCAAAAAAAAATAGTCTAGAAAAGGATAGAAAAAAAGAAGTTCCTATGTCCAGGATTAGTCTGTAAGACTAAACTGCATACCATCCAGTCTAGGATCTTACATCTCTGGCAAGGCTGGGAGAAGTGGGATCTCGGATAGTCTAAAGAAATAGCATCTCTCCATCAGATTTCAATCCTGCCTGTAACTCTACTCTGCACCAAAGACCTGGTGTTACCTTTCTCCATTATCTTTCTCTGGTATGGAGAATTCACCACAGTGAAGAAGTATGACACATCACCTCCATATTGGTGATTTAAGGCAAATCCCCATTCATCTGGCCCTAGTAATAGCTCTACCAAAAGCATTTATCCATCCTCTGATCCCATTGTTTCTTTTGACTGCCCATTCCAAAGCTGAACAGTTCTCTTTATAAGAATCAAAATCTATAAATGCCCTCCCCATACACACACTTATAATTTATTTTCACTGAACCAAGTTTTATTCTATGGTGATAAAGAGAATAATTCTAATCCTTCTTATACTTGATAATTCCTCCAAATGTTTGAAGATATTTACTATCTCCTGTTCTATTCTTCTTTTATCCAGGATATATATGTCCAGATCCTTCAACCTTCTCTTATGTGGCTTGGTCTTGAATTCATCACTTTCTTGGTTATTGTCATTGCTAGCCATGTTGCAGTTTTCCAATTCCCCTCATAAAATGAGGTCCCCAGAACAGGACATCCTATTTCAGATATATACTGATTGTACGATAGCATAGTAATTATAAGACCTCATTCATTATAGGCACTAAATTCTGATATGGCAATCAGAAATCATATTAATATTTTGGGGAGGGCTGCCTTAACACATAGTCAGGACTCAGTTTGCTAAAAAGTCTTTCACAGGAACTACTTTCTAGTCTTGTTTCTTCCTGCTTGCAATATTTTTTTAAACCTAAATGCAGTACTTGACAATTATTCCAATTACATTTCCTTTTATTATCTTTAGTCCCTCACACACATTTATCTACTCTAAGATTCAAACAAATTTAATAAAATTGATAATTTAATAAATTTATATAATAAATTTAAGAAATTTGTATAATAAATTTAATAAAATCATCCAAATAATTGATTTTAAAATTTTTAATGCATTTAGTTCCATGCCTGACACATATAGGCCCTTTAGAAATATTTATAAACTGATTAATTTATCTTTCAATTAATTTGGAATATTGTATTATCAATACTATCATCCAATCTCCATCTCTCCATCTTACTTCAAAATGGTGTCATGAGCAAATTTATCAAATGTCTTGCATTGCTGAAAAATAAATTATTGCAAGCCTCTTCACAAGAAGCTAGTATGAAAGAGAATTTTAATTCCCTTTATCTATTTTAAGTTAATCAAGAACTTAAAGTATCCCTACTTAACACTTAGAAAGTCACTAACAAAGAAAGTTCACACCCTAAAAGGCCACAAGCACTGCCCACTCCCTCCCAACCCCCAGCAGTGCTAGGGAAATTGGGAGGTTGTGAATGGTTTTACAAAATTTACAAAATGTAAAATAAATAATTTTGATTACATTAAATTTAAAATGGATTGTATAAATAAAAACAAAGCAATCAAAATAAAAAGTGAAGCAACAAATTGGGGGGAAATCTTCATAACAAAAACCTCTGACAAAGGTCTAATTGCTCAAATTATAAAGAGCTAAATCAATTCTATAAAAAAATCAAGTCATTTCCCAACTGATAAATGGACAAGGGACATGAATAGGCAGTTTTCAGATAAAGAAATCAAAACTATTAATAAGCACATGAAAAAGTGTTCTAAATCTCTTATAATCAGAGAGATGCAAATCAAAACACCTCTAATGTACCACACCTCACACACAACAGATTGGCTAACATGACAGCAAAGGAAAGTAATAAATGTTGAAGGGGATGTGGCAAAATTGGGACATTAATGCATTGCTAGTGGAGTTGTAAATTGATCCAGCCATTCTGGAGGGCAATTTGGAACTATGCCCAAATTGCACTAAAAAGCTGTCTGTCCTTTGTCCATAGCACTGCTATGTTTATATCCCAAAGAAATAATAAGGAAAAAGACATGTACAAGAATAATCATAGCTGTGCTCTTTGTGGTGACAAAAAAATGGAAAATGAGGAGATGCCCTTCAATTGGGGAATGGCTGAACAAATTGTGGTATATGCTGGTGACTATTGTGCTCAAAGGAATAATGAACTGGAGGAATTCCATGTGAACTGGAATGACCTCCAGAAATTGATGCAAAGTGAAAGGAATAGAACCAGGAGAACATTAGACACAGAGACTGATACACTGTGGTATAATTCAATGTAATGGACTTCCCTAATAGTAGCAATGCAATGATCCAGAACAATTTGGATGGAATTATGAGAAAGAGCACTATCTACATCCAAAGGAAGAACTGTTGGAGCAAAAACACAGAAGAAAAACAACTGCTTGATCACATGGAGCAATGGGAATATGATTGGGGATATAGACTCTCAATGATCACCCTAGTACAAACATCAACACTATGGAAATAGGTTTTGATCAAGGACACATGTAAAACCCAGTGGAATTGAACATCGGCTATGGGAGGGTGTGGGGGATGGGAGGGAAAGAACATGACTCTTGTAACCAAGAGAATATATTCTAAATTAACCTATTAAATAAAATTTTTTAAAAACCCAAACAAATAAAAAAAGAATGAATGGGTCAAAGAACAAATCATTGAAACAATAAATAATTACTTTAAATAGAAAAACAACCAGGAGACGACATACAAAACTTTATGGGGTATAGTCAAAGCTAAACCTAGGGAGAAATTTATATCACTAAATGCTTACATCAATAAAGCAGAGAAAGAGCAGAAAAATGAATTTGGGCATGCAACTAAAAAGGAAAACTAGAAAAAGAATAAATTTTAAGTCCCCAATTAACCATCAAATTGGAAATCTGAAGAATCAAAGGAGAAATGAATAAAACTGAAAGTAAAAAGTCCATTGAACTAGTAAGACAAGGAGCTGGTTTTGTGAAATAAATAAAATAGACAATCCACTGATTAATTTGATTTAAAAAGGAAAGAAGAAAACCAAATTAACAGTATAAAAAATGAAAAAGGTGAAATCATAGCTAATGAAGAAGAAATCTCAACTATATGCCAATAAATCTGACAATCTATATGAAATTAATGTATATTGACAAATATATAAACAGCCCAGATTAAGAAAAAAAGGAACTAGAATACTTAACCTCATCACAGAAAAAGAATTTGAACAAATCATCAAGAATTTCTTAAAAGACCCTATGGTCAGAAGGATTCACAAGTAAATTCTACCAAATATTCAAAGAACAATTAATTCCAATAATATATAAACTATTTGGGGAACGGGGAAAGGAATTCTTCCAAATTCCTTTTATGACACAAATATGGTATACTTAAACTAGGAAAAGCTAAAACAGAAAAAGAAATCTATAGACTAATTTCCCTAATGAATACTAATACAAAAAAAAATTTAATACTGGCAAGGAGATTATAGCATTTTACTACAAAGATCATACAACATGACCAGGTGAATTTTATAACAGAAATGCAAGAATGATTCAATATTAGGAAAAATATCATCACAACTTACCATATCAATAAGAAAAAAACAATTAAAAACATATTTCAATAGAGGTAGGAAATGTCTTTAACAAAATATAACACCTATTCTTTATGAAATCCATTGGAATAAAATAAGCTTCCCTTAATGTGACAATGAGTATGTATCTAAAACTATCAACAAGCAATACCTGTAATGGAGATAAACTAGAATCCTTCCCAGTAAAATCAAGGATAAAGGTAGGATAACCATTATCACTAATAATATTTAATATTATGCAAGAAACACTAGCTATAAAAATAAGGGCAGAAAAATGAAGGAATTAGAATAGGCATTAAAAAATCCCAAAATGATCACTCTTTGCAGATGTTATACCTAAAGAACACCAGAAAATTAACCAAAAAACTAATAAAAATAATTAACTTTAGCAAAGTTACAGGAT
The DNA here is from genome assembly GCF_027887165.1 of Monodelphis domestica. NCBI lineage: Eukaryota > Metazoa > Chordata > Mammalia > Didelphimorphia > Didelphidae > Monodelphis > Monodelphis domestica. The sequence continues at coordinate 71,552,515 of NC_077232.1, forward strand.
ACACAATTGATTCACATAAATTATTAGCATTTCTATTTATGCCAAAAATAGTTCAATAGAAAGGGATAGAAAAGACATAGATAAATAATTGTAGACAATATAAAATACATGGGAGTACTGAACAAACCCAGCAACTTGATGAACACAATTACAAAACACTTTTCACCAAAAAAAAAAAAAGACCAAAATAATTGGGAAAATATTAATTGCTCAAGAATAGACTGTCAATATAATAAAAATGACATTCTTACCTAGATTAATTTACCTATCCAGTGCTATACCAAACTACCCAAAAATTATTTCCTAGAACTAGAAAAACATAATAACAGAATTCATTCAAAAGAACAAGGGCATTAGTAAAAAAAAAAATATGAAGAAAGAAAGGAAGTCTAACCATACTATATCTCAAACTAAACTATAAAGTGGTAATCATCAAAAAAATCTAATCCTGGCTAAGAAATAGAGGAGTTGATCAATGGAATAAGTTAGGAATCAACAAAACAAAGTACTGATTTGTAGTATTTGTAAAGAAAGTGGATAAAGTAGTTACTTGATAGTAAAATGAAAGAATATCTCAGCCCTAACTTTCTAACAAAACACTATTGACCTCATCTAACTGCATCTTAATAGGTATCATTCTAGTCCTCCTTCTTGGCATTGGACGTGTAAAATGTAGCCTGCTTTATAGAGCATCTGGCAAACATCCAACAGATTTCTGGGTCAAGTCCAATCCTTACCATGAATCTCAGTTCTTTATTGGCTTATACATGTATCATTCTTCAAAACCTATTTCCATGTTATTCATATTTGCAGTAGAGTGATCTTTTAACATAAAAACCTTAATCAGATCCCTATAAAACTACATATCTTTTTCTTCTACATTTCTGTTCCCACTGTTTGTTCTCTGGATGTGGATAGTATTCTTTCTTATAAATTCCTCTGGATTGTCCTGGATCATTGCATTGCTGCTAGTAGAGAAGTCCATTACATTCAATTTTGCCACAGTGTATCAGTCTCTATGTACAATGTTCTCCTGATTCTGCTCCTTTTACTCTGCATCACTTCCTGGAAGTCATTCCAGTTCACATGGAATTCCTCCAATTCATTATTCCTTTGAGCACAATAGTATTCCATCACCAACAGACACCACAATTTGTTCAGTCATTCCCCCATCTATGGACATCCCCTCATTTTCCATTCTGCCACTACAAAATATTTTTGTACAAGTCTTTTTCCTTATTACCTCTTTGAAGTACAAACCCAGTAGCAGTATGGCTGGGTCAATGGGTAGGCATTCTTTTAAAGCCCTTTGTACATAGTTACAAATTGCCTCCAGAATGGTGGGACCAATTCCAAACTCCACTAGCAGTGTATTAGTGAATTTTGCCATAACCCCTCCAACATTTATCACTTTCCTTTGCTGCCAAATTGGCCAGTCTGCTAGATGTAGGGTGGTACTTCAGATTTGTTTTAATTTGCATTTCTTTTATCAGGAGGGATTTCGAACACTTTTTTCATATGCTTATTGATAGTTTTGATTTCTTCATGTTAAAACTGCCTATTCATGTTCCTTGACCATTTGTCGATTGGGGAATGGCTTCATTTTTTTGTAAATTTGACTTAGTTCCTTATATAATTGGGATATTAAACCTTTGTCAGAGGGTTTTGTTATAAAAATGATCTCCCAGTTTGTTGCTTTCCTTCTAATTTTGGTTGTATTAGTTTTGTTCATACAAAACCTTTTTATTTTGATATAATGATATTCATTTTACATTTTGAAATGTTCTCTCTCTCTTCCTTGGTATTACATTCTTTCCTTTCACACATATCTGACAGGTATACTATTCTATGTTCACCTAATTTATTTATGACTTCACTCTTTATATTTAAGTTGTTTAACCATTTTGAATTGATCTTGGTATAGGCTGTAAGATATTGATCTAAACCCAATTTTTCCCAAATTGTTTTCATATTTTCCCAGTAGGTTTTGTCAAAGAGTGAGTTCTTGTCCCCAAATCTGAGATCTTTGCATTTATCAAATGCTAGCTTGCTGATGTAATTTACCCCTAGTCCATTCCATTGATCCACCTCTCTATCTCTTAGGTAATACCATAGTGTAGTGCATTTTCTTAACACTGCTATCCTGCCTTCTGTCCCATGGGGTTGAGCCATTTTCAAATGGCAGCAAAACACCCCCAACAGAGCAACTGAATGATTAGGTAATAGGAAGACCAGAACTGAGCGAAAGTGAAATGTCAGCTTCTATGTGGGTCCTGTAGAGGATGTAGTAGAGGGGTAATAACCCCTCCAACTTCCAGTACAGTCTGGAATGAATACTTTCAATAATGACATACATGACATTATAAAGATAAGAAATGTTTTCTAGTATCTTTCGAGGTATAATCACTGTATTAATTAGCCCCCAAAGAAAGGAGGCATAAATATTGTGAACTTTTAATGCTCTAAAATAATAAACTAAGATTAGTTCTTACTGATGGATTTGGGGGGTCCTGAAAGAATAGTACTCACAACTTTATTTATTTTTGTTGTTTCCACTGAATGAACATCTCACCTATAACTAACAGACTTGGTTTAACTTTCCTGAAACCTTCAGGGAAGGATTAGATATGAAACCACAGCTTAGGAAACTAAAATGGATCCTAATTAAAATATCTCTGTTATTTTATGTGTTTCTGTAAACATTTGTAAACTCTTTGTAATAGCAGGGAGGGAGCAAACCATGTGGCCATTTTAGTCCCCTCTAAGGATACAGACATTATTTGCATCTCCTGGGGGGAAAATGGAGAAATTAATTCAATCATCCATATATTTTTGTCTTCACAAGACCAAATATGTAGGTATGGATTTTTCATCATTTCCTTTCCTATGTTCATTGTTTTTAAAGAAATACCAAAAAGAAAATAACCTATGTGTAGCATTTGCTGATCTTTGCCCCTAGGTAAAAAAAACAGATAAGGTTTAAATGAACAGGTTTCTGTTCCCAGGGAGATTCCATGAATCAAGACCTTTTAACATATCAATAAGATAAAATATACTGGCAATGTTTTTACAATGAGAAAATTAATCATATAAGTCTTTATTTTTTAAATATCCCATTTGTTAGAAATCTGGTCATTGCTGAAATATGGTTTCCCTTTTATATCAGGGAGATTTTAGGAACACATTTAATGCTTTGATTTCTAAGGTGTGGATGATGGAAAGCATTGTCAAAGGCAAAATCAGAGCAATGCCTTGTTTGGCCCCCAAACCAGAAGAGAGACACTGGGTCCCTTAAATAAAGGCCACAAATGCAACAGCAGGCTCTCTGCAGGAGATCTGGAATTCTCACAGAGATGCGTGATTAGGGATGTCCATGCTCACTGACTTCTTGAGCTCTGCCAAGCATTTGGACCTGTTTTTCAACTGTGAGAATTCTGTTAAGCACTAATTCATGTATTCAATGCAACCACTCCAACACTTTCAAGGCTTGTATCTTTTCATGAAATTAATCCAAGCAACCAATGCATAGTTCATTTGACAAATATATTGTTATACACTATTCCTTTTAAGCATTTGAAAGCCTGGGTCTTCCTCTGAAACAGACAGTAAAGTCTTTCCATGACTTAGAGAAAAAGCTGTTTTTCCTTTTTTTCTAAAACTGGAAAATCTCAGTTAAAAACATGGATGGGTCTCTGAAATGTTCTGGCCATAGTCACCAGCTTCAAATGTTTGAAGACTTGTCTTCATCTAATAGATGAATTGTTGTCTAGCCCAAAGACATAGAAATGGGAGGAAAAGATGGAAGTTACAAAAAAGATTTTAGTTCAGTGCAATTGTAGTCAGAAGTCTCCCTCTCCTGCTTGAGCCATAGGTTCCTATGATGAGAAATGATGTGAGTCACTGACTTCCTCTTCTACCCATATCTTTTAGAGTTATCTGAGAAATATCCTAGAATAATCTGCATAACCCAGCCCAGCTACCCCTAAAAAGAAGATGAGAGATGAAAACACAAACAGAAAGGAAATGAAATAGTCTTATCTTAACTGCCAAAAAAATTCAAAGGTAAGTGTGGGTAGGAGGATTATGGAAATTTAGTCTTAGAATTCTGGGAATACTGCCTAGAAACTGGTAGAGGGAGGAGAAATCTTTGTACACTTATGAGCTGATCCAAAGAGGGGATCAAAGATCAATTTAAATGATCTAAGAATCATTTCCATTGCCATCTGAAGAGACACTTTGATGGAAAGAAGAGTTGTGGGACCTGTGTATCAAATAGCAAAAGTATGAAAGGATCATAAGCATGGGGACCACCTTCCATCAAAATTGATTCTATATCCATATTTAATATATGTAACATGTTTATACATATTTATGTGTACAAATACATGTGTATATGTATTCATACAACACATACATATGTAAATTTAGTAGATTATCCTTAGGAATTGCCTAAAGCACATAGGGATTAAATTAATTGCTTGGAATCACACAAAGCAGCTAGGTGATGCAGTAGAATGGAAGCCTAGAGTTGGAAAGGCATCTTCACGAGTTCAAATACAGACTCAGATATTTACTAGCTCTGTGACCCTGGTCAAGTCACTTAATCCTTTCCCAGTATCTTCATCTATAAACTGAACTAGAGAAGTAAATGCCAAACCATTCCACAATCTTTGCCAAGAAAACTCTAAATGGAGTCATTATGAGTTGACTGTGACTAAAAATAACTGATCAACAAAAACAAATTTGATTTTTAAAATAGTTTTTGTTTTAATTGTCTAAGGTCCACCTTATCATCCTCCTGTATAACCAGCCCACCCCAACTGAAAACACAAGAAAGACAAAATTCAATAGGAACAAGGACAATCAATTAAAATAAATTTCTATATTGGCCATGTCCTAAAAAAAATTTGCCTCATTCTACATTCTGAATCCTTCACACTTCTCTCAGGAGGTAGAGAGTATTTGTCACCATTAGTCCTCTGGAATTCTGATTGTTGGTTACACCAATAAGAGTTCAGCATATTCTATCACATTTATATAATATGGAATATTAGTATTGAATTGTAATGGTTTTTTGAATGAAATCTTTCTTAAACTTCTAGTTTTGTGGATTTGTCCACTTCAAAGATAAAGTGATTTACTTCCAAGCCTCAGGGCATCTCACTGGATTGGCTCTTGTTGGAGACAGGGTGGAAATATGTGCCTAATTTACTTATAAGCATGAACTGTCTTGGGTTGAAAAGGTCAGCAAGCTCCAACTGCCATTTTGGACTACAGTGACCCAATTACATAGTGGGGAGTGAAGGGGCAGTTTGGTATCCTCCTGAGACCCAACATTTCCTATGATGAAGTAATTATAGAGGAGCTGGAGTCTCTAAGTCTACCTTCTCATTGGCTATTTACCAATCAGAGATGTCTTGGGATGTCCAAGGGAGGGACTAAATGGTGGGGTCAACAGGGGTAAAAAAGACATGTGCAGGGAAATTTTCTCTCTTTTGCTGCTCTGTTTTGGTTATTCTCTTGGGCCCTGCTCTTTTGCCCTATTTGTGCTCTTTGGTGTCCATTTGGACTGTGGAGGGTGTCTACTTGTTAGTTTAGACTGTCTTGAATAGTTGATTAATAAATTAAGTTAAAATTAAGAAAAATTGCTATTGGGAATTTGAAACCTTACAAAACCATAACTCATCCATTCATTCTTTAATTATTGGACATCTCCTCAGATTCCCATTCCTGACTTCCTCAAAAAGGGCTATAAATACGTATGTACAGAATTTGTTTTGGCTTCCTTCTCTGTCACTCTTTTTTTGGGTTCTCTGAGAAAAAGTCCAGGATAATCTGCAATACCCAGCTCAGCCACCCCTAGAAGAAAAGACCAGTACAAGTGAAAATGAGGTTCAACTGTATCATTTATCCCATTCACTCCTATTTGTTTATATAAACGTCTAATTATATACACTGATTATAGAAGATAATTTCCCCTAACCTTCCTTTCTCTTCTTTCACAATACATTCTTCCCATCTCTTTCCAGTCTTTTCTTAAGATCATTAAGACCTAACAAAACCATTTCCAGACTTTGTCTGATTATATTCCCTCTATGGACTCTCATGATGATGAGGACACATATATCTCCTGTATTTGAATGTAAATAGTTTATCCTTATTCATTTTTTTATCACTGGTATCATATAGTACTGTTTATTTTTTTATGTTGCTCTTTACTCTTGAATTTGAACTCCAAAGTTTCTCCATAGCTCTGGTTTTTTCATCAAGAGTGCTTGGAAGTCTTCTCTTTCATTAAAGATTCATTTTTCAACCTGTAACTTTATACAATATTTCATTTTACTGGATAAATTTTTTCTTGGCAATATGCCCGTTCCTTTGCTTTCTGGAATAATGCATTCCATGTTGCCCACTTCTTCCATAAAGTGGTTGCTAAAGTAAGTGTGATCTTGATTGTGACTCCTCAGCACTTGAATTCTTTCTTCCTGGCTGCTTGCAATATTTTTATTTTGATGTATAAGCTCTGGATTTTGACTACATTTTTTGTTCATTTTGGGATTTCTTTCAGGAAGAAACTGGTGGGTTCTTTCTGCAGTCACTTTGCCCTCTGGTTCATGATATCTGGGCTTTTTCTTCTTTTTTTGGTCATTGCACTCATATGGGCCAATGATTCTTAAATTTTTTCTCCTTGATCTATTTTCTCTGTCAGTTGTTTTTGCTATGAGGCACATTACACTTTTATCTTTTTCATCCTTTAACATATTTTAATATTTCTTGTTGTATTGAGGAGTTTCTATTTGGTCCATTCTAATATTCAGGGAGTTTATTGCTTGGGCAAAGCTTTGTACCTTTTTTTGCCAAGCTCTTCATTCTGTAATGTAATTCCATTCCCCCTGCTCCCCTCTCAAATCCTTTTATTACAATCCTTCTATTATAATTCTCTTTCCAACTTTTTCTTCCATAGCTTTCAGTTCATTACCATTTTTTCCTTCAACCTCTCTCATTCTCTTTACAAAAACATTTTAAACTTTTTAAAAAATTTTGTTTACATGTACTTGTAGAATTCAGGCCAGGTTGCAGCTGCTGCAACCTGGCCTGAATTCTACAAGTACATGAATTTGGATCTCTAAGAGTAGACTGCTATTGGACTCTGTCTTTATCAGCCAATTGGATAGCTTTATTGTTCAGAGAATCAGAACTGTACTCTGCACACTGGGTTAGGTGCAACAACTGAGAGAGAGCTCAGCACTTGGGTTCTGAGCTACACTGCTAGCTGCTAGACTTCCTTTTTTCTCCACACACTGCCCAAGACTTCCCTATTCAGGATCACCACTCCACTCAACAGGACTCCTAGTCTACCCTGGATCTATGATCTGGGGAACAAACCTGTCAGTTCACACTTGTCCTCATCGCAGTGCCCTAGTATCAATCTAGAACTTCCTCTTGTCCTAATGTAAGCCTATCTTTTGGGGCTCCTGGGCTGAATGCTTGCCCAATGTCTGAAGCCCTCCCAATCTGTTTTCCCATGCCAAGCTGGACTGGACAAAGGACTTTTTTGGATTGCCTCATCAGTATCCATTCTGGCATTTTTTTAGATCTGTTTGGAGGAGTATGTGGAAAAAAGTTTACCACACTTCTTCCTACTACTATATCATCTTGGCTCTGCCTATATAATTTGGATTTGAACCCAGGTCCTTATGACCCCAAGTCCAGCATAATATTTGGAATAATGTCCCACCTTTATTGTAAAATATTAGAATGTTTTAAGTTGAATGCCTCAGTGGTAAGAAAATGCTTCAATAGTGTTAAACAAGGCTCCAATATTATCCCTCTAAAACCCAGTTGCTTGAGAATTATCACTGTCTACTGAAAGAGAGAGGGCAATTAGTTGGCACAGTGGATAGATCTTTAGGCCTGGAGTCAGTAAGACCTGAATTCAAATCCAGTCTCAGACAGGTACTAGCTGTAAAAGAAGATGGAAAAGGAAATGGCAAACCATTACAGTATCTTTACCAAGAAAACCCCAAAAGGCATCATAAAGAGTCATATGTGACTGAAAATGGCTAAACAACAAGCTGAAAGAAAGACAAAAGAGTAGTGTAGTGTGAAAGAAGTAATAAAAACCTATAATGCCTGCTAGAAGTAAAATGCATCCTCACTAGTGAGAAAAACCCCACAATTCCCGTCAGGAATTAAGTAAAATATCAGCAAAGTAATAATGTTCTAGGTAGAGTAGCACTGCTGAAAAATGGGATAAGGAAATGTAGCCAACTGATATGGAAATGTGAACGCTGACCTTCTCCCTTGCCATGATATAGCCTATGCTAATACCACAAGTCATGGAGACCATATAAGTCTCCTGTGGTAAAAAGAGCCCCATGGAGTGCTAGGGGGGGAAAAGTCTCTTGGCATTCTATGTATTTGTGGTCAAGTCCTTTTCTATTTCTTTTAAAATATAAATTAAACTGTTTCCTTTTCTGAGATCATTTTAGTCTGAATATTTGTAAAGAGATATAGTGGTTGCCCTTCCAAAAGTACCCAAGACTGGAATTCCCCATTCTACCTAGATCGGGACAAATGTGTCACCTAAAAAAGATGCCCCCAATGAATAAGTGGACCCATCAGGAGTAAAACTCCCTAAGAAATACATAAAAGAAAGATTCCTTAACAATTAGAGCCATTCGAGTGTGGAAATGACTCCAGTGAAAAACAATGGTTTAGTCATCATTAGAGGCCCTCAAACAGAGGCTGGTCCCTACTTACCTATTGGGTACATTACAAAGGAGAATCATATCCAGGTGAGCTTTGAGATTCTGGGAGATAAACGACCAAGCTGAGGTCACTCTTCCCAATTATGTTTCATTTTCTAATTTGTACTCTCTAGTTTATCTGAGCCACAGGAGAGATTTCCACAAGTAATACACTTCCATTTCTGGAAACATGATATTGCTTCAATTATTCTGTTAACATGGGGCAATTTGTCAAGATCTCATTTCGTTCCATCATAATAGTTTCAATTTCAATTGGTGCATCCACTGTACTGCTATCACTGCCTACCAGAAATTTTCATCTAATTGGAGACATGACATCTACACAGAAATATTTAATTAATGATACAGTGCTGTAAGTATCAAATAAATGGTACTAATAGCAAGCATTATGAAAATTTACAGGAGGGACGAATTACTATGCGTATTGGTGGTTAAGGAAGACATCACAAAGTCAGGCCCTGGGAGAGCTTGGTAAAAGGAAAATATTTCAGGCATGAGGGAAAATCAGCATAAAGTTGCAGGAAATAGGAGATGAGGTACTGCATGAAGAACGACAATAGACCAATATAATTGGTCTATAGAACGTAGGGGGAATATGTAACTTGAAAGGAATTAAGTGGCCAGTTATGAAGACTTTTAAGTGAAAACATAGGATCCTAGAATTCACAGTCACTGAAGATTATGTAGTGTGTGTGTGTGTGTGTGTTTCTGTGTCTGTTGGTGGCAGGAAGGTGATATAGTCAGATCTATGCTTTAGGAAAATTAGTATAAGCCATGAAGGTTCCAAGCAGTACTTGTTTCAATAAGTGACTGATGGTTTCTGATATCTTTGAAGCTGGAGCAACACATGTCTTTGTATAAGACTATTGGATGTAGAGGGTCTTTATGAACCTCCAAATTGAACTTTCCATTCTCTGTCCTCTCTGGAAGAGGAACCTTCTTTGAATGAATGTAATGAGGCAAGAGTTGAGACCTTTGGTACTGTACTAGTCTTCAGTTCATCATTAATGTCATCCTCAGAGAATTACCAAAAAAGGACCTAATTTCAGCAATCTACTCTTACCAATCTCTCCATGGGAATATATTAAGGCAGGTAGGGGGAACAGGGAATAGTGTGCTGGATTTAGACTTGAGAAAATCTGCATTCAAATCATGCCTAAGACACTCATCAAGGGAGGTAGTTAAGTCATAAAGTGAACAGAATTTTGGCCCTGGAGTAGGGAAGACCTGAATTCAAATCCAGATTCAGACACTTAATAGCTGTATGATGTTAGGCAAATCACTTAGTCTCTGCCTGCCTTGGGGTCCTTAACAGTAAAACAGTGATAATCATAATATACTTTCTAGGATTGTGGTGAGGATCAAATGGGACAGTATTTGTAAAAGCATTTAGCTCTTTATCTGGCAAAAAGTAAGCACCTAATAAATGCTTGTTCCCTTCCCCCTTCTCTTTTCCTTCTCCATAGGCAAGTTCCTTAATCTCTCTCCCTTAATTTCTTCATCTATAAAATGAGAATTACAACAGCATCTTCCCATAAGGTCATTGAGGATCAAATGAGATAAAATACATGCAAAATACTTTGTAAACCTTAAAACTTGATGTAGATGTTAATTATTACTGCTGTTGTTACTCAACCATTTTCTGTATATATTTTATCTCCAAACTTGACTAAGCTCCTTGAAGGAAACGACCATTATCATCCATTTATGTTCCTCATTGTATCTAGCATAAGAGCTAAGCATATAAAGGGCACTCAATAAATAAACCGAATTGCTGGAAAGAAGCCTTTATTCCAAAAGAATTATGATGAAACAGTAAGGCACTAATGGCACCCGAATTTGGGTTTGGAGAGGGGAATCTGGTGAACTCATCAAAATCTGAACATACTATGAAAATTGAAAATAGATTTCCTGATGGTCCAGTCCCCAGATAAGTATGAAAAGGTTTGGAGCAGTTTAGCTAAGACTACTGTAGACAGTCTGACATACACACACACACACGTACACCATAATCCAGAATCAACAGTAATACTTTCATTTCCATAAAAGGGGAAGAGTAATAGAAATATGTTCACATATTTAAGAAGTGCTCAGAAACAAAAACTATCTACTGTTCAGCTCTGCTGGGGTTTTAGAAATACATAGAATAGAATGTACTAGTCTGAAACTTCTCATGCCAGGAAAATAACTCCAATCCCACAAATGCCTATAGCCTCCCAACGAATCATTGATTATGACGCCCTCCCCCAAGAGTAGCATCATGTATGAAAGGACAGGGGAATGGGACTTCCTTCCCATAGCACTCAATACATCTGCCACAAGTAAGAAAACAAGGACCTGTCATGTTTGGGAGTCATTTCCTTTCTTTAAGCAAAGTTGTTGCTTGTCTTTCATTTTTGAAGAAGACAAATGCTATCACGATGGAGTCAGGACATAATGTGCTTGGTTGTGACTGATGGGTCCAATATGAATTTGGAAGGCTCTAGCACAGACCAGGCACAATTGGTAACCCATTACCAATGGTAAGTGAAACCATCTTCACAAAAATTTTAGACTTTTTTTGTGTTTTGACTACAGGGTGGGATCTCTACTTGCAACTATAAACTGACCAGCACTGGGTGAAGCAGACAATTTTAAGGGCACGTTTTAAAGCCTCTTTCTCACAGTAGGAGGTGAGCAGTACAGTCCTTTTTTAAAAAAAAGCTGGGGGGCAGCTGGAGGGCTCAGTGGACTGAGAGTCAGGCCTAGAGATGGGAGATCCTGGGTTCAAATCTGGCCTCAGACACTTCCCAGCTGTGTGACCCTGAGCAAGTCACTTGACTCCCATTGCCTAGTCCTTATCACTCTTCTGCCTTGGAGCCAATACACAGTATTGACTCCAAGACGGAAGGTAATGGTTTTAAAAAAATTAAAAATAAATTTTTAAAAAGCTGCTCCAACTTCCAGGGGGCAAATTCTACTGTTGGTTCAGACCAATGGGAAAATGACCCAATGTCCTGGGCCACCTATGTGCTGGGTAGTGACTATGGCTCTCAAACAACATTTCCTTCCTTCTACTATATCACTGGCAAATCACTACAGGACTTCAAGATAATTAAATATTAAAACATAGGATGATGAGTGATGTCTTGTCTTGACTTGTTCATGAACTGGATTCAAGTGATGCAGAATTGTGCAAAGTTGTTAGCCTCACTCTCATCCAGAGTTGCCAGTGTCAAGATAAAAGTCAAAATGACTAGTAATAACTCAGGATGCTGTAAATGACTTTGAGGAATCAGTACACAGCAGAAGAAAGAGTAATTTGGAAAATTCAGCTCTTTGTATACCCAGGGTGAAAGTTAATCCTGAATTTGTATAGTTTTTTTTTCAAATTTAAAAGATCAATTTAAAATTCCAGTTTAAAATTAAATTAAAAATCCAATTTAAAATTGACATGGGAAGTGAATATTATAAACCAAAATAGTAATAATAATGAATATTGAAAGAAATAAAATAAGAAACAGAAGCATCAATCAGATTACATGAGATGATGCTGATGGATGTCAGAAAGGAGGAACTATTTCATTCTCCTTTTCACTCTCTTTGTGAATAAGGAAAACTATCTTAATGGAGGGGTACACCCTTATCATTCCTCACCCCAAGTCATTTCCTGGCCACTTCAAATCAAACTCATGTGTGACTCCATACTTGGTCACACCTAAAGAATTCCCTTGATGACTTCTAGCTACACAGTGATTTAACTTCTGAAAAAATTTGGTGCTTTGGTATATGAGTGAAAAGCCCTAATGGTTCCTTGGTTTTCATCCTGCCCATGAATACAGGGTACTGAGGAAGTTAGAAAAGGAAAACAGCTCCCAGATGGTGCTCTGTTGGTTATGACTCTCCAAAGGTCATCATTGTGTCCAGTGAAAAGATGGGAAGAATGAGTCTTCTCTACCCATGATGTCATGGCAACCATATCCATGTGACAGCTAATAAAGGAACATAAAACTAGTTAAGCTTACACCAGGGTCCTTAGCTAACTTTGCTCCCTTTTTTTCTATCCTTCACTGATCTTAGATGAACTAATACTCCAAGATAGATATTTAGGCCCTGAGAACTATGTTTATACCTGTTCAATGTAATAATGAAAATAAAAGTAATATGTAATAATTAAAATGCTACATTAAATATTTAGAAATGGGTTTTATTAAGTGATATTAGTTAAAAATTGTGTTCACCTTTTATAAAATTAACTCATGTCACAAGGATGATAGTAGCTTTTTACAATTTAATTTAATATAAATATAGTATAAAAAAAGAAATAAAAAGGAAGGAAGGAAGGAAGGAAGGAAGGAAGGAAGGAAGGAAGGAAGGAAGGAAGGAAGGAAGGAAGGAAGGAAGGAAGGAAGGAAGGAAGGAAGGAAGGAAGGAAGGAAGGAAGGAAGGAAGGAAGGAAGGAAGGAAGGAAGGAAGGAAGGAAGGAAGGAAGGAAGGAAGGAAGGAAGGAAGGAAGGAAGGAAGGAAGGAAGGAAGGAAGGAAGGAAGGAAGGAAGGAAGGAAGGAAGGAAGGAAAAAATGTATTTCTTAGCCTACTAAAGTCTGGTCCATAGAATTTCAGCTCATTCCCCAACAAGGTTCTGATCTCCACATGGATGTCTGGTAGTCTCTTCAGAGCAAGAGTCCATGAGGGTGTCTTCCACCCAAGCCACAGATGCCAAATGGAGTATAAGAATCAATCCCAGAAAACTCACACCAAAAACCTTAATCTCCTCTATGGTCTCACCTTTTATAGCCCTTTTCTCCACATCACTTCCTGTCTCTCTGAGCTGGTCTATCATATCTCAGGAACCAAAGTTTCTCTGACCTGGATCTGTAACCCTTAGTTCTGGGTTATGTTCCTAGAGTTCTTAACCTGTGACCTCTGTTTGGAGTATTCCAGTCACACTAATGGGATGGGGCAAATGAGAAGAAAGTTCACCACCCTGGGAGGAAGGGGTTCCCTTTACACACCAGAAAAAGAAACACAAGTCTGAAAAAGCAGCCAGATGGTCAAGCACAATAAGTTCATCTAATTATTAGGAAGTAGAAATGATGGGTGACCATCAGATTCATCCCTTCGCCTACCCATTTTACAATAATCCAAAGCAAGAACACTATGTGCAATAGAGAAGAGTCACAACAAAAGAACATCATCTGGAAGCCATCTCCTTCTTAACTACCATCACTCTCCCAGCTCTGCTCCTGACTCATTGGACCCTGTTACATCCCAGTTGTGTTCTCACCTTGGAAGATGCCCCAAACCCTCCCCTTCCATTGATAATTTTCTCCCAGAACCTCCATTTTGAGGGAAGGCTTAGGCCAGTCATCCTTTACTTCTTTCCCAGCTCTACCTCTTATTCTGGATTCTACTACCAGATACCCTGTTACTATGTTGTTTTCTAACTGTCCTACACTCTTAAAAATAGTCTCTTTTCATATCTCCCTACTGGCTTCCTTGACCTCCTTTAAGTTTCAGCTAAAGTTCTGTCTTCTACAGGGAGATATCTGAACCCCTTTAATTCTAGTACTTTCCTTCCTTCAATTAATTATCTCTCTTATCCTGCACACAGATTTTTGCATATATTTATTTACTTGTCACCTTTATTAGATTGTGAGTTCCTTGAGAACAGGAACTTTCTTTTATCTCTCTTTGTATCCCCAACACTTAACATAGTGCCCAACACATAGAAGACAATTAATACTTTGACTATCTAATTACTCTTCCTCTATCCCTGTTTTTTCAAGTATGGTATTCTAGAATGTAAGCTCTTTGAGGGAAGAGTCTATCTTTTTTTTCTGTTGTTATTTGTTTTCCCAGAAATTATGAAAGTGCTTGGCTCATAGTAAGTGCTAATTAAAACAACTTTGATGGTCTGACTTTCCAGTGAACCTCATCTTACATCACTGGAGAGGGGATGATCAAAGAACTACTGAGAAATTGATACATCATGCAAAAATGTTTCTATATGCTCAAAAAGAGTGAAACAGTTCATCTTCTTATGCTCCCAAATATTGTTATACATGGGGTTGGCCAAAAACAGTTAGGAAATATCTTCCCTCCTGGAGGTATTTCATTCTACATTTTGAGCCTATCACCTCTCTGTCAGGAGGTGGATAGCTTTGTTCGTGATAAGTACCCTGGAATCTTGCTTGTTCATTTTTTTATCAGAATTCTTTTGTTTTATAAATTTTTTTCATTTTTTCAATAATGCTGTTATGCAAATTGTTCTTTTACTTCTGAAGAGAAAGTCTTCTTGACAGTGTAGTCCATTGTGCTTGCTTATTAGCAAAAAAAATAATATTTTAAAAAGATGGTTTGAATGAATTTGGTAAATGAAATCAATTACTAAGAGCCAATATGGCTTTATCTAGGAAGGATAATGACAAGATATGCTAATATTCATTTTTGACAGGGTTACTAGATCAAGGAAATGCTATAGACATGGCACTCCTGGATTTCAGTAAAAGCATTTTAAAAATTCTTTGTAGGCAAAATGGAAAGATACAGGCTTGATAATAGTGCAGAATCATGGATTCAGTTAAATGACTAGATCTGAAGGGTGTAGATTAATGAATCAATGTCAAAGTGGAAGGAATTCAGTCTCTATTCAAAACCCAAAGATCTGTCCTTGGCCTTGTGCTGTTCAATATTTTCATCAATGAATGTGATAACAGCATAGATGGAATGCTTATCAAATTTTTCCAGGGCACAAAGCTGGGAGGAATAGCTAACATGTCAGACAACAAGGTCAAGATCTTTAAAAAGTTTGAATTACTAGAAAATTGAATGAAATGATATAAGATAAAAGTTACACAAAATAAAATTCCTTCACATGAGTTGAAAAATTAACTTCATAACTATGGAAGAACTCATCTAGACAATTGTTTTCTTTCTTGGTGGATGTCAAACTTAAACTGCATTAATCATGGTCTGTTACAGGATCCCAAGCTAGAATAATCAGGCTTGGTTAATTGAGGCACTAATAGTATGCAGAATGAGGGAAGAGATGGTCTCATTGCCCTATTCCCTGGTCATAGTACATCTTGAGTGCCATATTTAGTTATGAGAAAGAAAGAGAGAGAGAAAGAGAGGAATGGCTTGATATCACTTCATGGGCATTAGAGGACAGATGGATAAATAGGTATAGAAGAAAGGAAGGATAGAGGTAAACAGAAATGGAGAGAGAAGGAGAAGAAGAGGAGGGAGAGAGAGAGAGAGAGAGAGACAGAGAGAGAAACAGATGGACAGAGATAGACAGAGAGAAAGAGAGATTTATAAGCACTTAATATATTGTTCCAGGCCCTATAAGTGCTAGTGTTACAAAAATACAAGTAAATAATATTGTCTTTACTTTCAAGGAACTAACATTATAATAGCAAAAGACAGAACATGAAGGGAATCCAGAAGTGGGGGAGGGGCATCAAGGCTGCTAGTGAGGAGATGGAAAAGTTTGGAGAGTGAGTTGAACTGGGTATAGGTGGGGACCTTCATCCAAAGATGATCTCAGCTAAAGACTTATGAATCAATAGAGCAAGTGTCTGCCTATGCTTATGGTAAGCACATTTTAGGAATGTCATTTGGCAAATCAAAGAAGATCAAAGAGGAAAATGACCTGAAGGAGGAAAGGAATAAAGTACAATGTTAGGGTCAGCTAAATGAACTGTAGATGTTTAGCCCCCAGAAATGAGTTAGTGAACATGATAGCAGTCTTTAAGTATCTTAAATATTATGATATGGAAACAGGATTAGATTTCTTCTATTTCATTCCAAAGAGTAGAGTGATCAGGAATGGGTAGAAGCTGTAGAGAGGCAGATTTTAATTCAAAATAAAGGAAAAACATTCCCCTAAAGTCCTATTCAAGTCTCTCTGATAAATGGAAGTAATTAACTTCTACTATGCCAATTGGAGCCACAGATTTTTATAGGCTCTTCCAAGCTAGACTCTGAGTATAAGATCAATGATTAGCTGCATGTCCATCATCCTATGACCATTCTATGTTCCAAAGGGATCATTACCATATGGTCTACAAAGCTGTTACTATTTCAATCACAGAAATTCTCAAAGATGGTTCCGGTAAATTTTAAAGGGATTGCCACCTGTATAATTGGAGAGAATAACCACTGATGAGATTTTTTTAAACCCTTAAAATATCAAAAGTTTAACCACCATGTGGTGCTGTTTGCTATATCATTTATGCCTGTTCACAAGAATGGCACTGATCACTATGCAAAGCCACCTTCCTTGGCAGAAGGGTTGATAACAAGATTCCTATTTGAAGCATAGATTGAACTAATTGTCCTTTGAGGATCTGTAGGTCTCGGAGATTCTGTGATTGTCTGACTTATTGATTCTAGACCCATCTTCACTATGCGACATAACCTGTGCTTTCCTGGTTCCATTTTTTTTTATCTTTCACCCACCCCTACCTGATTGCATCATAGAATCTGAGTCTCAGGGGGCCTCAGAGGTAATATAGTCTAACTTACTTATAACAGATATTCCCTCTATAACCTTCCTAATAACTTCTCATCCAATTTCTTCATGAACATTTCCAGAGATGGGATATTCACTACTTCACAACCTCATTCTGTTTCAGGGCAATGTAATTGTTAAGATGATCTTTTTTTTTTGTCAAGCTGAAATCTATGTCTCAGTGACTTCTAGCCAAAGCTTCTAGTTTTACCCACTGAAGGCTAGCAAAATAAGCCTAATCTTTCATCCAAATGACACCCTGGAATGCCAGGAGGTGTACTCCATAACTTCCGCATTTATTCCACCAGGAAATATGAGGCTTAGCTCATTGAAACCTCCTTTAGGTTACACACATTTCCCCTATATACCAGTCTCCAAACCCCAAATCCCTTTCAGAGAGAAAACAATGATTTTCTTCTCCTTGTTCAATCCTCTGTTAATAACATATGAACTGCAAAGTTCTTTAAACTGATTTTACTTTGAAGCACGAGAGGGGAACATGTAATATGGATGAGATGATGGAGAATAGGACCAGGAAAAAAAAAGATTTCTAGTAGGAGGAAGGAAGGTTTAATAGTCTATTATTCACAATAGTTCTTAAAGTTTAATGTTATTCCTCAATGAACCTCAGGATATGTCCCTATTGTCATTAGCTCCCTCATGACATTATAATCTTTTTTCTTAATCTGGTCCTAGATTTCAGCCCACAATGTCCATGCCTTAGCAGATCTACCTTTTCAGATTTTTATGATCAGCTTTCCAAGCCCTCAATATAACAGAGAGGAATTTAAGCCTAAGCAGGAAACTTTCTTTTCCTTTTTCTCCAAACTCCATTATCACTGATCACTTCACACTCACCCCGTTGGTTAAAGCTTCTCAATGACTCTTATCTGAACCTTGGAAAGACATTCTTCACATTCCAAACCTTCATAGAATCTCAAACATCACCTAGTCCTACCTATATCTGAACAAGAAGCCATTCTATAACATACCTGACCAATATCCATTTTTTGCCTGATGACTTCTACTTCTATGTAATAAAAGGGATATCTTAAGTCAGCCTTCTTCATTTGGCATTTCCTTCATCCTATCTCTGGTATCTGTATTGTCTAACTCCCTCAGGAAATGATCATCTTATTTTTTTATGGATAGGCCATTCGAGTAGATTCTAAAAGTCATATCGTTTAGAAATTTCAAAACTTAATGAGGTAGTTCATTACCTTGACAGCATAGAATTGTAGAATAGTGATGGAATGTGCTTCAGAATACCTTAGTCCCACCTTCAGGGACTTCAGGCAAAAATCACTTGTCCTTTATTTATCTAAGTTTGCTCATTTGTAAAAATATCTATAGTACCTATCTTCACAGTGCTCTTATGAAGAGTATATGAGATCAAACACTTGGTGACAATTAAGCTACCATGTAAATATCAGTTGTAATTATCTCTTTTACCTACTAATGTGGACTGTAGCCCATGTGTCCTGGTCAGATGATGAAGGACTTTAGATACCAATATAGAGAGTTCATATTTTATCAATAGGTAATAGGAAGTCAGGACAGGAAGGTGGTAGAATGGGTAGACCTCTGGAGTCAGAGAGACTTATCTTCCTAAATTCAAATCTTATCTCAGACAATTAACTAGCTATGTGACCCTGGGTAAGTCACTTAACTCTGTTTGCCTCAGGTTCTCATCTGTAAAATGAGCTGGAGAAGAAAATGGCAAATCACTCTAATATCCTAGCCAAGAAAATCCTAAATGGGGTCACAAGGAGTCAGACACAACTGAGACTAGTGAAAAACAAATAGGAAATCACAAGCTTTTTATTCATGGAAGCATGTTCTTACTGTGTAAGAGGTGTTTCTTAAGATTATTTTGGCAAATCTGCAGAGATTATATAAAATAGCAATAGAAACTCCATGAAGAAACACAATTTCATGAAATATTTATAAGAATAGTACAAACTAAACTTGTTTTACAGAAAACAAAAAAAATTGTTTTCTACAGTGAACAACTCAAAGTGCAAAAGCATTGGAAGAAATACATATCAAATCAGTATCAGAAATTGCATCAGAATCAACCCAAGAAATCCCAAGAGATGTGATCAAATGGATAGTGGACACACTTATGAAATTCAAGAAGAATCAAATTTCCTCTCATCATTCTTTTGAAAATGAAAGAAAGAAGTAAGAAGCTATACAATCTCAGGAAGAATTCATGGAAGTGCTGAATGCTGCCAAGAAATCTCAGGAGAGGATTATAGGAAAATTTATCAGGATGGAAAATTAAATGAAAAACTTGAAAATTTCAATTAAGAAGAAGTAATATAATGGGTTAAATAACTATAGACCAGATAGTTGAAGTGGAAAAGCTACCTTTAAAAAGCAAGTCCATTGGGAAGAGATTTGGATGCAGTGATGTTGAGAGTTAAACATTGAGAGGGAAAACTAAAAAGAGAACATTTCAAAATAATTGGGGTCCCAGAAAAATAACAAAAAAAGGAATTGGATCATTTTATTTTTGGAAGTTATCCAATAAAATTTCTTAGAACTATCAAAAACAAATACAATGTGAAACATTCTACATTCAATAATGTAAAATATAAGAATTATGTTTCATATTTATTATTTGGTTCAATTATAGGCAATAGTTAAATAAGAAAATATTATTTCCACTTAACAAAATGATTGGCAATTAAGCAGAAAATGACGGAAGATAAATCAAATAAAATTACATGAAAATTCTGTTCCATAAAAAGACATGTGTAATAGAATAAAAGAAAAACAATGTAACGTAAATTTATTAAAGATTAAAGGATTTCAAGAATCCAACAATATGTTGTTCATAAGACAACTAGCATTTAAAAAGATTTATAGATTTTAATTGAAAGCATGCACTAACATTTCTCCTCTTCTAACCAGCAAAAGAAATTAAATCTTCCCAATTGTTAGTGATATCTCTGCTCAATTTTCTTTGTATTTTATTTGTGCTAACATTATGATGTAAAATTTAATGATGGGGGTGGTGAGAAGAGTTGTCTCATATCTCCAACATACATCAGAGAGCTTTGAACATGACAGATTCTTAATAAATGAAACTAGAGACAAAAAAAATGAAAGCTCTTGAAGAAAAAATAGAAACAATAAATGTCTTTGAAAAGAAGGTGGAAAACATCCAAGTAGTGGGCTCTCTCCAAATCAAAATAAACCAAACATCATGTAGTGACTAAATAAGACAATAATAGACAATAAAATTAAAAGATTGGAGAAAATAAGAAAAAATAATATGTTCACAATAACAATATAATCTGTAAAATAGATCAAAGGGAGGTTATTTTGGAATCATAAGACTCCTTGAAAAACCCTCTTTAAAGCCCAGATTCCATATTTAAAGAAATCATAAATTAAAACTGCCCAGACTTACTTGAATTAAAAGACAAAATGAAAATAGAAATGAAGGCATTGGTTACTTCCTAAAATAAATTTCAAAATGAAAATTCCTTGGAATATCATAGTCAAAATCCAGAGCTCCCAGGTAAAAGACAATAAAGTAAAAGTAAAAGACAATAAAGCATCCAGAAAGAGAGAATTTCAAGGATAAGGAACCATAGTGAAGATCACACAATTCTACACTGCAACTACATAAAGAAAAGAAAACCCTGGATATTCCAAAAGGCAAGATAAAGGCATACAACTAAGAACAGCATATCCTACAATACTAAGTACAATCCTAAAATGGGAAAGAAAAGAAAACCTTCAATGAAATAAATGACTTTTGAGCATTCTGATGAATTGAGTAGAGACTTTGAATTGTAAACTGAGTCAAGATAAATCTACAAAGTAAATAAATTTAAACTAATGGAAGAAGATAAACAATGATGAAATATTACATTCTAATGAAGAAAAGACAAAAATCCATTAAAATAGAGGAAAATCAATAAAACAAACAAACAAAAAAGACTTAGAGTGGTTCTGTTCTGATCATCTTAGGAGAGGAAATAAAATAGGGTAAAAATAATATAACTGAGGATAAATGAGAAAGGAAATGAGCATACTGTTCATCATAATTAGAGAATTATACAAGAAGAATATACAGATATGGAGGAAGGGGTGATGGAAGTGGAATCTTCCTGAATTAACTGTTCTTATCTGAATAAAAATAGGGTTAAACACATGCACATAAAGAATTTGGCAAAAAAATATCTTAAGTCATCAGGAAAAGGGATGGGGGAAGATAGCAAGGCTTAAGAGAGAATGGAGTCAGAGAAGGAATAAATACCATCAAAGCAACTTTAGCTTTGGAGGGTGAATTCTTAAAAAGCAAATTAAAAAGAAAGAGAAAAGTCAGAAATTGTGATCAAGGTTTGGGTAAGTGAAAGAAAAGATGCTCCCCTACACACAATCTTTAAACAATGCCTCAAGTTGAAATTTGGAGTGACAAAGATAAAAGTAGTTCAAGTAGATGCATTTTTCTTGCCTAAAAAAACTTAAAAAGTTGACAGAAAAGATCTTTGAAATGGAAACAGACCATTTCTGTTACAAATCAATAGAGTAACATGAACAGAAAGTTCACAAAAGAAGAAAAGCAAGCTATAACTATCAACAACCTTGTTTAAAATGCTCCAAGTTAATTAACCTAAAAAATAAAAATGGAACCATCTGAAGTTCCACATAGACCCAAAATATTGATAAAAATTACTGGAAATGACTGTTATTTGAGATGTTATAGGACAACAGACACATTAATGAACTATGGGGGATCTGTAAATAGGCATCATTATACCCAGAAATCCACTAACTGTGTGTACCTTTTGACTGAGCAATAAAACAACTAGGGATATGCTCAAAAGAGGTCAAAGAAAGAATAAAAGGACCCATGTGTACAAAAACACATTCAAAGCAGCATTCTATTATAGCCAAGAAATGGAAATCAATGGTATACACATCAATTGGAGAGTAGATTTACAAATTATGATATAGGATTAATAAACTAGAATCATATTCTAAGAAATTACTAAGCAGACTTCCAGGTAAACATGGCTGCAATCTAGACTCGAATCGCTTCCTCTCCCCGGCACCGAATGAAATAGACTACCTCAAAAGAGCATAAAAATCATCTTTGGAAGAGTGGAGGGACTCTGCAGTACCCCACAGAAACAAAGGTACTTGGGGTTTGAACATTGCCACACTATAAGAAGGAGGAAAAGCTTGCACAAAAACTTGAACTGAGCTGCCCTTCCCCTCCTCCCCCATGGAACCAGAGTAGGGGCTCAGAGTGCTCACCAGGACAGTGAGTGAGGAATGTATCTGTCTGGGGGGGGGCACACCAGGGTCCTTGGGATCTAAAGACTGCTAGGGAACTACCTTTCAGGGTGGTTTTACTGGAGAACCCTGTGCACTGGAGAGCGCACAGACTGAGGGGCCCCTGCAAACAGCGAACAGTGTGGAGTCTCGAGAAATGGTAGAAACTGCCAAAGCTCAACTCATCACTGTAGTTGTGGGGGGGGACCCCAGGCTCCCTGGAAACTGACAGGGATTACCAGAGATCTATCCCTCAGAGCAGTTTTACAGGAGATTCCTGTACACCGGTAAGAAGAGACTACAGAGCATGGGGGCAGGCACACTAACAAACCACGGAGATGGGGAAGAACTAGTCTGAGGCAACCTAAATCCACAGAAAACCCACCCATATCACCCAGACCTCTGACCAAAAAGGAAAGGGGAAAAACCATCAAAGGGATGGCTCACACTACCCAAGATCAATCCTCCAAGAATAAAGAAAAAAATAGTGACTATCGAGAACTTTTATGGGGGAGGGGGGAACCAGGGGACAGAAGAGAAAGAGGATGAAATTCAACCAAAATCAAAACAGGCCCCCCAAAAATGGAAATCTGATTCCACAAGCTCTAGAAGAACTCAAAATGGAGCTTATCCAAAAGATGGAAAACTTCTGGCAAGAAAAATAGGAAAAAAAAGTCAGAAAGAGGTCAGCAGCCTGACAGACAAGTCCTCACAATTGGAGAAAGAGCTGGAAGCCACAATAGAAGGCAGACCAAACTGAAAAGCAAAAGTAGTCCTTAAAGACCAGAATTAAGCAACTGGAAGACAGTGATCTTGCAAAACAGCAAGAATTAATAAAGCAAAGTAAAAAAAAAATCTCACTGACAAGGTGACAGACCAAGAAAACAGAGGAAGGAGAGACAACTTGAGAATCATTGGTCTACCCGAAAACCAGAGATAAACAAAAATCTCAATGCCATACCACTGGAAATTATATAAGAAAATTGCCCCAATGTTCTCAAACAAGGGGGGGAAATAGAAATAGAAGGGTTCATAAGAACACCCTCTATATTAAATCCTCAAAAGACAACCCCCAAGAATGTAATCACCAAATTCAAGAGCTTCCAAACTAAGGAGAAAATCTTACAAGAAGCGGAGCTTCACATATAAAGGAGCCCCCATAAGGATCACACATGACAGCAGCGAACACACTAAGAGACCGCAAAGCATGGAAAACAATATTCTGAAAGGCAAGAGAGCTGGGTCTTCAACCAATAATCAGTTACCCATCAAAACTGACTATATACTTCCAAGGGAAAGTATGGGCATTCAACAAAATAGATTTCCAAGTATTTGCAAAGAAAAGACCAGAACATAGTGGAAAGTTTGACATTCAAACACAAAGAGCAAGAGAAACATGAAAAGATAAATATTAAAGAAAGGGAAAAGGAGAAAAATGTTGTATTTTTCTTTCATTCAAACTCTCTTCTATAAGGACTACATTTATATCAAAATATATATATTAATATGTGGGGAAAATGTAATGTGTAACTCTCAAAAATTGTATACATCATTAGAGTAGTTAGAAGAATCATGCATAGGGAAAGATTGGGGCATCAATATGATATTGTGGGGGGGGAGAAAAAGGGAGGAGGAATCATTGATGGTACTAAGATTTACTTCAAGAAATAGAGAGGAAAAAACTAAATAGAATAATCTTTCTCACACAAAGATACACATGGAAAGGGGAGGGAAAGAATTCTCCTATAAGAAGGAGAGGAAGAGAGTGCGAAGTGGTATTACTTAAACATTACTCTCAGTGAAATCAACTCAGAGAGGGAAGAACATCTAGATCCATTGGGATCTTGAATTCTATCTAATTCAACAGGGTAAGAGGGAAGGGGAAATTAAGGAGGGGGAGTGGGAGGGAGTATAAAAAGTGAGGGAAGGAGAAGGGGGAGGGGAAGGGAAGAAAAATGGAGGGGCTAGAAAGGGAAGCATATCAAGGGAGGGGACATGGGGAACTGATCTAAAGCAACTCACTGATTTAAAAGGTTATAGCTAAAGAATAAAGATCAGAATTAGGGGAGGATATCAAAATGCCAGGGAATCCACAAGTGTCAATCATAACTTTGAACATGAATGGGATGAACTCACCCATAAAATGAAAATAAATAGCAGAATGGATTAGAATCCAAAACCCTACCAAATGTTGTCTTCAAGAAACACATTTGAGGCGTGGTGATACTCACAAGTTTAGAATTCAAAGATGGAGTATGACCTTGTGGGCGTCAACTGATAGAAAGGAGGCAGGAGTTGCAATCATGATATCTGACAAAGCCAAAGAAAAAATAGGCCAGATTAAAAGGGATAGGGAAGGTAAATATATTCTGTTAAAAGGGAGTATAGACAACGAGGAAATATCACTAATCAACATGTATGCACCAAATGGTATAGCACCCAAATTTCTAATGGAGAAACTAGGAGAATAGAAGGAGGAAATAGAAAGTAAAACCATATTAGTGGGAGACTTGAACCAACCACTATCAAGATTAGATAAATAAAATCAAAAAATAAATAAGAGGTAAAAGATGTGAATAAAATCTTAGAAAAATTAGAGTTAATAGACATATGGAGAAAAAATAAATAGGTACAAAAAGGAATACACCTTCTTCTCAGCACCACACAGCACATTCACAAAGATTGATCATACACTAGGTCACAGAAATATGGCATACAAATGTAGAAAAGCAGAAATAATAAATGGAACCTTTTCAGATCATAAGGCAACAAAAATAATGATCAGTAAGGGTACATGGAGAGCCAAATCAAAAATTAATTGGAAATTAAATAATATGATACTCCAAAATTGGGTAGAGAACAAATCATAGAAACAATTAATAATTTCATTGAGGAAAATGACAAAGGTGAGACATCCTTTCAAATCTTATGGGATGCAGCCAAAGCAGTGCTCAGAGGAAAATTCATATCCCTGAGTGCATATATTAAGAAATTAGGGAGGGCAGAGATCAATGAATTGGACATGCAAATCAAAAAACTTGAATTAGAACAAATTAAAAACCCTCAGAAGAAAACCAAACTAGAGATCCTAAAAATTAAGGGAGAAATTAATTAAATCCAAAGTGATCGAACTATTGAACTAATAAACAAGACTATAAGCTGGTACTTTGAAAAAACAAACAAAATAGACAAAGTAATGGTCAATCTAATTTAAAAAAGGAAAGAAGAAAAGCAAATTAACAGCATCAAAGATGAAAAGGGGGACCTCGCCACCAATGAAGAAGAAATTAAGGCAATCATTAAAAACTACTTTGCCCAACTATATGGCAATAAATATACCAATCTAGGTGACATGGATGAATATTTACAAAAATATAAATTGCCTAGACAAACAGAAGAAGAAATAGAATTCTTAAATAATCCCATATAAGAAAAAGAAATCCAACCGGCCATCAAAGAACTCCCTAAGAAAAAATCCCCAGGTCCAGATGGATTCACAAGTGAATTCTACCAAACATTCAAAGAACACATAATCCCAATATTATACAAACTATTTGACATAATAAGCAAAGAGGGAGTTCTACCAAATTCTTTTTATGACACAAACCGATTCCAAAGCCAGGCAGGTCAAAAATGGAGAAATAAAACTATAGACCAATCTCCCTAATGAATATAGATGCAAAAATCTTAAATAGGATACTAGCAAAAAGATTCCAGCAAGTGATCAGAAGGGTCATTCATGATCAAGCAGGATTTATACCAGGAATGCAGGGCTGGTTCAATATTAGGAAAACCATCCATATAATTGACCATATCAACAAGCAAACTGAGAAAAATCACATGATTATCTCAATAGATGCAGAAAAAGCCTTTGATAAAATACAATACCCATTCCTATTAAAAACACTAGAAAGCAAAGGAATAGAAGGGTCTTTCCTAAAAATAATAAACAGTATATATCTAAAACCATCAGCTAACATCATCTGCAAAGGGGATTAACTAGATGCATTCCCATAAGATCAGGAGTGAAACAAGGATGCCCATTATCACCTCTATTATTTAACATTGTATTAGAAACACTAGCAGTAGCAATTAGAGAAGAAAAAGAAATCGAAGACATTAAAATAGGCAAGGAGGAGACCAAATTATCACTCTTTGCAGATGATATGATGGTCTACTTAAAGAGTACTAGAGAATCAATCAAAAAGTAGTCAAAATAATCAACAACTTTAGCAAAGTTGCAGGTTACAAAATAAACCCGTATAAGTCATCAGCATTTCTATATATTTCCAACACAGCTCAGCAGCAAAAATTAGAAAGAGAAATCCCATTCAAAATCACCTTAGACAAAATAAAATACTTAGGAATCTATGTCCTGAGACAAACACAGGAACTATATGAACACAAGTACAAAACACTCTCCATACAACTAAAACTAGACCTAATCAATTAGAAAAAACATTAACTGCTCATGGGTAGGACGAGCCAATATAATAAAAATGACCATCCTGCCCAAACTTATTTATCTATTTAGTGCTATACCCATTGAACTTCCAAAACAAATTTTACTGACTTAGGAAAAGCCATAACAAAGTTCATTTGGAAGAACAAAGGATCAAGTATATCCAGGGAAATAATGAAAAAAAAATACAAAGGAAGGTGGCCTTGCAGTCCCAGATCTCAAACTCTATAATAAAGCAGTGGTCATCAAAACAATCTGGTACTGGCTAAGAGACAGAAAGGAGGATCAGTGGAATAGACTTGGGGTAAATGACCTCAGCAAGACAGTCTATGACAAACCCAAAGACCCAAAAACACACTATTTGACAAAAACTGCTGGGAAAACTGGAAGACAGTGTGAGAGATTAGGCTTGGATCAACACCTCACACCCTACACCACGATAAACTCAGCATGGGTGAACAACTTGAAGATAAAGAAGGAAACTATAAGTAAATTAGGTGAACACAGAATAGTATACATGTCAGACCTTTGGGACAGGAAAGATTTTAAAACCAAACAAGACTTAGAATCACAAAATGTAAAATAAATAATTTTGATTACATCAAATTAAAAAGTTTGTATACAAACAAAACCAATGTAACTAAAATCAGAAGGGAAGCAACAAATTGGGAAACAATCTTCATAACAAAAACCTCTGACAAAGGTCTAATTACTCAAATTTACAAAGAGATAAATCAATTGTACAAAAAATCAATCCATTCCCTAATTGATAAATGGACAAGGGACACAAACAGGCAGTTTTCAGCCAAAGAAATCAAAACTATTAATAAGCACACGAAAAAGTGCTCTAAATCTCTGATAATCAGAGAGATGCAAATCAAAACAACTCTGAGGTATCACCTCACACCTAGCAGATTGGCTAACATTACAGCAAAGGAAAGTAATGAATGCTGGAGGGGATGTGGCAAAGTCAGGACATTAATTCATTGCTGGTGGAGTTGTGAATTGATCCAACCATTCTGGAGGGCAATTTGGAACTATGCCCAAAGGGCAATAAAAGATTGTCTGCCTATTGATCCAGCCATAGCACTGCTGGGCTTGTACCTCAAAGAGATAATAAGGAAAAAGACTTGTACAAGAATATCCATAGCTGCGCTCTTTGTGGTGGCCAAAAATTGGAAAACGAGGGTATGCCCTTCAATTGGGGAATGGCTGAACAAATTGTGGTATATGTTGGTGAAGGAATACTATAGTGCTAAAAAGAATAATAAAGTGGAGGAATTCCATGGAGACTGGAACAACCTCCAGGAAGTGATGCAGAGAGAAAGGAGCAGAACCAGGAAAACATTGTACACAGAGACTGAAACACTGTGGTATAATCGAACGTAATGGGCTTCTCCATTAGTGTCAATACAATGTCCCTGAACATTCTGCAGGGATCTAGGAGAAAAAATCACTATCCACAAGCAAAGGACAAATTGTGGGAGTAAAAACACCAAAGAAAAGCAACTGTTTGACTACAGGGGTTGAGGGGACATGATTGAGGAGAGACTCTAAATGAACACCCTAATACAAATACCAACAACATGGAAATGGGTTCAAATTAAGGACAGATGTGATACCCAGTAGAATCACGCATCAGCTATGGAAGGGGTGGTGGGAGGGGGGGAGGAAAAAAAATTATCTTTGTTTCCAAGGAATAACGTTTGAGAATGACCAAATAAAATAATGTTCAAATTGAAAAAAAAATGACTAAGCAGATAAATTCAGAGAATCCTGAGAAAACTTTGGAAACTGATGCTGCATGAAGTGAGCAGAATTAGAACAATGTAGACAGTGACTACAACTTTGTAAATAAAATAATTCTGAAAGAATTTGTTCAATTTAACAATCAATACAGACTCCAAGTGGATAGATGAACTGGAGTACAGGTGAAGACATGAATTTTCAGACATGCCAAATTCATAAAATTGTTTTTGTCCATTACAATGACTTGCAACAAATTATTTTTTTTCCTTTTTTTAAATGGGGAGGAAAGACAAGAGAAGAAAAGATCTAATAATAGTGATGCCAAATTTTACAAATTAGAAAATTGAACTAAAAATGATTACAAGCTAGTTAAATATAATCCACAACTGCTTATAGTTATGAATCACTTCACTGACCAATAAAGAATTGTCAAAATATTCTTCTGATGCTAGTAATTAGTGTAGTAGTCATGACAGAAAGTGTCCCCAGGGCTTTTGCCAATATGCTGAAAGTGAAATTTCCATATGTGGAGAATGCAACAGAGTCAGTTGTGGTTTGAGTTCATGCAGAGTAATCAGTAATGTGAACTACAAATATTAATTACCAAATAATATAATTCCATAGAAAATGAGACAACACAAGTCAATGCTTATAGTTGCAAGTGTGGTTCAGGTCTGTATAGCTAGACAGATTAAAAAGAGTCCAAGAGAGGTTCAGCCAAGATAGTGAATTAGAGGCAACAAATTCTCTAAATATTCTCTTCCAAACAACTTCAAAATAACACCTCAAATTGAATTTTAGAATGGCAAAGTCAAGAAAAGGATAGGTAGGTATATTTGTCAAACCTAAGACAACTTGGGAAATTGGCAAGAGAAATCTGCTAACACCAGCCTGAGGGCTACATCAGAGTACATACAGCAGCAGAACCAGAGGATGGCCTGATAGGCATCAGTGATAGTGGCAGCAGCAACAGTTTTAGAATCTCTCAGCCCTGAAATGAAAAGATGATTGGACAACTAAGAGATTACTGAGGACCTTTTGTTGGCACTGAAAGAAGCTGGCACTGATTGGCAGCTCTATTACCCATAAACAGTTCTGGGCCAGTCTGGAGAGTAGTGTTCATGGTTGTTCACAAAGGAGCAGAGGCTCTGGTCACAGTTCCAAGGCAGAGAGGAGCAGTATTCCTTGTGGCTACAGGAGAACAGAGGACTTGGTCATAGCTCTAGGGCCAAGACAAATACAGGTATGGACAGTTGTAGATCAGCAAGGGACCTTCCTAGTTAATGAACAGGGTCTAACCAGAAAAGCAATGACCATATCTCTTCCCAGATCATTCCACCTTGGAAGCACCAAAAATAGTAACAGAAAAAAGTCAAAGAGTTGAGACAGTGCCTCTTCATCTTCAGGGAAAGAGAGCTGAAACTTAATATGATGTTTAAAATCAGAAAACAGACAAAATAAAGAGTGAACAACAAGAACTTGAACATAAAAAAGCTATTACAATGTCAGGAGGACAAAGGCACAAATTCAGAAGATATTAATGTGAAAACAGCTATAAGCAAAGACTCAAAGAAAAATACTAATAAAAAACAAGAATTACTGGAAGAACTAAAGAAAGAGATAAAAGTGGTGGAGGGAAAATAGAAAAATAAATGGGAGTGATGCAATAAAATTATGAAAAGGAAATTAATAGTTGGGCAAATCAGGCACAAAAGAATACTGAAGAAAATAGCATCTTAAAAAAGAGATTTTTTTTAATATGGTAAGAGAGGCACAAAAATTCAGTGAAGAAAAAACTTATCAAAAAGCAAAACTGGCCAAATGGGGAAAGAGACACAAAAGCTCACTGAAGAAAAATTTTTTTTTAAAAATTAGAATTGAGCAAGTAAAATTTTATGATTCCATGAGCCATCAAGAAACAACTAAACAGGTTGGTGGAGTCAAGATGGTGGCGGAGAGCCAGTGAAAGTTCAGACCTCTGAAAACCCTACCTTACCAATTACAAACTAAATGCTCCTAGGGGACTGAAAATAAAATCTAACAAGACAGAGCCAAGGAACCCTCCTGGTGGACTCAGTTTAAAAGGTACACCCCCTCAAAAGCTGGAATTAGAGAACACTTGGGTTTAAGGGGAAGGGAGAAGGAAAGTCCCTGGATCCTTCCCCCATCTAGAGTGCTAAGCCTCCAGCAGCAGCTGAAACCTCTGGGCAAGCATAGGTGCTAGTCTGGAGGGAGTACCTTGAGGGCAAAGTTGTGCCAGGCTCAGAGCATTGAATACAGGCAGTGAGGAAGGAGTTAGAGAAGGAGTTCATAGCAGGCTGCTTACTTGCTTCAGTGGAGACCCTCTGTATTACTCCCCCCTTCCAGGAGGTTTTGGCCTCAGGGCACAACCAGCCCAACCCATCTGGACTTAATCCCATCCAAAGTCTTCAGAGGGCAGGGAAGCTCCCTTCACCACAGACTGCTGGTATTTAATCCAATAAAAGCCTCCAAAGGGCAAGGAAGCTCAAGTTCAATACCCCTCCCCCACAGACTGCACTGAGAGATTTGCTGACAAAACTCCAAGAGGGAAGACTGACAGAAAAGCTCAAAACCAAAAAAATAAATGAGAGGAACAAGAGCACAGACACCTACAAGGAGTTAAGAAAGGGTAAATATGAGCAAACAACTGAAAAAGAAAAAGAAATTACAATCGACAGCTTTTATAGAGGCAATGAACAAAGAGCAAACAGAACAGAGAAGGATGAGGGAACACCAAGCAATAAAACAGAAAACTCAGTGAATTTGATACAGGCTTTGGAAGAACTCAAAATACAATTCAAAACACAATTAAGAGAGGCTGAAGACAATTGGGAAAAGAACTTAAAAACTAAGATAAGTCATCTGGAAACAGAGGCGCTTGAACTAAAATGACAAAATAGTGTCTTGAAAGCCAAAATCACCAGCTTAAAAATAATGCAAAGGAGATGAGAAATGAGGGAAAAGAGATGAAAGAATAGGTAAAGAGGATGAAAGATGACCTCCAAAGAAAATCAGACCAGAAGGAGAAGGATTACCAAAAAGGCAGGGAAGAAATCCAGTCTTTAAAATCAAGAATACAACAACTAGAAGCAAGTGACTTCACAAGGCAGCAGGACACTATAAAACAAAATCAAAAGAATGGAAAAATTGAGGAAAATGTGAAGCATCTCATTCACAAAACAGATTTAGAAAATTGTTCCAGGAGAGACAACTTAAATCATTGGTCTACCAGAAGACCATGACAAAAGAAAAAACCTGGACATCGTCCTACAGGAAATTATCCAAGAAAACTGCCCCAATATTCTAGAACAAGAGGGAAAAGTGGAGATTGAAGGAATCCACAGATCACCTCTTGTACTTAATCCCCAACTGACAACACCCAGGAATTTTATAGCCAATTCAAGAACTATCAGACCAAGGAAAACATATTACAAGCTCCTAAGAAGAAGTCATTCAGATACCATGGAACCACAGTGAGGATAACACAGAATCTGGCTGCATCTACACTGAAGGATAAAAATGCATGGAATATGATATTCCAGAAAGCAAGGGAACTAAGTCTACAACAAAGAATCAACTACCCAGCAAAACTGACTATATTCTTATAGGGGAAAGTATGGCCATTTAACAAAATAGAAAAATTCCAAGCATTTGTAAAGAAAAGGCCAGACCTGAAGAGAAAATTTGATGCCCAAGCAAAGAATCAAGAGAATCATCAAAAGGTAATTTAAAAAGAGGGGGGAAAGGAAAAAAAACCCTTTTTTAAAGAGACCCAATAAGTTAAAATGATATGTATCCCTATAAGAAAAGAGGTCATTGGTAACTCTTAAAAAATTTTATTATCACTCGGGCAGCTAGAAGAAGTACACTTAGAGGGAACAGTAACAAACTATATAGGATGAAATGCCAAGACATAAATATGGATATAGATATATGTATGCAGAAATACATATATATGTATGTATATATATGTGTATATATATATGTATGTATATATATATATATATATACACCTAGAGCTAAAAAAGAGGTTAATACTAAAAGGAATTGGAAAAGAAACTGTAGGGAATAAATTTATATGTCACAAAGAAGCACATGGTGCAAGGGGGAAGAACATCAATACATTGGAATGGTAAAGAGGTTGGAGATAGGAAAAACTCAACTCTTACATGCATTGAAATTGACCTAAAGAGGGAAGAACAATCCAATCCATTGGGGCAGAGAATTGATTTGTGCACTATAGGGAAGTAGAAGGGTAATAAACACACTGGAGGGGAGGGAAGGAGGGAAACAGTACAAGGGAGGTAGATGGTGGGGGTGTAGTTTTAAAAGATTGTAAAGAAAATAAGGGGGAATAAGAAGGGAGGGGGTAGAAAGGGAAGTAAAATAAGGGTGGAAATTGGGGGGACTGATTAAAAACAAAACATTTGTGTAGAAGGAAATAGTGAAAGAAGAAAAGGCAGAACTAGGAGTAGAAATCAAAATGCTGGGAAATACACAGCTGGTAATCATAACTCTGAATGTGAATGGAATGAACTCACCCATAAAACATCAGAGAATAGCAGAGAGGATTAGAATCCAAAACCCTACCATATACTGTAACACACATGTGGAAGGTAGATATGCATAGGGTCAAAGTAAGAGGATGTAGCCAAAGCTATTGGATATCAATTGATAAAAAGAAGGCAAGAGTCACAATCATACTATCTGACAAAGCCAAAGTAAAAAATAGATCTAGTTAAAAGAGATAGGGAAGGTAATTACATCCTGATAAAAGGCAGTATAGAGAATGAGGAAATATCAATACTCGACATGTATATGCCAAATGGCATAGCATCCAAATTTCTAAAGAGAAACTTGTGGAGCTCAAGGATGAAATAGATAGAAAAACTATACTAGAGGGAGACTTGAACCTTCCTCTATCAGAACTAGATAAATCAAACCAAAAATTAAATAATAAGGAGGTAAGAGAAGCGAATGGAATATTAGAAAAATTAGAGTTAGTAGATATGTGGAGAAGCACATGATACATTCACAAAAATTGACCATGTACCAGGGCATAAAAACATTGCAAACAAGTGCAAAAGAGCAGAAATAATAAATGCAACCTTCGCAGATCACAATGCAATGAAAAAAAAATTAGTAAGGTTACATGTAGTGAACCTTCCACAAACTCATGAGAAAGAGTTCCTCTTCCCAGGTGTTTGTGACATACTATTACTGCTGAGTATGCAAAAACATAGAATTCTCAGTTCAAGGCTGCATAAAGAATTCTAAGAACTCCTGAGAACTGGTCAACTCCCCTGTTCACATTCTGGGAAGGATTGGGGAAGATAGGTTATTTCTCTCGAGGAGAGCTTTAAAACCTGTGTAGCTACACACAATAAACTATCATTATCCCTGCTTTGATAATGTTCCAATCTTTCTTTACTGTGACTCTGTAGCCATCCCTGGCAGTTATATGGAGAGGCAAATCAAAAATTTGTTGGAAATTAAACAGTACAATTCTCCAGAATTGGTTAAAGAACAAATCAGAGAAACAATTAATAATTTCATTGAAGAAAATGACAATGATGAGACATTCTTGCAAAACGTATGGGATACAGCCAAAGCAGTACTAAGGGGGAAATTTATATCTTTTAGTTAATATATTAACAAACTTGAGAGGGTAGAGGCCAATGAATTAGGCATGCAAATTAAAAAACTAGAAAGTGAACAAATTAAAAATCCTCAGATAAAGACTAAATTAGAGATCCTAAAAATCAAAGGAGAAATCAATAAAATTGAAAGTCAAAAAACTATTGATTTAATAAATAAGACAAGATGCTGGTACTTTGAAAAAACAAATAAAATAGACAAAGTACTGGTCAGTCTAATTAAAAAAGGAAAAAAAGAAAACCAAATTGACAGTATCCAAGATGAAAAGGGAGACCTCACCTCTAATGAAGAGGAAATTAAGGCAATCATTAAAAACTATTATGCCCAATTACATGGCAACAAATATGGCAATCTAGGTGATATGGCTGAATATTTACAAAAACATAAATTGCCTAGACTAACAGAGGAAGAAATAGATTACATAAACAACCCCATATCAGAAAAAGAAATTTAACAAGCCATCAAAGAACTCCCTAAGAAAAAGTCCCCAAGTCCAGATGGATTCACAAATGAATTCCATCAAACATTCAAAGAACAATTAATCCATATATTATACAAACTATTTGACAGAATAAGCCAAGAAGGAGTTCTGCCAAATTCTTTTTAGGACACAAACATGGTACTAATTCCAAAGCCAGGCAGGTCAAAAACAGAGAAACAAAACTATAGACCAATCTCCCTAATGAATATAGATGCAAAAATCTTAAGTAGGATACTAGCAAAAAGACTCCAGCAAGTGATGACGAGGGTTATTCATTCTGACCAGGTAGAATTCATATCAGGAATGCAAGGATAGTTCAATATTAGGAAAACCATCCACATAATTGACCATATTAACAAGCAAACCAACAAAAATCACATGATTATCTCAATAGATGCAGAAAAAGCCTTTGACAAAATACAACACACATTCCTATTGAAAACACTAGAAAGCAAAGGAATAGAAGGGCCTTTCCTAAAAACAATAAACAGTATATATCTAAAACCATCAGCAAACATCATCTGTAATAGGGATAAACTAGAAGCCTTCCTAATAAGATCAGGAGTGAAATAAGGATGCCCATTATTACCTCTAGTATTTAACATTGTACTAGAAACACTAGCTGTAGCAATTAAAGAAAAAGAAATTGAAGGTATTAAAATAGGCAATGAGGAGACCAAGCCATCACTCTTTGCATATGATATGATGGTCTACTTAAAGAGTCCTAGAGAATCAACCAAAAAGCTAGTCAAAATAATCAACAACTTTAGCAAAGTTGCAGGTTACAAAATAAACCCGCATAAGTCATCAGCATTTCTATATATTTCCAACACAGCTCAGCAGCAAGAATTAGAAAGAGAAATCCCATTCAAAATCACCTTAGACAAAATAAAATACTTAGGAATCTATCTCCTGAGACAAACACAGGAACTATATGAACACAATTACAAAACACTTTCCACACAATTAAAACTAGATCTAAACAATTAGAAAAACATTAATTGCTCATTGTTATGATGAGCTAACATAATAAAAATGACAGTCCTACCCAAATTTATTTAATTATATTCAGTATAAATTAATATATTTAATTAATATTTAATAAAAATTCAGTGTCATATCTATCAAACTACCAAGAAAAAATTTTACTGAATCAGAAAAACAATTATAAGCAATTATAACAAAGTTCATTTGGAAGAACAAAAGATCAAGACTATCAAGGGAAATAATGAAATAAATATGAAGGAAGGGGGCCTACCAGTGCCAGATCTTATAAAACAGTGGTCATCAAAACAATATGGTACTGGCTAAGAGACAGAAGGGAGGATCAATGGAATAGACTTGGGGTAAATGACCTCAGCAAGATAGTATATGATAAACCCAAAGATCAAAGCTTTTGGGACAAAAACCCATTATTTGACAAAAACTGCTGGGAAAATTGGAAAACAGTATGAGAGAGATTAGGATTAGATCAACATTTCACACCCTACACCAAGATAAATTCAGAATGAGTGAAGGACTTGAATATAAAGAAACTGTAAGTAAATTAGGTGAACATAGAATAGTTTACCTGTTAGATCTATGGGAAAGGAAAGATTTTAAGGCGAAGCAAGAGATGAAGAACATTACAAAATGTAAATGTAATTTACAATGTAAATTACAAATATAAAATGAATACTTTTGATTACATTAAATTAAAAATGTTTTGTAAAAACAAAACCAGTGCAACCAAAATTAGAAGGGAAGCAACAAATTGGGAAAAAAAGATTTATAACAAAGACCTCTGATGAAGGTCTAATTATGCAAATTTATAAGGAGCTAAATCAATTGTACAAAAAATCAAACCATTCCCCAATTGATAAATGGGCAAGGGACACAAATAGGCAGTTTTAAGACAAAGAAATAAAAACTATCAACAAGCACATGAAAAGGTGTTCTAAATATCTTATAATTAGAGAAATGCAAATCAAAACAATTCTGAGGTACCACCTCACACCCAGCAGATTGACTACCATGACAGCAAAAGAAGATAATAAATGTTGGAGGGGATGTGGCAAAATAGGGACATTAATGCATTGCTGGTGGAGTTGTGAATTGATCTACGTTTCTGGAAGGTAATTTCGAACTATGTCCAAAGGGCTTTAAAAGACTGCCTGCCCTTTGATCCAACCATGCCACTGCTGGGTTTATACCCCAAAGAGCTCATAAGGAAAAAAAAACTTGTATAAAAATATTTATAACCATGCTCTTTGTGGTGGCAAAAAAAAAACCTAGAAAATGAAGGCCCTTTGATTGGGGAGTAGATGAAAAAAATGTGGTATCTGTTGGTGAGGGAATACTTTTGTGCTCAAAGGAATAATGAACTGGAATGACTTTCAGAAACTGATGCAGAGTGAAGGAGCAAAACCAGGAGGACCTTATACACAGAGATGACTACACTGTGCCACAATCGAATGTAATGGACTTCTGTACTAGCAGCAATGCAATGACCCAGGACAATTCTGAGGGAATTATGAGAAAAAACACTATGCACATCCAGAAAAAGAACTGTGGGAACAGAAACACAAAAGAAAAACAACTGCTTATCACATGGTTTGATGGGATTATGATTGGGGATATAAACTCTAAATGATAACCCTGGTGCAATTATTAATAATAGGGAAATGGGCCTTGATTAATGATACACGTAAAACCCAATAGAATTGTGCTTCTGCTCCAGTGGGGGAGGGGAGGGAAAGAATATGAATCATGTAACAATGGAAAAATATTCTAAATTAATTAAGTAAATAAACTTTAAAACAAGAAAGTAAAAAAAAGAAGACAATAGGCATGAAATTTTGGCTTAAAACTTTTTCCCAAACCCGGATTCCTTTTCTCACAAGAGAGTCCAAGGTGTAGGTAGGGGGAGTTAACATAAAAATTAAGTACAATGGTAATGAGGGACATATGTAGAGAACATGTGTGGCAAAAGGTTAATAACTACCCTATCCTGAAGACTCTTTCTGCCTTTGTTGAATCCTCAAGTTCCCCTTAATGATACCTCTTTGCTGGTCTCCAAGGGATGATGCTTTTCTTGAGTTCATAACTGGTACTTTTTATGTACCATTAGTGGCCACATTCTGATTTCTTGGATGCCCATTGCTCTGGATCTATCTTCAGTTTGTCTCTCCACTTTTGATTCAGATGCCTCCAATATCATTAGCCATTACAACTCCAATGGAAATTGCTATTACCACCATTCAGCATACTAGGTTGCCCCAACTTTGTTAACCTTCAAGCAATTAATGAAGAATAAGATAGGAATAGATCAAATATACTGGATGACATAATTAGTATGTGAAAAATCTTAAAAAGTTACAATTATAGGAAAATCTAATAATATATGCAAAAAGGCCATTTTCTCTTTAGCAACTGAATCAATAAGCAAGCATATGTGGAACATGGCAGATAATGATCCTACCATAAACCTGTTTGAAGTCCAGTGATGTAGACAGACTCTAGATAGAGGGGAGCATTTGAATTGTTCCTGACTGGAGATTTGTTGTGAACTTGAGTGAGGAAAAAAAACATACAAAATTTGAATTGGACAATGGGAGAAAATGGGCATATAGTCAGGAAACTGACCTATCACTATAGACAAATCCTGTTGCTGCTCATAGGAGGTAGGAAGGGATGACTGAAAGCATCCTCTGGTTTCTATTCTGAGAAGCCATGATTTCAAGGCTTCAATGCTTCACAGATTTCTAAAGACCCTATGATTTCTAGGCTTGATTGCTGAACAAATTGTTTACATCCCTTTGCCATCCCCTAAGTCCACATTGGTGAACCCATGACAAGCATGAGGGAGGGGAGTGTGCCCTTTCCCCTCTCCATGCATGCCTGAGGACATTTCTCACATCACTGTCCCTCTGTCCAGCAGCCTAATGGGAGTGTTTCTTCCCTCATCTGTCTGCGGTAAGGCAGGGAGCTGACATGCCACATGAGGGTTGCTGTTTGGGCACTCAGTCTCTAAAAGATTCACCATCACTACCCTAGTTTGATGTTAATATAGCAGTGCAAGAACTGTTGAAAACTTGTTTTGCCTATTCTACTATAGTACCAGTTCATAATGTGTCAAGTTATCTCATAACTACTATCCCTTAGAAATTTTGGAGGTTGAAGATTTTGGGAAAAGGTAAGAATGTTGGCTACTTTATTTTCATTACATGTTTTGCATTCTATTTAGGTAAAAGTTATTTTGAATTATGTCATGTGATTAATTTTGACTAATTGGAGGCATGATTCAGAGGAAAATTTGGGGGCCTATTAAGTACACTTGAATAATGAACTGCAATAAATTCCAAGAATTTGTCTTTGGGATGCTACATAGGGATTGTGAGAGGAAAAGGGGGTTATTTTATAAAAAGGTTGGACTGCATTATTTAAGAATAGGGTCTCCAGGAATTTAAGTTATTCCAAAGAGATTTATTTGCAATTTATTTACAAAATATAGAAAGAGTGAAGTAAGAAAACCAGAGAGAGGATAAGGTAAGATATCTAGCCTCAGCACTAAGTAATTTACTCCCAACCCCTGGCTCAACCCAAGCAGGGAGAATTATTCCTTAGCCGTAGAAGTCTCAGCAAAGCTGAGGACCTGGGGAAGTCTCTCTCAAGAGGTAGGTCTCTCCTGAGGCTAGTCTCTTCAGAAAATCCAGGAAAGGAGTCAGTCTTTTCACTCACCATGTGTCAATCCAAAGGAAGAGAGTTAAGAACAGAGACGACAGGAACAGGATCACAGGTCCAGTCAGCAGATTCTTCTTCAGCCTTCAATTCTAACTCAGAACTATAGAAGAAGACAAAATCCAAGTTGAACTCTCTGAAGATCTCAGACAATTCTCCCACAAACCTCAGACAATTCTGCCTGAATCTCTCCACAGGAAGTTGAAACTCCCTTTTAAAGACATTTTCTTTTGCATCACTTCCTGCACCTTCCTCCAATTTTTAGGTCTACCATTTACTGATAAAGTTCTGCTTTAGGACTGCCCAGGGGCAGTCAGTTTGATTATGATTCATCACCCACTATTGCACATGTGGGCCACAGACCTTCCCACTAAATGATTAAGTGGGATATTTATTCTTTTGGTGATTAGATCTAAAAATGTGCAGGGGAGTTAATTTAATTTTCACAATCAGGAGTTAATTAATTTCATTTTCACAATCAGGGGAAAGTTAAATTAATTTTCATAGGATCAATGTCAAGTTTTATACTTGAGTTCAAAAATTAGTTTTACACATAAAGTTTGGAAGAAGTCCTAACCAGGCAACAATTCAATTTAAAATAATTCTGGGGACAACTAGAGCAGTGTGAATCAATAGACTGATTTTACTATTTTGATAGTCTATCATTTAATGAATGTGGGTATTCTCCCCTCAAATACATGGGAAAACCTCCCCAAGACTTTGTATATAGCATCAAGGCTTTGTGCACCTGCAAATTCCATTACACAGAGACCAGTCTGTTGATGAGCCTTTCCTAATGTGCCAAAGTGGTCCTTGGATGACTGAGAAAAGTCTATCACCAAGTCCATGCTCAAAGACTTTCCAGACTGGTAGAGTCTGACAGAGTTTGAACTTCATTGTCATAGCCTTCTAAAATCAAAGGTCATATCCACATCATGATGAGTCCAAACCATAGCTTAGGCAGTACTATCTCTAAAATATGCATCACAAGTATGATCAGTCAGTTGACATTTACAGATTCCTAGTAACACAGAACTTTCTCCTAAAGGAACCTATTCCACATTTGGAGTGTTCTAATTATTGGAAATATTTCCTTTTATCATGCTGAAAACTGCTTCTTTGTAGATCCCACCCACTGTTCCTAGTTAATATTAATAGCTGACATTTACATAGTACTTCAAGGTTTACAAAGTGCTTTACATAAATTATCTCATTTGATCTTCACAAAAATCATGTGGGATAGAGATATGTCAAAGAGCATTAACCCCATTTTATAGATAAGGAAACTGAGATTCAGAGGCCCGAGTTACACAGCTTGTTAGTGTCAGAGGTACAAGTTGAACCCAGATTTCTCCTGATTAAAAGTTCTAAAGGTTTTCCCATTGCATGATGCTGTTTTTCTTTCTGCCCTCAGAGATTAAATAAATTTCATCCCTATTCCACATCCTTCCCCAAATGTTATACTCAGAAATGAAAAAATACTCAGAAATAGATCACATTGAAGAGAAGATTTAGATATAATACTTCTTTATATATTCATGTATACATACATTCAAATATATAGCAGCTCACTCAGAATATATCTCAAACCCAGGATGTTTAGATTGGGAGAGGAGAAATCCTGGTCCTGCTTTGCTTAGGTGAGTCCTCAGAATTTATTTCAGCTTTCTCTCTCTTAAAGGTGGATATGTCCCAGTGTCAAGTACTCTAGTAGCTATAACATTGGCCTTGAGGCCATTTCCTCCTCATGTATTCCCAGGCTTTAAATAGATTGCTATTCAGCCTCTAATACTCTCTATTTTGCCAAATTTCATCCAAATTCTCAATCTATAGTGGAGTTACCATCTAAATTGTTGGTTCTGCTTCAAGGGAGTCATTTTGGTTTATCTAAGGAATAGCCTTCTAAAGTATCTAGAGACCACCTTCTCCAAAGAATAGTCCATCTCCTGTCTCCACTTTTGCATTCTTTTATGTAGCATTTTTTAATCTATTCATCCTATGAACTGCAAATCAGTCTTGCACATAGAACTCATATTCAAGTATTTCCCCTTGGAGAATGGATGGGCAGCCTCTCCTACTCATTACATAATTTGCTTTGCCAAAAGCACATAATTATCACATCCTTCTGCTAAGAGCAGTGGTCCCTGATGTATTTGCTTAACCTTATCATGAAAGAAAAAACCACTTACAGACAGGATAATTCCTCACCAAGGTTCCATTTGAATATTTCAGACAATGTGTGTACGCATGTTCCTACCAACCCGAGATTGCCCGCAATTTCTGGAATTCATTAATGTAGTCAATTAAGGATGGCCCATTGCCAGTGTACTGGCATGGTGTTAATTACCTCTGCATAGTGGTGCTGTAGCCACAAGTTTAAGGACTCTTTATTGAGTTCCTGAAAGTATGAGCCAAGTTAGAGTAACCCATTCTGGCTGCCCTATGATATACACCATTTAATTTTGTTCACACCAAAATATGTGACAATGCAAAATGGCACTGCAAAAGGTAATTTACATTGACCCAGGAATACCAGGGTCTTTTCCAGTTATCAGTCCCCAACACTAAAAAAAATACAGAGGGAAATAGCATATGTTTAGAAACCATCACTTCCATCCCTATCAATCAATCAATACGTTTTAAATAAGTACTCTTGTCTACCAGAGGCACTAGGGATATTGGGACAAAATAAGACAGCCTTCCTTCAAGGAGTTTACAATCTAGCTAGGGGAGAACATATGTACATGGAATAGTATGTACAAAATAGGTAGAAGGCATTTTTTGACAAAAGAGAACCTGGAAGCAACCTGGGGGTGCTATTGGCACCATACATGAAAACAACCTTCATCTACTGAGGTTGGGTTTTGAACTGCTCAGTCATCCACATCAATGGAAATTACTTAGTGGCAATACTGAGCTGGGGGGGGAGGGGAGAAGGTGGCATTCTGTGGAAGCCAGTGTGGGATTGTCAAGTGAACAGAACACTGGATTTGATATCAGAGGACTTAGGTTCAAATTCTAGTTCTAATACTTCTTACCTATATGACTTTGGACAAGCCATATCCCCTCTCTAAGCCATCAGACTAGATGATATCGCTAAGGTCCTTCCCAGACCTAAATTTGTCATCCTGTCATTGT
Source organism: Monodelphis domestica (assembly GCF_027887165.1). NCBI lineage: Eukaryota > Metazoa > Chordata > Mammalia > Didelphimorphia > Didelphidae > Monodelphis > Monodelphis domestica. Next base: position 71,595,307 of record NC_077232.1, read on the forward strand.
GACTTTAGTGAAAATTCTCTGTATAAAATTAATTGTTGGTGTCAATTGTATTTCTGTAGCAGTAGAACAGAAGGTTAAGGTTATAAGAGGAAATATGATTTAGTGAAAAGAAAACCGATTATAAAGTCAAAGATTTTGCTTCAAATACCAATTCTGATATTTATTACCAATATAGTCTTTAGCAAGTAATTTCCCCCTCTGTGGGCCTCAGTATCTACAGATATAAAAAATTGGGGGCATTATTAAATGATTTTAGGATTCCTTCCCACTTTAAATGTTTGAGTCTATTAATGAGCAATAAGGGAGAAAGATTAAGCTCTGTGTTCTTTTCTTCCGAGCTATAAGAAATTTTGGGCCTGGGGCAAATTCAGTTCAGAGGCAGTGGTGGAAATGACCACTGGGAGAAGAGGCAGCCCATCCCCCAGAGAGGCTTTCTTGTTCTCATCCCTGTCAGGGCTGGGGAGGAAGGCAGGATCCTGAAGAAGGGTGCCATGGCAACAGGACCCTGTGATGATCAGCCTGGGGGAAGTTGTACCACACAGCAACACAAGCCAGCAGAGGATCACACATTGAATTGTATAGGGTAGGAAGTGTCCTCTTCCAAGGGGGATGATCCCCCTCACCTTCTTATACAGATATTGGCTCTCTAGGGCATAATCTCACTTACCCCAAGCTAGTTCTGTCTCTGCTTTCATTGGCTAAACAAAGTACATTCATATTTGTGTCTCTCTTGTTCTATCAAAACTTTTCTTTTCCACACAAGCTCAGGGACTGATTAGCACACCCTTGTGCCCTATTTAATTTCTCTTGCTACAGAGAAAAGCTATTTTGAAAGCTGAAAATATTGCACTTATGTAATAGACCAGAGGCTATACACATGAGGACATCTAATAGAGGATTATCAGAACACTAAAAATAAATGAATTATATACCTGATCTATGAATGAGGTATGTTACAGTAAAGATAACCAGCCTCCCTGTAATCAAGGGATCTGTTGCTGTGGTTTATTTTTATGTCTCTGGCTTATATAAATGATGGTTCCCTGAACTGTCACAATGGCTGATGATCTAGGAAGCCTATGCCAGCATGGACTGATGCCTCTAGAGGATTAATTAGGCATTCATTGCCTCTTCTTTGATGTTATATGGAACACAGGTCTTAGTAGGAACAGACTTCCTATTTCCCAACATTCCCTTTTTTCTCCTTCAGTATATACCCTTAATGAGGCATTTTCTCAGTATCATCAATCTTCTCTTGTAGAGTTGAGGTTGATTAGGTGTGTTTGAACTAATTCTATGCTTATTTTAGACATGGAGTTTATGGTTTAGCAGTCTGTTATTAACAGACATGGTAGTTTCAGAGTAGGGCTCATAGTTTCTGCCCTCCTATGTCATTGTATCAATCAATCTTCATTTGGCCAAGCAACAACTATAGGTCCTAGCCTAGACTTTTCCCTCTTCTGGTCTGGGATTCTTATGGAAATTTTATCCAGGGAGGACAAGAGAACCTGGAAAGAATGAATCCTAATCTACAGTCATAGGAGACTAATAGGTATGATAGTGGACAGAAGATCATGTGTGTCCTCTAGTTGCAAGTAAAAAAATGGATTAAGAAACAGAAGATTGTTTGGTAAACATGGAATTTGAGCAGTGGTAGTTGGATGGTCTTAAGAGTTTTGTTATCAGATTTCAAAAGCTTAATAAATCGTCTTCTTCTGCAATTGGGATATGCTTATAAAGTGTACCAGGGCATTCCATCAGTCACTCAGCTCATTCCTTCCCCTAGACAATGCTACAGTTAATTCTTACACATCTTTCATAGACTCCATATTGTCCCTCACCTTCTGCTTTCCATAATTCCATATCAGACAGCATCCTTATCAATTTCAAAATTCAAGAAATACTCATTGAGGGATGCCCTTTATTGGGTCATAATTCCAATGGACCATCCCTTCTCACCTCTAGAGAAGCTTCCTGTACCTGCTTATTTCATTAACAGGGTAGGCATTTCTTAGGTAGTCTAGTTACTGCCTTCCCTTTTTCAATTTTCCCAGTGTCTAAGCTAGCCACATGGGGTAGTAGATAGAACACTAGGCTTGGAAGCAAGAAAATTTGAGTTTGAATCTTCTTCCAAGTATATAGTAGCTGTATTACCCTGTACGGGTCATATAAGTTCTCTGGGCCTCAGTTTCCTCATCTATAAAATAGCAACAATTTTTGGCAACTCAAGGCTGAATAATTTAGCCCCATTACAATGGGGGGAAACAGTGGGTTATAGGACAAAAAAAAGGTTCTTGAGTCTTGTCTTGGCCTTATAGTTCCGTGGCCCTGGAAAAGTCACTTAAGTGCTTTGTGCCTCAATTTGCTTATCTGTAAAGTGGCAATGATAATAGCATCTACTTACCAGGATTATTATGAGGCTCAAATAAAGTAATTTATTTGTGGGTATGTATTTGTAAGCATTAAAGTCCAATATGGTATATGTATGTACAGTAGGGTTCTCATGTCTGTGGAAGATACATTCTAAGACCTACCACAGATGGGAAAAACCGAAGATAAGACACTACCTGCTGTCTATATATGTGTATACATATAAATATACATATATATGTATGTATATTGTATGTGTGCATGTTTGTATGTGTTTTCTTGCTTCTGCCTCTCTTCTTGGAGATCCACAACCTCCTACCCCATTCCAGCCCAACAAAAAAAGTGAAAATTAAAGCAGAAAAGATTACCACTGCAGAGGAGCAGATTGCTTGGGGTAGGGGAGGAAGAGACCTCCTGCTATTCCAGTTAACCAGGGATAATTGAAACCACAGAAAGCAAAACTGTGGATAAGGAGGTCCTACCCTGTGTATGTATATGTCTTCGTGTGTCTCCATATATATGTTAGCTATTATTGGTATTAATAATATATATTCAACCAGTATTTATTGAGCCTCTACTCTATATTCAATTCTGTGTTAAGCTCTACAGAACATAAGAGCCCTAAGACAATTTGCCCTCAAGGAAGCTGGCAGTCTAATGGTAGGCATATGTCACTCACAAAAAATATTTCATTTGTAATATAATTCCATATCTGAAATGTAAAGATGAATCCTACAAATGTTAAGAGAAAAGACTGATCAATAGCTAGTCTTTAGAGGCTAGGGGCCATCTTACTTTGGAGCCAGCAATAACCCTTTATACATTTTCCATAGTTTTATTTAAAATTGTTAAGCCGCATGTATGTTGGACACTTCAACAAATTACAACTTCAATAAATTAATGCCCTAGCTGCTAGGGGATATAAAATCTAAGTAAAACATAGTCTATGCCCTTAAAATATGTTACAAATAACTATTACAATAATAATGTTCAGTTGCTCAGTCATATCTGACTCTTCATGATCCCACAGATCACAGCTATCTTTAGGGTTTTCTTGGCAAGGGAACTGATATGGTTTTCCATTTCCTTCTCTACTGAATCCTTTTGTATAGTAACCAGAGGTTAAGTAATTTGCCCATGTAGGTAGGAAGTGTCTGAGGCTGGATTTGAACTCAGGCCTTTCTGACTCCAGACCAAGTGACCTTAACCATTGACCCACAATTTTGAAGAACATGGATATTGTTTTGTTTATCAAATTGCCTTTGTTATACACGCTTTGCTTTCTTTTTTCAATTGGAAGGAAGGTGAGGAGAAGAAATTAATGTTTCCCAATTGAAAAAAATAAAATTAAGGTCAATATTAATGTCATAAACCCTATGAACCCTAATGTACTATAAAAATGCTAGCTATTATTAGTACAATGAAGGCCTAAATTGGAATAGTAGTAGCTGGATTAGAAAAGAGAAGACTGATACAAGTGATGTTTTAGAAACAGATTCAACTAGAGGGTCAGGTAATTAAGCCATTTTCTCAAGGCCAAAAATGTACTGTAGGATGAGAAATTTAGAGGGTGAGGACAACAATTTTACCATTCTAAGGAAGAAAGCATAGGCTGAGTCTAAAGGTAGAAAAGAACTGTGGCAGGCTGGACTTGGTGAAAGGATGAAGAGACAAGGGGCATGAGTGGGCTTCCATCAGCAGAGCAGGAAGCATTTGGGTTATTCTTGCAATATCTCATGGAGTTCATCAGTGAGGTGAGGACAGATGGGGTGGAGGTAGAAACCTGGCTTTGAGGTGGGGCAGGAGGTCCAATCTTTGACCCATTGAACTGGTCCATTCAATGCCAACAGTAGTAGTCTAGGCTCCTGAGGTCCAAGATGGGAGAGGGTAATTCAGGACATTGGTGTTCTATGCCATGAAACCAATTGTCAGTGCTAAGACACCAACTGGTGCCCACCTAACTAAGCTTTGACAATATCTCAGAAATCCAAATTTCAATACTCTGGACAAAATAACCCTGAGAAGAGAGTCATGTTGTTTATCTTCTGATCCCTGCTCTGGCTATGCTTGTTTCCTCTGCTGTAGAGTGAAGAGGTGGGAGAAGGTGGTCTCCAAGGTTACTTACAGCTCTAATATTCTGGAAGTCCCTGAGATTTAGGCTTTATTTGACTCTACCTCAGCACATCATCACACAATTTCTATAAGAAGCAAATAAACAGTTTTGAAAGTAATGTGTAGAATCTATTAGGTACTTTTCTAAAAAAATAAGTGGTATGAAATAGATATTCATAGTTTCATAGGAATCTTCTTTTTGTATTGTGCTGTGTGTTTGGAAATCATCTACTTTTGGGTATTTGAAGACAGAATCTATTTTTTTAAGAATTAAATGAGCCTTCCTCTGCAACATTGGAAAAGTTGTTTTCTCTCTGGGGCCTGGGGTTTCCTACTCATTTTGCTAGATGATCCATGAGGCCCCTTCTAGTGCTAACATTGGGTTGTGCTACTTTGAGGGACTGTAGAGGGGATTGGTTTTAAGATCTTTCATCCCCCTTCTCAAAGTAAAATCTATATACTTCTAGGGTTACCACTTTGCCCAGACCGCTTTCCTAAAGCATCACAGTTTGGGGATAATAATGATAAACCACTAATCAGATGACTCAGTTATCAACAATATTTCATTAAAATATAAATTTATCATGTGGAATCCTTATTCTTCCCAGAGGTAGACTCACCAGCAGAGATTTCAAGGTGTCTTGGGAGTTATCTGTCTAACCCTTTCCAGATGGTGTCTATTTCTCCTATCATCACTGAGCAAAACTGTGGATATCACTGAGGTTATCTTTTGTGATACTTGCCTCAAATATACTTAAGTATGCTTCCTCAGGTTAAAAAAATATATTTCTAGTTTGGGATATGGTCAAGAAGACTATTATCAGTTGACTATGAAAAGTGAGAGAAAAGGATGAGTAAAAGATAAGAACAAGGTTTTGTATCTAGGATATAAAGAACCATGGTTCCATAGAAAGGAACAGTGAGAACATAAGTAGCCATTACTTGATTATGTAGAAAGATCCCTGGATATAGATTTGAATCCAAATTTTGCTACATATGACCTATGTGATATTTAAAGCCATTAAATGTCTCTGGTTTCTAGTTTCCCCATTTGTAAAATGAAGGTTTTGAATTATATGATCTTCAAGTACCTTCAAGATCTAAATCTTTAGTCTTAGAGAATAGGAAAATAAATAAAAATAAACTAAGTTCATTTTTGTTCATATTGTGATTGTGATGCCAATGAATATTCAGGTGATGAGATCTCATAAATTACACTATCGCAGGATCTCAAGATTTTAAGGAATGTTACTAAACACCTAGTCCAAATATATACCTAAAAGAAAATCCCCTTGGCATCCCATCCTTCAATGGCCCCATCTAACAAATCCTCATTCTGGCTTTGCTTGAGAAGCTCCAGTGAGAGGGTATTCACTGGCTCCTGAGGACAGCCTATTCCAGTTTGGAATTGCTCTATTTGTTCAGAAGTTTAGGGAAATGGGGCAGGTGGGAGGGAGAGACAGGAAAGAGGGGTTTGATGGGGAAATGAAAGTTAAGAAACTTTCCAAGAGGAAGAGCATTTCTCCTACATCATCTAGGTCACCAGAGAGGACCTTCCACAGAGAAGGTAAAGAACAATGTAGCTACCTGTTGCTTCTTCCACTAGGGGAAAAAATAAAAAGAAGCAAACTGTTCTGCTACCCTTTAGGAGAAGTGATGGTATGAAGAAAATATAGAGAGCAGAGCCCTTGGAACTCTACCTTTTAAGCTCTATTCCCTTCACGGTACAATCTTCATGTCTGTTGGTCTGCCTTCTTCAGAACTGAAAACAACATGATGTCTTCCAAACTGTCTTCTCAAGGGAGATCAATTTTGAATCAAGGAATAAATGTCTTGCAAACAACGGAAGGATACCTTCCATAGTCCAGTCATGTCACATTTGTTAGGGCTCACTTTCCTGATGTATTGTAGCTGGAATTGAGTAAACCAGGGCAAGTTATTAATGGCTTCCATTAGAAAAGTTAGAAGGTAGATACATATCCATTGATGTCAAGATATTGCCAGGTATAGCTAAGCAGATAGACTTCTAATAAGGTTGGAAGGGGGACAGAAGATCAAAAAAGAGGTCATGATGGGAAACAAACATACATGCATGAATGCATACATATACACATGATCATTTGCACTGAGGCAGTACCTTAAGGCATGAAATTAAATTAGTTTTCGTAGAGGGGAAAGAGAAGAGGATCCAAAATAGAACCTTAGAGAGCCAGTATATTAAGGAGTCAGAAGACAAATGAGAAACCAACAAATAAGAGGATTGCTTAAAGAGACAGATGGGAAATCAGGAAAAGGTCATCTTCTCTGAAGTGGAAAACTTAGAAATAAAGGGGTAAAGCCTCCTTCTCTTTGAGGCATTAGCTTCATTAGTCTTTCATTGTATCCCCATTGCTTAGTGCACTGCCTGGCATAGAGTAGGTGTTTAATAAATGCTTGTTGATGATGCATGAAAGTCTCATGCCCTGCCCCAGACCTTTCCTTACCATCCTCACATTCTCAGACCACTAAGCTTCCTATGGCAACACAAGAGATGCTTGCACATAAAATGTTGAGGTCACAATAGTATATCTTGTGGTTATTCCTTCCACCACTCATGAGTCCAGTTTCCTTTTATCCTTTGTCCTTTTTAAAAATTTATCAATACAGTTTAACACAGCAGATACTTCTCAACAAAAATTCAAACGCATCCCTTTATGACTTATATTCCCCTTCCGCTAACAAAAAAACAAGAGGGAAAAAATTTACAGAAAGGAAAAATGTGTCTTCTATCTTTGATGTTGATACAAATATGAATCATTTTTAAATTTTATTTTATTTTTGTTTCCTTTTCCTGCTGACTTTGTTTACAGTGTTGTAGTATATGTAACATATATGTTAATATATGTTTGTATATACATACATAATATCTATCTAAATATATATTGTCCTTTTTATTTTGTTCTCATTACTTTCTGCCAAGTGATGTCTTCCCCAACCTTAGGCAAACCATTAATTTTCAGTGCTCACCCATGCTCTAAGAATTTAGGTTGCAGATAATTATCCTCATGCCAAAGTTCTCTTCACCAATAAAATCATGGATCCAGTTTCTAGCTCTATGTTTATCCCTATCCTTCCCAATCAATAACCTAATATTTTTTTAAATTCCTCATATCCATCTTTCCTTATGATACAATGTTTCATTATGTTCATATGCCATAATTTATGTTGTTGCCCAATTGTTAGACATCTACATTTTTCCCATTTTTGCTTTGTCACAAAAAAATACAAATATTTTGTGCCTTTTTCCTTGCTGTTGATACCTTCCTTAGAATATAGTCCTATGACAAGGGATTTATTAATTTTTAATAATATATAATTTACATGTTACATATTATTTAGTAATTATTTTATTACTTATTATAACCATATAATTTCTATATTGTTTATTGATAATATTTATTATATAATTTATATTTTATATGTTAATAATAGAGTGTTATTTATTATTAAATACACATATGATAATATATTAACTTGCCCTTAATCTTTTTTAAGGATACATAGTTCTCATAACTTTGGTACTGGATTAAATAGCCTTCTGGAATAAAGAGAGATTTGAGGCAAGGAACAACTCCTGCCTCATACCTTGTCATATTCTACTTTATCTTCCACTCAGCTACCAAGTAATTTTCCTTGAGCACAGGTCTGACCAGGTCACAGGCCACCTCAATTCAGCAAGCTCTAGTGACTCCCTATCACTCCCAGGATCAAATATAAAGTCTTCCATTTCATTTGTATAGCCCTTCGTGCCCTTCCTTGCCTGTTTTTTACATTTTACTCCCCTCACACATTCAACAATCCAGCAATGTCAACCTTCTTGCTACTTCTCAAAAATGACACTCCATTCATCTCTTGAGTCTATGCCTTTTCATTGGCCCATTCCTAGAATGCTTTCCCTCCTCACCTCCACTTCCTGACTTTTCTGGCCTCTTTCAAGACTCAGCTCAAGTCTCAGCTTCTGCAGGAGGTCTTTTCTACACACACATCTTCTCCCTCACCCCTCCAACTGCTAGTGCCTTCCCTCTGGGATTATTTCACATTTATACTGCATATATCTTGCATGTACATAATTATTTGCATGTTACTTCCCCATTAAAATGAGTTCCTACATCTCATATGTTTTTTAACTTTCTTTGTATCTTAGCATAGTAACTTATACATAAGAAGTGCTTAATCAGACTGACTGACTTTGAGCCTCCTTTCCCCTCCATTTCTGAATGGGTCTCTTTTTACTAGATAAGGTTGTTTTTTTTTTCCTGCTCCCAGATAACCAATAATTCCTGGAACATTAGACCTCTTCCCTGCCAAGAAAGAATATTGATTTACTTGAAATCTTGCCATCTTTCAAAAAAGTCAATAAAAAAGAGCTGCCCAGGATTAACTATATCCAAGATCCTACAAGTTGGGAAGAAAACCCAAGAAGAGTACAGAAAGAGCTGGGAGAGGGGGAGGCATCCACTTTGGGACACAATTTTACATTTGAAGAGCTTTCTTTGTTTTGCATCTTGAAAAAATAAGACATCAATCTTACAGATATACTGGAGGAATTGGTAAAATTACTTTTCTCTCTCTAGAGTAATAATTGCTACACCTGCCATAGTATGTGTAGTTTTTTTAAATTTTTTTTAAATTTATTTATTTAGTAAATTAATTTTGAATTCGTATTCCTTCCCTCCCTTCACCCTCCCAGAGTCAATGAACAATTCCACTGGGTTTTAAATGTATTGTTCAAAACCTATTTCCATAGTATATGTAGTTTTATTAATGGAAATCACACTAAATAAAATATATTACCATTTATTTTGCTACTATTAACTCAATGTTGTTCTAACTTATATTTTTATTGTTGTTCCTTAGTTCTTTCACTTCTGTTCTCATTTGAGATATTTTTGGCAGAGAAACTGGAGTGGTTTGCCATTTCCTTCTCCAGCTCATTTTATAAATGAGAATACTGAGGCAAACATTTGTCCAAGGTCACATAGCTAGTAGGTGTCTGAGGCTGGATTTGAATGCAGGAAGGCGAGTCTTTCTGCCTCCAGGGTGGGCACTCTACACACTGTCCATCCTACATGCTCCCTGTCTTACATTAAAAACCTCCTCTATAGGCTGTCTACCCCTCCCCATTAGAATGTGAGATCTTTCTAATTAGGGAAACAATGTTCTGCAAATAAGTGCTTAATAAATGCTTGTTTTGTTCCAGTCATTTTCTTTTTTAAAAAAAGTTTTTAAACCCTTACCTTCTGCCTTGATTCCAAGGCAGAAGAGGGGTAATGGCTAGGCAACTGGGATTAAGTCACTTGACCAGGGTAACAGGGTTAGGAAGTGTCTGAGGTCGAATTTGAACTCAGGACTTCCCATCTCCAGCTCTGGCTCTCAATCTACTGAGCCACCCAGCTGCCCTTTGTTCATCCATTTTCACCAATCAGGTGGCCATCTTCAGGGCCTGCTTCATCTGTTCAATATCCTCTGAAAATATGACTTCTAGAAATCAGCATAATACTCCAGATGTGCTGACCAGAACAGAGAACAGTGCTATGAATTCTCTGCCTCTCAAATCAACCTAAAATTCTGCAGGGTTTTGTTTTGGCTTCATATCACACTGCTAACTCATACATAGTATGCTAAAGCCCCAAGATGATCTTCAGACAAATGGTTTTACAGGCATTCCTCCTCTATTCTTTACTTGTGAAGTTGATTTGTGAACCCAAGTGAAATATTTTATATTTCTCCCTACTGAATTTCATCTTATTAGATTTAGCCTATAATTCTACTGTCTGTAATCTTTTTTGGGATCCTGCTTCTGCCATCAAGTGTATTACCTCTCCCATACTTTCCATACTTGGGTCACCCATAAATTATTGTGAATACCACATATATCTTCATCCTCCTCGCTGATAAGAATTTTGAAGAGCAGAAAGCACAGGATACTTTGTGGTACTTTACTAAAGGCATCCCTCAAAGTTGCAATCCCTTTTATGACTCATCTTTGGGCTCACTCTAACTAGCCCTAAATTGATCTAGTATCCATCTTTCTTGTCCACATCTTGTTTACAAAGATTTGCCAAATGCTTTTCTGAAATCCAGATATACTGTTTCTATCTCATTACCCTGATATCCCAGTTGAAAAAATGAATTGTAATTATTTTGCCAAGTACTATTCTTTAGGAAGCTATTTGGCCTTTTAGTGATCCCTATTTCTTTTTCAAAATAATCATAGTCATTATTTCCATTTCTCTCCTCTCCAATTCCATCAGTCCTTCAGGACACAAACACATATTAAGCACCTGCTGTGTGCTAGGCAGTGAACTAGCACTGAGGCTATAAAGGAGATTTTCTGCTCAAAAGAATCTTACATTTTAAAACCCAGTGGAATTGTGTGTTGGCTACAGGAGGGGGTTGGGGGAGGAGAGGGAAAGAACATAATTCTTGTAACCATGGAAAAATATTCCTAATTAAATAATTAAATAAAGTTTTGAAAAAAAAATCTTACATTTTAATGGAGGAGACAACATACATATATAATTAGGTACATGAAAAAGCAGTATAAGTATGTATGTGTGTATGCATATGGATAATATGTGTGGAGGAAGAAGAGGAAAAACAGGGAGATAGAGAAGATGAAAGACAATATCAGAGGTGAGTGTACCAGCCATTGGAGGAAAGGAAAAAGTGAAAGATTTCCTATAGAAACTAAAATTGGAGGGCAACCAGAGAACTTGAGATGTAAACATGAGGAAGGTAAGCATTCCAGCCATGGGTTTTAACCATTACAAAAGAACAAGGAAGAGAGATGGAGCATCATTTCAAGGAATACAAAGTAGGCAATGTGTACACTGAATAAAGAGGAAGAAGACAGGAAAGTAGGAGAACTTTAATCACAAATACTTCAAACTAACCACCATTCACACAAACATTGCCACCCCAATTCCTGTTGCCCCTATCTCAGAATGAAGTAGCCTTTTCCTTTGTCAGCACCAACTGCTCCATTTTGCCCTTGATTCCCTCCCTATACATCTCTTTCTGGAACTCACCTTCTACTTTTTCACCTCTCTCCCAATGTCTGCTTATCCACTGGTTCCTTTCCTTCTGCTTACAAACATACTTTTTCTTCTATCACTAACATCCAAATTTTTATTCCTAAAAAGCAGATGATTTCCCTGTTCAAGATGTTTCAGTGGCTCCCTATTGCTGTTGGATAAAACTGAAACTCCTCTTCCATATTTAAAGCTTTTAGCAATCTGGCTCCTACCTATCTTCTCAGTCTAATTAGATATTATACTCCTTCGCTGAACACCCCAGCCAAATTGGACTACTTATTATTTCCTGTACATGGCATTCAATCTTCTGCTTTGAAACTTTTACACACTGTCTCCCATGTTTATAGTGCTCTCCATACTCAAATCTACCTCTTGGAATTCCAGATTCCCATCAAAACTCAGCTCAGGTAACACTTCCTTCAAAAGGCAGCTGTTAGCAACCTCTGTTTCCCCCACAAAAATCACTTTGTACTTATCTATAAACATATTATATCCTACCAAAGAATGCAGGTTCATTGAGGGTAGAAAGTGTCTCTTTTTATGTTTGAATCTCCAGTGCCTGAAGACATATTGCATTAGTTGGGGAGAGCTGGAGTATTAGTAAAGAACTGAACTAGAGGGTCATGGGATTTTAGACTTGGAAATGAATAGACCTTTTTAGGCTCCTTAGTAAGTAAAGAAGAATCTTTGCCTGAAAATAAACAATTTTGTCTTCGCTGTATATAGTAATAATGTATGGAACCAGAAGAAATAATGAAAGAAAAGGTGGTAGTCCTAGCTCCATCTGAGAACAACCTTTCCCAACTGAGGGAGAGAATCTTTGAGGTTTCTCCAGCATCTTTGTAGCTCCTCAGGCATGCAGCAACAGCTGTGCTTTGCCCATATGGATGATCTGTGACCCCCTTGAAGCTTGCTTTGACCTCTGCATATCCATTCCAACAAACAGAAGAGTAAACACATGGTGCTTTTTATTCTAAACCCTCCCACAGGGTTTGTGTTTTCTAAAGCTTTCATTAGTAGCAAATGTTAATTGAAGCAGTGAATTATTAAAGGTTCTTATATGACAAGCTTTCAAGTGGCTCATCTGAAGTCAATGAAATTTGGATGGAGAGAACATCCTACAACCTTGTTTGGAAATGATACTGTGTGGAGGGTTGGAAGGCCTACATCTCTAACAGAATATCTAGGAAGCCTGAGAGAGGAGCATTATTCCTTTGTCCCTCCTTAGGGAGATCTCCTGCTATGTGGATTTGAGAACATTCTTCATGTAGCCTTAGAAAGTTTCAAAAATATTGATGGCATTAAGTTCAATAAACTAGACCCAGAACTTAAAGGTTATTACTTATTAATCGAATAAAAAGTGGAGAACTTAAATGTTATTACTTATTATTCTAATGAGAAGTGGTATAGGATAGTGAATTAAATGATGGATTTTGAGTCAAGAAGACCAAGAATCAAACCTCTACCCAGAGATTCATTCCCACATCTTCAAATGGATTTGAATATCTCTACCAGGAATGAAGAAAAATGAATTTACTAAGCAATTATCAGTTGCTAGGTAGAGTGCTAAGCCAAACAAGTAAAATAGTTCCTGTTCTCAAGGAGTTGATTAAAAGTGGAATCAGCTTCCTGGCAAGGTATTGAGTTTATCACTCCTTTGAAGTCTTTAAACAGAAGTTGGACAACTTGTAGATCAAAAGGTAAAGATTTCTCTCATATATAGGCTGAACTAAATCAGTAAGGCAAATCAAATAGAAATAAGGGTCACTAAACCATATAGAAGGCCATATATTGACTTACCAAAAGCTCATATGAACATATATTCTATTACATTTTTATTTATTTTGTTAAATATTTCTTAATTACATTTTAGTCTGGTCAAGGCTGCACTCAGGAGTGTTGTAGGCTGTATACTCGAGGGGTAGAATCTTTGATGCTTCTAAATTAGATAACACTGAGATCTCTTCCAACTCTCAAAATTGTATGATTCCATAGCTTTTCTTATATTCCATTGTTATCATGTCACTCCATTACTTAACATCAATGCTACTTGTTGGGTACCTAATTATGGATTAACTTTCTGTAGCATTGCAGACCCTCACAACTTGGCTCCAATATACTTGTATATTTTTATCCCATTCCCTTTTTATATTCTATATTCCAGCCAAATCATCCTACCTGACATCATATGACCTCTTCTTTCTCTGTGTCCTTATTTGTGTTGTCTCCCATGCTTGAGTCGGGTTATCATCTCTCTGCTCCAAACATACACCTACTGAAGACTCTATTTCCTTCAAAACCTAACTCAGAGGCTCCCTCCTCTACTAAAATTTACCTAATCCATACCCAGGTGAAGATGATTTCTCCCACCTCGTGTTCCCACAGCAATTGCTCTGGGCCTCCCTTTTCTATCCATCTCACTCTCTCTTATACTATAACCATATGTGCTCTTCTCACCTACTCCTGGATTATAGGGACAGAGCAAAACAGACAGAGCTGGAAGGCTCCAATCCAACTTGTAACTGTCTGAGGCAAGATCTAAAGTCAAGAAGATGAGTCTTCCTGACTCTAAGCCCAACATCTACCCACTGAACCTCTTAGCTGTGCTAGATTGCTTATGAATCATTTAAGCACTCAATGTTCTAGACAGCTCTCTAATATTACAAGTCATAGACGAGATAACTACATTGGCATTGGCAGAGAGATTTTCCTCACCCAAATACAAATAAAATCAGAGGGTCAGTGCCAATGGCTATCCTAAAACATGGACAACATTTGCCTCACCAACCTCAAAGGGATGTTTTTAGGAAAGTGCTTTGTAAACCTTAAAATGCTCTCTATAAATGTACATTGTTGTTATTATAATTATATATAACTATTATATTTATTATATAACTCTATAAATGTGAGTTATTATTATTATATACACAAAAACAGTTATAGGGCAACAACTTGCCATCCCTTTCGTATTGCTCCCTAAAACAGGTTTTCTATTTCCCTTCCCACCAGAACCCTCTTTTACACAGGGCTGATACTAATTCTGTATATTGACAACAGTTTAAAAGTTATTGAAGGTCATAGTATCTATTGAATTGAAAAACTAACATTTGCTCCTGGGCAGTGTAGAACAGAAGAAAGAACATAAGTGTGGATATAGAAGGGCTTGGGTTCAGTTCCCAGTTCAGTGACTTACTCTGTGTAACCTTGGTCAAGACCCTGCTCACATCAGCCTCTAGTGTTGGACTGGGAAGCTTCTGGGGTCCTGCAGGCTCTAGATGCCACAGCAAAATGATTTCAAAATTCCCTTCTAGCTCTAAGTGCAGCATCTCTCTAGAGGAGAATTTCAGGTTCTTCCACAGCCATTCCTATCACTACCTAATTACTGAGTGGAACTTCACAGGATGGGTCTCTGGGCATGAAAGCTGGCTGTTTGTTAATTCACTGAGGGAAGCAGCATGAGCAGGGAAGGGCTCCACGTCTTTACCTTGACTGCCCAGCCTACCTCCCTCCCACCCACTGGGGTGCAGTGAGGATCAAATGAGATAATAGATATGGAAAAAATTCTGTAAACTCTTAAGCAGCATATAAATGCAAAGGATCATGATTATTCCACTTTTTCTAATTGTTCTCTGCCCTCTGGTTCAAATGGACTCAATTGATCTTATGGTAGCCTCAACCCAGGGCCTTTTAGCCTCTCCTGCAGGGAATCAAAAAGGTTTCCCTTGTTTACCCATTAACAGCCAACTGCTGCAGCCAATTTCACATACTGGAGATAAAGACATAAGACACAAATGAAATCACACATTCAGAGACTGAGACCGGTAATAGAATGGGAGGGGGAGGGTTAATTCTCCCCAGGGGATGCAGAATTGAAATTTGGACCACTGCTGCCAGGGCTCACATTCTCTAATTACAGTATCTAATTACTATAACTTGTAATTACAGAACATTGTAATTTCACCCACTTCACATTTGTGGCACATAACGTCAGCTGAGCAAGTCCAATCTGTCCACCACTACCCATCAGCAAATCTTTCATTCTACAGTCATTCCACTCTAGCCCTGACAACTTCCTAATTCATTTAGTCCTGGCCATTTTAACCTTTGTCGGCGCCCAATCTCACCTACACATACAACAGATTCCTCAGCCTCACATGTCATTAAGGAGATGGAGATTCATATTCATATTCAATGTAAGCTCTACTCCCTTCTCTATTTCTCAAAAATTTCATCATTCTCATTCTCATTCTCTGTCCTGGTCTCTTTCTCTCCACCTCCTTCCCCATCCCCACCCCCAGGAGACTAGAAACCCATACCTTTCATTCAAGGTGATTCTATTACCTGCACTGTGCATCTTCTCCCTTGCATCTTCTCTAAAATGGTGGTCCAGCAGTCATCTTCATTCAGTGATAGCATTTCACTCTCCTAGGACTCCATGTGCCTTAATCTGACAGTGTGTGAGTTCATTTCCTCAAACCTCAATCAATCTTCCTTGATCCTTCTACCCCAGTCTTTCTACTCCCCCTCACTGCTAAATTTCTTGAAAGCATTACCCACAATGCCTCCATTCCTCCTGATTTTTTTTTCCTTGAGAAATACTTGGAATTCTGATGGCTACACACATAAATCTGAGGAAGCTTTTCTCAAGGATGTTCAGTGATCCACTAATCTCAAAATTCAGGGGCTTTCTTTTTCAGTGCCCATTTTCCTTGACTTCGATATAATTTGCCTGACACTAAGAATCACATTCTGCTCCTGAGTATCTCCTGGCTGCAGAAGTACTACATACAGGTTCTCCTCCTACTTCTCTGTAAAGTATAGGCTAGTGAACATGACTACTTTCTCAAAAACTTTGAGAATATCTTATTAAAGGGATAGCTTGTGAGTATAAAGAAATGAAAGCAGTAATCATTAAGAACTAGCATGATACTCACTTTATTTCCTTTTTTGATAGGTTTAGTAGACTGGTAGATTTGGGAAATGTTAGCAACTTGGCAACTGATTGCTAAGTGGAGAAGTAAATTCAGAGTAAAGGATGGATGAGCCCAGGATATTAAACATGAGTGATTATAACATCCAATGTTCAAATACTATAAATACACAATTACTCATCACTTTATTATCACATTTATGCCACCCAACTCAAAATGCAACATGCTATCCTGGTCTAATAGAAATCTACCTGCCATGTAATATTTTGGGGGTTTTATATTCTATATTGGCTGAACAATTCAAAATATGGAATTTTGGCATACCATATTCAATATATTCTGCACCAGAGTTGCCAAACACCAATACACACAAATGCTGCCAAAACAGATTTAAAATATAATTGGGAAATAGTTAAAATAAAAAAAGTAGAAGATAATGTTAATATGTAGTTTTCTAAGTCAGTATGCAGCCTGACAGTATCTTTATGTAGGCTTTAGGGGTTCTGGACCTCTTAGAGTTTAATACTACTCTATAGATGTCTGTGACTGCATTCTAGCCTTTATTGAACCTTGTTCTTTGACTTTTCTGACTGCAGGCAAAAGGCACTAATTGACTTATTCTACCACTTTCTTTCCTGTCAGCCATAAGGTATGAGGAAAATTATCTGAATTTTGGAGAACCTTGGTGAAGAGAATTGTCCCTTTACCACACTGGTCCATGAAGGCATGGTCTTCCATGGAAACGTGTCTGGGATGAGACCTGTCTTTATCTTCTCCTTTAGTTCACGACTATGAGACCTCAAAGTGTCAGAGGACACATTAGAGGTCTAGTGGTCATAGTCCATGGCATAACTTCTATAATTTCCACAACGTTAGCTGATACAATCTGGCAGCAAATCAACCCAGTAATGTCCTGCAAGCAAGGCAGCAACTTCATCAGTTGGGAATGCTACATTTTAGAAGTAAATTTGATGGGGTAAATCCTCTTTACCATTCACTTTACCTTTGAGTTTCTTCTTCCCAGAGACTGGAGTGGTATAGAGGAGATTGTGCACATTGTTCAGAATGATGGGTTTCTACTTCTTTTCTTGAGCTTGAGTCTTTGTAAATAACCCTTTGCAAAATTAATGACAATAATAATTGCATTTACATAGTGCTTTATGGCTTGCAAAGCACTTTACAAATATCATCATAGTTGATCCTCACAACAGTACTGACAGATAGGTGATATTATCTCCATTTTATAAATTATTATTAATTTTATAGATGAGAAAACTGAGACTGATAATAGTTAACTCATCAAAGGTAACAACTAGTTAAAATTCTGAGATTAGATGAGAACTCAGATCTTCTTGACTCCATGTCTAGAGCTCTAGCCATTGCACCACCTACCTGTCTCTTAGAGTTATTCAATATTAATTACTTATCAATAACTACAAGAAGTATCAATTGGATTAATGATGTTGAGGGGGAAATCACTTTTGATTGATATTAGGAAGAAAACACTGAACCAGAATGAGACCATGAGCTGGTAACATTGAAAAAATACCTCATCCTCTTGGGGGTGTACCCCTAAAATACCAAGACAGAAAAACTACCTAAAGGTTTTTAGGATCTTTAAAGGTCAGGATAAAGGGTATCCAGGATTTGCTCATTAAGACATAAAACAGTCACAGAATCCCTGTACTTGCTCAGAAGTGCTAAGCTGGGCCTTTCCATTATAGGCCATCACAAATTTCCAGAATTGGGTTCCTTTAGGTTCTAGGTTGGCAGCAGTCCAAGACCCCTGTGACTCTTGAGAACTGGGCTCTCCTAGTCCAGACCCCAGAGAATTTTTAAGCATAATGTCTAATTGAAATTAAACATCTATTTGAACTTCTTACCTAGCTGAAATATATCTGATCAACAGCCTGGATTGTTAATAAAATCATTACTCAGAATATAAATGTATATAAGAAAAATTCTAAACTAAGAATTAAGTACAAATACAGTATGGTGGAAAGAGATCTTGATTTAGAATCAGAACACCTGAACTAAAGTCCTACTTCTATTGTTTACTGCCTCTTTGACACTGGCTGTCATTTAGCATTTATGGGTCTCAGATTGATCACCCACAAAAAGAGTGGCACAAACAGCAACATGGTTTAATTGAAATAGAATGGACCTTAGATTCAGAAAGACCTTGTTTCAAATCCTACCTCAAATATGTGTTAGCTATGTGTCTTTAAGCAAGTCATTTAACCTTTTTTGAGCCTCAGTTTTCTCACATAAAATGAGAGGGTTGGTCTTGGTGTCTGATGTCCTGAATATCTCTAAATCTATGAGTTTATCATTGTTGAAGTATTCTCTAACTACAAAATCCTGTGATTTGGTCTGTTGTAAAAAGTCCAGAATTGTTTCTCAAAATGTCTAAGAAATGACATCTCTAGGAAATAAACACATTTCCCACGTTGAAGCTTCTGTGTAATATTTCCCTGTTAATTGAAAATATAAAATAGTAGATACCCTCCAGAATACATTGCCTTTGTGGTCTACTAACTCTCTAATGGATTGCCTGAGAAGTTCGCACTTGATTCTGTTTTGTGTAACATTTTTATCAATGTTTTTTGATGAAGACACAGGTATAACTAGTTCGCTAATTTTACTGAAAACAAAGTTTTCATGACAAATTGTAATCTGAAAACAGGTTAGAATAACAGGCCTGGGCTTATAAATTTAGGTTTAGAAAAAAGGAATATAAAGTACCCTATGTGGGTTCACAAAGCAATTGCATCTACAGAGAATGGGGAGCCATGACTAGGTAACAATTCTTGTAAGAAGGACTTAGAGGTTTAAATTGCCAGTAAGCTCTACCATTGTTGGTTAGAGGAATAGAAGATGTTTAACCTGGAGACCAAAGGCTTGGGGTGAAGGGAAGTGTCTTGATCATTGTCTTCAAATATTCAAAGGGATAAGAGATTAGGTTCATTCCACTTGATACTAGAGGATGAAAATGGGAAAGCATTGATTTAGGTCAATTTCCAATTCTACCATTTACTTCTTGGATAAATCATTTAATCTGTTTGAGCATTGTTTTCCTTATCTGTATATAAGGTTGATTCCTAATCCAAAACTGTCATCCTGTGATGAGAGACAGATTTTGATTCCATGTGTAAGGAAACACTTCCTATGCTTTCCTGTTTCCAAGAATGAAAACACCTGTCCTTGGAGATGACAAGTGGTCCTCCAAAGCACCACCCAGCAAAAGTCCTCCATGATTCCCTTGTCAGGAATATCATAGAATGGATTTTTGCTTAGACGTGAGCTAAACTAGATTAGTTTAACCTTCTAGGTCTGGGGATAAATTTTTCATCATCTCAAAAAGAACACAACATGTGAAGGAACTCAAAGCCTTTCCTCCTCTAGCCCAGCCGCTTGGCTGAGATCATTGGTTTTGACCATTTTCACCCCTCCCTGTCTTGTACCTGCCCCCATGCTTTGCCCAGGGTCCATTGCTCTAAAGTTGCCTGTCTCCTCAGTAGGGGTCCTTGGCTTCTAATGCTTCAATCCCACCTCCCACCTTGGATTCCTGAAGAACAATTCTCTTTTGGGCCTGAATCTAAGAAGTATTCCCCAGCAGGGCAGAAGAAAGTTAAAAGGGTATTCGGAATACAAACATTAATCAGATATGGAGTAGGCAGGTTTATTTCTACACAGAAAGGAAAATGCATGGTAATCAAGAATTATGGAATGATTGCAGTCATTTGAGAGGCTGGCATCCAAGCCTCAGTGGGACATTTTCAATAGGTTGTTCATTAGCTATTTTACATTTCACTTCAGCTGAGTACAGACTACTTAATACCACCTGTGCTCTCTTCTCAATGGATTCTCTCTGCGGGTAGATAGCTCTTTCCCTCTGGGTCAGGCCACTGCTTTCCCTACTGCTACTGCCCTTATTGCCTCTACAAGTCCACTAGTGGCTAATCCCCTTGTTCAGGTGCCCAGGAAGAGAGGAAGATGCCAGCTGCTTTTTGATATCTCACCACATCAAAGGCAAGGGGTTCCATCCCAGATATAGGCTTGATTATAGGTCATGCAGCTGCCAGGCTGACTCCAATGTAAGGTAAAGGCATTCCTTCCCCACCCCTACTCCTCTGGTGCTCAGAGATTCAACCTTATACCTTGAAGCCAGCAGTAAAAAGAGGCTTAGATATTGCCCCTTTCTTATAGCCACTTAGTTCCAGCTCAACAACCAATTAAAAGTATATCTTGCTGGCAGACAGAAAGCAGAGAGCATCTGTGCATGCTCCGAAATGGAGGGGGAGGAGAAGAGACTTTCTATCCCTTATCCCCCAGGGGGTAGTGGTATAAGATTATAAAATCACAGGATTAGAGCTAGAAGGGCCCTTTGAGGTCTTCATAACCTTAACCAGTTTAGGTCTTCAATGAAATCATTAGAAGCTGCTAAGGATCCAAGGCAGTTTGCCAATTAAGTTGCCTCATCCTTTTTAGTCTTTGCTTAAGATTTCTATTGGCTCATTTACTGCTCCTTGCCCTCAGTATGGTGAGACAGCAATTACTATTTTATTTAAGACAATTTAAAGTCATTGCTTTGGGTTGTTCCAGCTGGTTTTCAGCATTCTAAGAATCAAAGTTGGCTTTTAGCCCACCTTCCCTGGATTTCTTTTCTTTCTTTGCTCACAGCAGCTCAGTCATTCTATCCGATCTTGGGCTACCCTAGTCAATTTTATTTGCTTTAAGCATTTGATTTTTTAAATTCCTTTTTGTTTATTCTTCTCCCTATGGTTTAGGAATTTTTTCTTTTGCTTTATTTCTTAGACATGGACTTTGAAATAATAATTTATTCTTAGAAAGAATAAAATAATATATATTCCAATAAAGGTCATTTCTATAAATCAAAAGATAAGTGTCTAAAGCCCTGCTAAGTACCCTCCCACCAACTCTCTACCTTCATCAGTACATCTTGGTTTCATTTTTATTTTTTGCATGTATCTCTAATCACACCATCAGTGGGATAGAAAAATGTGATTAAGAATCATGAGACCAGTGCTTATCCCCTAATCTTAAATTACTTAATTCCATAGTTCTAACCCTATTAATCCTATCCCTAATAGCAAAGGGGCTGTCAAAAAAAAAAAGACTGACTGTCTTAATACAAAAGATAATAATCTTTAGGACATTAAAGTCTGATGTTCCATCCAGGACAAATGATTCCCTTAAAGGTCCCAAAGCTAATACTGACAAACTAGATTTGGTGCTGGACCCTGAGGAAAGGTGCTATCCTAGCAATATAAGCATGTTAAATACCAATAGCCAAAGATGGAATCACTCTCCACACCTATCATTAATTACCTCAAGTAGAGGCTGTTTGACCCAGGGAAGGGAAGATAGGGGAAAACCTGCTAGTAGTTTTATAATATTTTAATTTATATGTTAAGCTCCTATTATATGGGGAAAGAGTTGGATTTTTTCTGCTGAATTCTAGATAGCAGTACTGAAAAGTAAAAGATGGAAAGAAGCAGGTTTAAGCTTAGTGTAAGAAAAACAACTTAACTTAGAGTTATCCAAAAGTGTAATGGAGTACCTAGGGAACTACTAGTTTACCTTCATTGAAACTCTCTAGGCAGAGACTAGATGACCACTTCTCAGGAACATCATCCATGGGGCTCCTGCTCTGGGATGGTGCAGTCTTTTTAGTGGTTGTGTGTTTACTTCCAGCTTTGAAATTCTGTGGCTCAGCTAAAATGAAAGGCTATGTTCTATGTATATTGGTGAACCATAGCTCAGGGCAAGTGAACTTGAAAATAAAAGCAATTTACAACTTTTCATAGGCAGCCTATCAACATTTGCTGACTTTTGCAGAAAACACCCATTCCTTTTTCACTATAGTGTAGGAAAGGTTCCTGTTGACTATGGCAGCAATGATCACTAAAAAAAAGTTCAAAGAGTGATTAGTTCCTCAAACAAGATTATGCCATGGGCTAAAAATCAAGTCTTACCCTCAATACTGAGGACAAAGGGTTTATTCTATGATTTTAATGATTGGGAAAACCCAAAGCTTGAGCTAGATGGAAAAGATCCACTTGAAGTACTTAAAGAATCCCTTGGGAAGCTAACGAGCTACATGACTCTTCCTACCTTGGAATGACTCACCAGCTCATTTGACAGTTGGAAGGAAACTCAGCTCCCAGCCAATCCAATCATATGTAAAAGAAATCCCCACTCTAACATCTGGCAAGTGGTTATCCAGCCTAAGCTTGAACATCTCCAAGAAGAAGGAACCCTCAGCCACTTGAGGCAATCTAATTTGTTTTGAGATAGCCTTAATGTATAGAAAGTTCTTCCTGACCTTTCAACCTAAATTTGTCTCCTTACAATTTTCTAACCAGGGGCAACTAATTGGCCTGGTGAATAGAGGGCTCGCTCTGGGGTCAAAAAGACCTGAGTTTAAATATGGCCTCAGACACTTACTAGCTGTGTGATCTGAGCAAGTCACTTGACCCTGATTGCTCCCATTTCTAGAAAGAAATGGCAAACTACTCCTCTATCTTTGCCAAGAAAATCCTGACTGGGGTCAAGAAGAGTTAGACGTGACTGAAATGACTGAACAATAACAAATTTCCATCCACTGCTCCTGTTTCTGTCCTTTGTGGCCAGATGGAACAGATTCCATCTCTCTAGTACAGAACGACCTTTCAAATATTTGGATACGTCTATCAAGCCATCTTCCACCCCACCCCACCCCCACCCAATCTTGTCTATAAATTAAACATATCTAGTCCCTTCAACAGATCCTCATGTATCATGAAAACAATGCCCTTTATCATCATCAGGATAGATGTTCTAAACAGCCAATCAACAAAAGAGTCTTCAAATTCAACCAATGTTTAGTAAACTAGTACTTTTTGCAAGGTCTCCCCTTGGTGAGACAAAGATAAAAAATAACACTCAGTCCCTATTCATTCCAATTAATAGAGGTAAAATATATACACCAGTAAATGCACAATCATTACATTTAAAAGGTAGAAGATGTTGAGGACAAAAGAGGTAGAAATAAATGTCATAAGAAATTAGAAGAGTGGGAAATTTTATTTAGCCAAAGGGATCAGGAAGAATTTAGAAATGAAAGAAGACTGCAGCAAACTGAGATTTGGGGGTGATGGAGAGTTGTGATAGGTAATGATGTTGAGAACAGTCTGGATGAATTCATAAAAAGCAAAAGGCAAGATTAGTCAAATAACTGTTAATCATATAATCTAGCTGAAACACAGTCTTGAGGAGGGTTAGAGTGATGTAAGACTTGAAAAGTAAGCTGCAACCAGACTATAGTGAGTTTTAAAGGCCAAGCTAGGATTGGACCATAATTCTACATGCTAAGGGGAGCCAGAGAAGGCTTTTGAGCAAGGAATTGATGTGTGCCTTGGGAGGATTATTTTGGCAAGTAAGTGAAGGATGAATGAGAAAGGAACTAGATGCTTAGAGGTTATTATGGTAGCCCAAAGTAAAGGAGCTAAGGGTCTGAACTAGAATAATGATAGTGGAAATGAAGAGGTAGTGGTGTATATGAGAACAATTGTGGAAGCATAACCAATATGACCTGATGATGGATTGTGTCTGAGAAGAGGGAAAAGAAAAAGATAAGTACAGTTATGAAGCTTTGAATCTTAGTGACTGGGAAGGATAGGATTTCTTCTCATTTCCCCAAACAGAGGGCAGATTTCTGACTTCTATGAAAATAGTCTGCTAAGCTTTATAGTTATCAGTCCCAGCTGGACTCATCCCTTGGAATGATATAATTAAAATCAGCAATCAAATATGCCCTATTTCAGCATGTGTAATCATCTCAATGGAGGTGCCACAGAAACATTTATGTGTCCATGATAAAAGGATAGAGATTATGCATGACATGCTTTAGATCCTATTCAATCAATAGCTATTATAGATCATTGAGCTAGAAGGGATCTTCAAAAATCATTTTTTGTAATCCAACCGTGACATTTGACAAATAAGGAAATTAAGACATAAAATAGTCAAATGATTTGCCCAATGTTACATAATCAGTAAAGAGCTGAAGAAACAGGAGTTGCTCAGACCAGAGGGGGAAATCCTACAGCAAGAGAAGTACAACTATTCCCTTTAATATTTGAAAGTTTGCTAAAATTTGGAGGTTTTTTCAAATCTAGTGAGAGCCAGAAATCCTGATCCCCAGATTTCCTCACTCCAAGTGCATTACTCTTTCCACCATACCATATTGCTTCTCTAGAGGTAGATATGTTTCAAATGCCTAGATCAAAAATTACAGTTGTCTACCTGAATTACTACTCCTTATTTTCTCATTGTGTTTTCATCCAAGTTATATGTGCTAGCCTTGTGTATCTCCCAAGACTCTATTCTATCTGCCTTCTCCCTCTACAGTATCTCTTTTGGAGATCTCATCTATATTATCTTTGGGGAAATGATTCTAAGATCTATTTATCTAGCCATAATCTTCCTCCTGACTTAGTCCAATCTCCAACTATCTATTGAATGTCTCAAATTGGGAGTCTTTTAGACATCTTCACTGTAATATCTCAAAACTGAATTAATTATCTTTTGCCCCCCCCAAAAAAAACTCTACTCTGAATAGAACTTCCTTATTATGGAAGAGGGCACTATGTTCCCTACCAATCAGGTTCACAACATCAATGTCATTCCTAATTCTTTACTATCACTTCCATATGCAACTCATCTACCTTGGAAACATAAGCCCCCTTGTCTCCTCTGACTACCCTACAGGACCTCTTCACCTCAAGCATAGACTAGTTTAAAAGCAATTTGATTATAACCCTTGTTACTTCTATTATTCTATACTATTAATTATAACCCTTTTCTTCCACCTTGCAATTAATGCTGTGTATTGGTTTCAATGCAGAAGAGCAGTAAGGGTTAGGCAATTGGTGTTAAGTGATTTACCCAGGGTCAGATAACTAGAAAGTGTATGAAATCAGATTTGAAACCGGTACCTCCTGTCTCTGAGCCTGGCTCTCAGTCCACTGAGTCACCTGGCTGCCCCCATGCATTTAGTTTTTAATCCCCTCTATAGCATGGCCTTTTCCCAGCATCTTTCCAGACTTACACATTACTCCCTTCCATGTACTTTATGGCATATAACACTGACTGACTGGCTATTACTTTATTTTTTATATATTTTATTTTTTACTTTTATTTAATTAGATGATCTAGAATAATTATCCATGGTTACAAGATTCACATTCCCTCCCTCCTCTCCCCCCACACCCTCCCAGATATGATGCACAATTCCTCTGGGTTTAACATGTGCCATCGATCAAGACCCATTTCCTTATTATTCATATTTGCACTAGGTTGATCCTTTAGAGTCCACTTTCCCAGTCATAACCCCACCAACTCATGTGATCAAGTTCCTCTTCAGTGTTTCTTTTCCCACAATTCTTTTTCTGAATGTAGATAGTGTTATTTCTCACATGTCCCTCCAAATAGTTCTGGATCATTGCATTGCCACTAGTAGAGAAGTCCACCACACTTGAATTCACTACAGTGCATCAGACTCTGGGTACAATATTTTCCTGGTTCTGCTCCTTTCTTTCACTCTGCATCAATTCCTGGAGGTCATTCCAGTTCACATGGAACTCCTCCAGTTTATTATTCCTTTGAGCACAGTAGTATTCCATCATCAACAGACACCAAAGTTTGTTCAGCCATTCCCCAATTGGAGGGCATCCTCTCATTTTCCAAACCTTTGCCACCACAAACTGCCCAGCCATGAATACTCTTGCACAAGTCCCTTTCCTTATTATCTCTTTGGGGTACAAGCTTAGCAGTACCATGGCTGGCTCAAAGGGTAGACAGTCCCCTAGTGCCCTTTGGGCATAGCCCCAGACTGCCCTCCAGAATGGCTGGACCAGCTCACAACTCCACCAGCAATGCATCAATGCCCCAACCCTGCCACATTCCCTCCAACATTCACTGCCTTCCCTTGCTATCATGCCGATCAATCCACCAGGTGCCAGGTGACACCTCAGAGGCGTCCCAATTTGCATCTCTCTGACCATAAGAGATCCAGAACACTTCCCCTCATGCCCATAAATAGTTCTGATCTCTCCATCTGAATGGTTTGATTCCCTACACAACTGATCCAGCTCCCTACAAATTTGAGTGACTAGACCCCTGTCAGAGACCCTTGCCATAAAGACCGTCTCCCCACCTGTTGACTCCCCTCTAACCTTGACTGCATTGGCTCTGTCTGTACAAAAACCCTTCAATTCAATGCAATCAAAATTTTCCATTCTGCATCCTGTAATTTTTTTCCAACTCTTGCCTGGTCCCAAAATCTTTCCCTTCCCAAAGATCCAACAAGTACACCACTTTGTGTTCACCCAACTCACCCATTGCTTCCTTCCTCATGTTCAAGTCATTCACCCACTCTGAGCCCATCCTGGTATAGGGTGTGAGATGCCGATCCAAACTCAATCCTTCCCACACAATCCTCCAATCCCCCCAACAGTTTCCACCAAATAGTGGATCCCTGTCCCAAAGCTGGGATCCCCGGGCTCATCATAGACTGTCCTACCGAGGTCACCCACCCCAAGTCCACTACACCGATCCTCCACTCTGTCTCCCAGCCAGCACCACATGGTCCTGATGATCACTGCTCTATAGTACAGCCCAAGATCTGGCATTTTTGGTAGCTTTTTGGTAGTTTGATGGGCATGGCCCCAAATAAGCAAACTAGTTTGGGTAGGGCTGTCATTTCCACCATGTTAGCTCATCCTACCCATGAGCAATCAATGTCCCTCCAAATATCCAGATTCCTGACTGTTACTTTAACAAGGCATTAAATATCCTCCTTTTTTCACTCATTGTCCCCCCAAGCCTGTAATTCTCTCCCTCCTCAACTTTGTCTCCTGGATTTCCTGACTTCCTTCAAGTATCAGTTGAAAATCCTACCTTCTACCAGTCCTCCTCAAAGCTACTGCTTTCCCTCTAAGACTAGCTCCAATTAAATATATATATATACATATATATATGTATATATATATATATATCATATGTGCACCCAGTTGTTGTACATTGCTTTCCCCATTATACTGTGAGCTTCTTAAGGTCAGGGCTTGTCGGTGGACTTCTTTACATCCTCAGAATTTAATACAATGTCCAATAGTAAGCACTTAAAAATGCTTGTTGATTTCCCTTCTTAACAGAATTCATAGAATCTCACTTAAGAATTACTGATATTTTAACCTTTTTTCAAGAATGTAACTTACTGTGTTTTAAATAAATTAGAACTTGAGCAACACTTAAAACTCCTTAAGACTATAGTGGGGAAACATTGGAAATATAAAAACAAAAGATATTAGTAATGTGTATATTTATATATTCATATGAAGAGAGACCATTCCTCATTTTCAATTATGCATACAAAACCTCTATGAATAGAGATAGGATTAGTCACTTCAGGGTGTAGAAAACTTTGATGAAACCCTGAAAAATCTCTCATACTCCTGAGAAATTTATTAAGACTCCCATGATTCAAAGATCATGCTAATAATTGTTTCTATATTTGCATTTATAATTGAAAGAGCATCCTCAAAACTTAAACTCTGATGACACTGGGGACAGTTTATCTCTCAATCTAGCAAATTTTGAAAATAGTATTTCCATAACAGTTCTGTGACTATGAAACATTTCAATACACCATCAAATCTCAGGGAAAACCTATATAAAAATCGAACACTAGACAAATATTTCTATAGATAATGTGCCCTAGCACAATTGGATAAATATGGCTTGAGATTCTTCAAACTTCTATCCCTAAATCAATTACTCTTTTCATGGAAACAGGTGCCATGGTCTCCCTAATCACCAGGGTCATCTGTACTATAGAACCCACTATTTTTTCTTCCATAATTCAGTCAATAATTGCTTTGTGGTCAACAACTGAACTGAAAACATTCATCTACTAATCCTAACACCAAAAAATCCTGATTATCCTCCACCTTACCATCAAAGTGGAGAAAATATATTTATGGAAACCCATCTCAGTGACAAGAGACACCAGTAGTTTTTCATTGTCAGAATGTCAAATAACAGTACCTTCACCTCAGTCTGCCAAGAATTGATCAACACATTTTAGAAAAATTGATCAGCCCATTTTCTAGCACTTTTGACCACTGTCACTTATGTGAAGTCACAAAATGCACAGTACTTTTTTGTAAAGGTGACTTGATGAAGAATATAGACAAAAATCTGTGCCCGTTGTGGTATATGTCTATAATAGGTTATTATTGCACTTTAAGAAATGATGAATATGAAGAATTCAGATAAACTGGGGGAAAATGTTTTAAATGATGTAGAATAAAGGCATTCAAACCAAGAGAACAATAGACACAATGGCTATGATAATAAAAAGGAAGACTACACTTTAAAAAAACAGAATTCAGATTAATACAATAACCATAGAACCCTCTCCCTCCTCTCAGGAGAAAAATAGAACACTATGGATATGGAAAGAAACATACATTGTCAGAAATGGACAATGTGCTGTGTTCCTTTGTCCTACAGTATAATTTTCACAAAATCCAAGATTTAAAATTTTATTTGAGAAAATTTTTTAGGAAAAGAAGTTTGCTAACTACTTGAATCTAGAAAATGAATTGTTTGGTGAAAGATGCCTGCAGAAACCTACACTACATCAGAAGATCCAGAATGAACTTTGCAGTGTAATTGATTGAACTGAAGGGGGTTGAACGCATTTATAATGAATGTAAGCTTTTATGCTAAAGGAGAGTGCCCCCTAATTGGCTTTTTGTCAATGCATCCAGCAAACATTGGTTTTGCTCTTTCTCTCTCTCTCCCTCTTATCCCAATCATAGTTTCCTCTTAGAAGGAATATTGGATACACATGTAGTTAGAAGATTTTTAGAGGTACAAGCTGATTATGTTAAATGATCCAGTGGGGAGATTAGTCTTCCAAAGGATCATAGGGGGAATTGTTAAAATGGGATTAACTCTCCCCTGCCTACTTTTAAATTTTATCAACTAAAAGCGAAGACATCCCTACTTAACATCTAAGTGGGGGAGGTCTTCACCACAACTCATAAATGACTGATTTCCTCTTGGGCAGTCCTAAACAAAGTTATAAACCACTATTGGTTCCTATAAAGTGGGGAAAGGCACAGGAAGTGACACAAATAAGAGTTTTTAAAAGTGGCAAAAACTTTCTGTGACCACTCTTCTTTGTCCTGAGTTTGGATTGTGGAGGAGCTGGGACTCTGGAACTTGAACTGTATTTGGTATGACAGCTCTTGGATTTTCCCCTTCGGACTACCACGTGGGTGAGTGAAAAATCTGACTCATATCCTGGCTTCTGGAGAGATTAATTGCCAGAGGAGGTCACGTGGTTATTCACCACTGGGTCCTCTAGTTAAATGACCCTCTGGCTGAGGGTCCTATGGTGGAAGGTCAACAAGGCCTGCCTGGTTCAAACCAAGCTGGAGTAATTATCTAGTGTGATAGGATAGATACCTTCTCTACCCTCTTTCTCATTTTTCTACTTTACTCTTTCCCTCTACTTTGTAAATAAAGCTACTAAATAAAAAGTCATTTGACTTGAGATATATTAATTTCAGTGACCACATTCTCTTATATTTAGTCAAATCTTAATTTTTAACCCTTATACTACTACTACTTGTGGTAGTTATCAGGAAAGGCATCAATAATGTCTTTAAGTAGGCAAATGGCAAGATATTTTGAAGATACACAATAATGAGGGGAGGGTTAACTATATTTAGCCACTATTGTCCTATGCTTATTAAGCAATTGTAGTAAAGGGTAATGAGTGCTGGACTTGGAATCACAAAATATAGAATCAAATTCTGGCTCTGTGACATTAGGACATTTACTAGGCCAATTTCCTCATCTAGAAAATGGGGCAGTAATACTTATACCACCTATATTATAGACTACTGTGGGATGAAATGTGACAATATGTGGAAAGTGCTAGATACAAATAAATGTTAGCTATCATTACCATTTATCCTAGAATATGCCTTTGAAATGGAAAAGGGAGCTTTTTTTTCAAAAACAACAGTAGCAATAATTAACAGAGATAGAAAGGAATGGAATCATGCCCTGGAACCTTGACAATGCCTATTAGCAAAGGTCAAGAATATTGATAGGCCTAAGAGCTCTAGCAGTTCCTTTGGAGCGTACAGTCAAATAGCCCAACCAGGTTTAAAGATCTACCTTCATTTGTGATAATTTAATAAATGAATGAAAAAATGAAGCTGGATCCCATTGGCCACAGGTGGGATTAAAGATCTTATAAAATCTCTTTCTTTAGATAAGACATATGGAGGAAATTAGCATCCCAAAGATATTTAAGCAAATAGGAATGAAAAGATTGTAATAGAAGACATACTAATTTTGATCAACTAGTCATAGAGATAAGAATGAATGTGTATCAAGTATCATTTCCCCAGGACTTTGAAAAGAGTAGTTAAAAAACTCACAAAATCTCTGACCTCAGAATTCATCTATTATAATCAGTAAACATATACTTATTAAGCACCTATTATGTGTCAACCACATCTAGTCAGAAATTCTCTCTACAACATATTGTTGTCATAATTTTTGAATGGAGAACTATAGGAAAAATAAAAGATCTAGAATATCAAAGGAAATGATGAAAAGTAATAAAGATAAAGGGAGAATATTACTTTCAGACTTCAAACTATATTATAAAACAACAGTTATCAAAACTATCTGTTATTGGTTAAAGGATATAGAGATACATCAGTGGAACAGACTAAACAAGGAGATTCAGAAATAATAGAATTCCATAGCCCAGTGCTGGATAAAGCAGAATATATGTTATCTGGTAGAAAACTTATTTAATAAAAAATGACTACGAAAGCTGGAAAGCAGACTGGCATAAATTTCCTTAACCAATAAAAATATAGATAATAAGACACCCCCAAGTTAACCCTTTATGGAGGTTAGAAGTTCAATTGCACATGTTTTTTTACCTTTCTCAATGTATCAATTGGTTGGGCTGACCCTTTTTTCCTCTGAAAAAAATGCTATTTGTTTTGTGGGATGGCTCTGAGGGAAGGGAAAGAAGAGGGGAGAGATACATGGGATGCTATGGTGATAGAAAAAAACACCAATTAAAAATTGATTTTTTAAAAAAATCTATTGTGATGAGGAATTCCTTCTATCACTTCCTGGCGCAGTCCATTCCCCTCTTGGACTATTCTAATTGTTGTAAAGTTTTTCCTAATAGCAAGCCTTAATTTCCATTTCTACCCATTACTCCTAGTTCTATCTTCTAGGCCAAGATGAATATGTATTTCACATTCCATATACTTATTCCAAATACTTAAAGATTTCTGTCATACCTACACATGTGTGTATCATAAGAGATGGAGTTTTTAGTGAATTTCAAGCTCAATATAAGTAGTTAGTGTGACCTACAATCCAAAAATATCTGAATTCTTATATTGTATTATTCAGTGGGAAAGTATTTTTTGTTCTTGTTTAGTCATGCCTGACTCTTCATGACCCCATTATGAGGTTTTCTTAGCAAATATAGTGGAATAGTCTGTTATTTCCTTCTCTAGTAGATTAAAGAAGCAGGGGATAAGTGATTTGCCCAGGGTCACATAGATAGTAAATGTCTAAAGCCAGATTTGAACTCAGGTCTTCTTGACTCCAGGCCCAGTGCTCTTGCTGCCACTGAAAAAGTATTTAAGAGCTTACTATGTATCAAGCATAATTCCTAAAATTTTAGATGTGCCTCTATAATCTCTCTGTCAAATAGTCTCTGAAGCATTGGTCAGTTCAGTGGACAATATTTTAGCAATGTCACAGGAAAATTAAAAGGAATCCAGAAAAGGGCAGAATAGGGAGAAGATTGGAGACCACGAGTCAATTGAAAGTGATAGATCTATCTCTACCTATATATCCATAGAAAGAAATTGGACTAGTTCTGATTGGTCCTAGAAGAATGACTAAATCTATAGAGATAAATCTATCACTTTCAATATTTTGGGTTACTGAGTCTAAAAAAGATTGGATCAAAATAAAATGGCAACTTAATTCTATTAGGGCGATCATATGATGGAATGTAAAGAACATTGAAATTTAAAGTTATAGAACCTACTTATTTATACTGGGTTTGAAATTCACTAAAACCCCTAGACCTTTTTCGCATGAATTCTGTTTAGCCATAAGTTTCCTCTTATTCTATCCTCATTCAGTTAAACCAAAGTGTAGAATCTTACATTTATCTCCATTAAATTTTATTTTATCACTGATTTCCAGTTGGAAGAGGTCTTAGATGTCATTTAATCCAAGGCCTTAATCTTTTAAACCCTCCTCTGCTGTCTTGGTATCAGTGCTAAGACAGAAGAATGGCAAAGGCTAGGCAATCAGGTTTAAGTTACTTGCCCAGATCATGCAGCGAGGAAGTGTCTGAGGCCAGATGTGCAATCAGGTTCTCCTGACTTCAGGCCTGGCACTCAATCTACCATGGTACCTAGTTGCCCCCCTAAGGCCTTCATTTTGCAGAAATAGAATCTGAGGCTCAGAGGAGATGAGTGACTTGCCAAAGATCCCAAAAGTATAATATGGCAGAGTTAGGATTGAAATATTGATACTTTAACTAGTGTTCTTTATATTCCACCACATTATATTCCTGATAGAATCATGTTGCCATTTTATTTTGATTCAAACTTTTTTAGATTCAGTTATTCAAAATATTGACAATTACTCTCAATTTTGTGTCTTTTGGAAATTTGATGTCTTCATTCAAATCATTGAGACAGAGATGGGGAATTAACCAATAATTTCATTAGTATAAGGAACTCTCTACTTATGAAATTTCTTTTACAAATGCAGTCCAGAACCTGCTTTTGACCTTAAAGAATGAGCTAATATACCAAGAAGTTAAGTGACTTACCCAGGGTGACTTAGCCAGTGGGTGAGTGATACAGGGCTTGAATTGGTCCTCCTGACTATTTTAGATAAGCTTTGTATGAACTATGGCAAATAGTTGTTATTAATGTTAAATAGCACAAAGCCAAGAACACTCTACTAGGGACTCTATCCAAGGTGGCATTAATACATTAATGGATATTCTTTGAGTTCAATCAGTTGAACTGTTAAACATCCACCTACTTATACTTTATCTAAGCAAAGGTCATCCATCTTGGACATAAGGATACTTATAAGGAACTTGGGAAAATGCTTTATCAAAATCCAGTGATACTAGAACTAAATCATTTCTCTCATCTAGTCAGTATGATAATCATGTTCAAAAAAGAGATGAGATTAATTTGTCATAACCTGCCTTTAAAGGCAAGACATCCATAAGCCTTCCAAACTTTGAGCTGCTGCCCTACATAAGTTTTGGAAGAGCATCATATAAAGGAGATAGACTTGTTCTGTTGAGTACCAGAAGGCAGATCTAGGAGCAGTCAGTGAAATTTGCAGAAAGACAGGCTTTGGTTCCTGATGAGGAACAATTTAAAATCAGAGCTGCTCAGAAGTAGAATGGGTTCACCTGATAGGTTGTGAGTTCTCCAACATTATAGATCTCAAAGTAGAACCTAAATTATCCCTTGTAGGATAGTTTTAGAGGGGATTATTATTCATATTGAGTTTTATTCGAACCCAAAATTTCTTAACCTAGCATCCATGGACTTTAAAAAATATTTTATGTGTTGCATTTTAATTTATTGGATTCCTTTGGAATTCTATAAGTTTTTTTAAAACATATTTAAAGGAGTCTATAGACTGACAAAGATATTCATAACACAAAACAGATTAAGAACCTCTGGATAAGACTATCTCTTCCAATCCAAATATTTATAATTTTATCCCCAAGCTAACTCTGGTTCTGTATTCATTGGTGGAATTGCTGGTCTCTGTTACCAAATGATGGATTAAATCACAGTTATAATTTACTTTTCATTAATAAGAATTTATTTTTGTTTCTTGCTTCTTTATTACTCTAACATCCCAGACATATAATTTTTAGAATCTAAATATTAACAATTAGAAGTATTTTTCTGAGTATACACTGTTTGAAAAGGACAAAGAAAATCCAGGGGGCCAAGTCAGGTCTCTGGGATGTTTGCAATATAATTGCTATTGCTTTTTTGCTCTTAGCTCAATATTGATTTTTTGCCAACATATAAAGCTATTTACTTGTAGTTATTATTACAAATACAGTAACAAAATATTAATTTTATGTAGCAATAGACATGTATAATATGCTTTAAAGTCTGAACATCTCCTGGTAAGATTTCAAATATCCTACATAAAGAATTTGAAATTTGTACAATCAGCTATCAACTGTTCAAATCTAACAAGTATGTGTAGCCTGGAGGAGGTGAAAGATAAATATTCCAATGTATCGGTACACAGGAATGCTACAGCATGTGGAAGAAACTGAATTTTGCCTGCAGGAAAACACAATATGTTTATTACCATCTGCCTTGACAAGGAGAACATATAAATGCAATGTCTGAGGAAGAAATAATGTAAACCAAATATTTTCCTATATTTTTTAGGTTTTCATTTCCTTGGTGATGAATCCGATTGACCTAAATATTTAATAACACCTCCTGCCTAACTCCAACAGGCCTGAGGTTGTATAATTCAATCCAAGTACATTATAACTTAAGATGTACTAAATGTAGTTCTCATTACTCCATATCATATTCCAAATCAGTTTCATTCAACAAATATTTATTAAGTACTCACAACGAATAAGGAACATTTATTAAGTATTTACTATGTGAAGAGCTAGGGATATGCATCTGAAAATGAAAGTCTGCTCTAAAGGAACTGGCATTCTAATGGGGGAATGCACTGAGTTCATAGATAAATAATTATGAATTTGTTCAAGGAGTATGAGAGCACTAACTACTAAGGGAACCAGAAAATACTTCTAGAAGTTGGTACCTTACCCATGAAAGAAACTTGGGATCTATAAAGGTGGGCTGAAGAGAGTGTATGTTGTAATGATGGGGAAAGACCCATCATTATGACATAAAGACAGGAATTATAAAGTTGAGTTTGATGAATAAAAATTTTGTCACCTTAACCAATTGTTCTGAATGCACTGATTCAGATGGAATCTTGAATGTGTGGAGGAGAATATGTAATGGGAAATAAATTTAGAAAGGGATGTGGAAACCAGATTATACAGGACTTTTAATATTAGGCTAAGGGTCTTATATGTTTTACTAGCATAACCCAAGCACTGTTTGTCTGTTGATTCATAAGGATTAGGGCTCAACAAGTCAAAAGTTTGATGGCTGTTAACCTGATCTTATATGTTTTCTTCCACCAAAGTTCTTGAGAACTTCTAATGGAAATTAAAATCAGTTTGCCTCGTGATAATATACAAGTCAGGAATGATATCCTGAAATATATAAAATAATTTATCAGGATAAGATTTTAAAACAAACTAAAAGGGAGAAATCTCAGATTTCATTCCTAAATGAGTATAACCTTATCCCAGTTTTTCATCAGATTAAGAAAGTAGCTTCCCTAAGACTCATGCCTCCAAAGTAAGAGAAACACAGGTTAGCCCTGGGTATTGACTGAAACAAATATTGTCCCATTCTACCCAACCCAGTACCTAGATCTCTGTTCAGATCATCAAGTGGTCCTTGCATGTCTACCATAGCTCAGACATTTTCTTCCCAAGCTCTGTGTAGCCTCATTAACATTACAGGGTTCCTGAGTTGTTGGATGATTGAGTTTTGGTCATGCCTGTGGACCTTCTAATAGCCCCAGCCAATTATCTATTTTCATAGAATTCCCCCTTTTGATAGTCATAGTACATATCTCAGTTGCATAGCTCCATCGGGAAAATGGTTTTGCTTTCTTATAGTTGAGCTCATGCCTTTGGAGACCAAGGCTTCATGGAGAATGTAGTCTTGGTCCTGCCTTACAACCATGGTTCATACTACTTGCCCTATCCATGTAAACAGAGGAAACACAAAATAGGAGTATTTCTTAACAGATCTACTACACTAAATGTAATTGGAAATCAATACATATTTTTGAGCATGAAAGTACTGCTATCCCTCAGAAAAATGACTTTGGCATTTGTGTAGAAAATAGATTGGAAGAGAAAGAGGCTAGAAGCAGGGGAATGGAATAGGAAGCTACTTCTCTAATACTGGAAAGATTTGGCAAAAGTTTGAAATAAGGTAGTGGCCATGTGAGTGAATAAAAAAAGATATCCAAGGAGTATTGCAGAAATAGGACTGACAAAACTTGGCAAGGTGTTGAATATAAGAGTGGTGATGGAAGAGTAAAAAATAAAGACAGTTTCCTTATGAAAATCTTCCTCTCAGGAACTTTCATCCATTACTCCTAGTACTATCCTTTGAGACCAAGTATAACAAGTTTAATACCTATTGTAAATATCATCCTGTCAAATATATGTAGACTCTCTTGGCATTTCTTTCCTCATTTGTAAAATTAGGGAGTAAATTAAATGACCTTCAAGGTTCTATCCACCTCTATTATCTGAAAGCCTCTTACCATCTTGATCACTCTTCTCTGGTTATTTTTCATTTGTATTCCCAGCAAAATTCCACAATGCTAGGTTGCTAAGTAGGTTGCACAGAGTAAGTTGCTAAGAATCTTGACTTATTATGTCTTTCTTAAAATGACCTAGAAATAAATGAAATGTTCAAATTTTAACTAAGAAAAATCACAGCAACTTTTAAAATAATAGACCCTATATGTCATTATTTAGTATAAAATCACATTAGGTCAGGTTTTTTTTTTACTGCTAAGTTATGCTTAGTTATGTTTAATTCATTTGAATCCACTATTTAAATTCACTAAAACACCAAGGCTTTTTATTTTTTTCAGATGAACTGCTGTCTAGCTATGCTTTACCTATCTTGTACCTACAAACTTGACTTTTGAACTCAAGTTTAGGAGTTTATATATATATATATATATATGTATATATATATATATATAATTTCTTCTTACTATATTTAGCCCAATGTCCTAGTGCAGTGAGATCTTTTGGAACCTTATCTCTATAATACAATGTGATAGCTTTCCTTTCTATATCCAAATTTGATGTCTTCCTTTTATTGGAACAATAATAAAAATGTTGATTAGTTCAACACCATGGATAGCTCCCTAAGGCTTTCCACTAAAACTATCTTCTAAGTTGAGGTCAAGTCATCCTTATATCAAAAAAAATTCCAATTTGTCCACAATAACCTGACAGACTTTTTAAAATAATTTGGTGAAATCTAGGTAAACCATATCTACAACATTCCACAGATTGTCAAGTTACCCAGCCTATTTTCTCAGAGACTAGCAATAACCTTATTGGCATTTTGCCTACTAAGAAAGAATTAGTTAGCACTAATTTTGCTAAAATTTGGGCTGCTAAAGTAAAGGAAACCATCCCCAAAACATTCAGTAAAACAAATAGTGTAGTTTTTGTTTTCCTTTCATAGCATAGTCACTATCTGAAGGGAGGATAAAATTGCATTTAAAATTGCATTTGAAAATAGATTTATCTAGCTATAAGTCAAAACAAGAAGCAAATAAACCAACTGGAAATATAATCAAAACTGTTGGCTAAAGACTATTTTTCTTTGTCCTCCCTTTGACAGACAGTTTAGCTCACACTACTCCATACCAATAAGTATCTGAATTCAAAATGGCCAAACCCTTACAAAAAGTTGATTATCAGTTAAGCACATCATGGCATAAATACATAATTACTAGACAAATACCAAGATGGCTATCTTCATTTCCACTCATGTTTGTTATCAAAGGACTGAACACTCAGAGATGTGATCTCCTAGTTAGTTAGGTCTTTAAAAATAATTATATATATATTTTATCTTACATTCTTTAAATATGTGATTTATAAGAATAGTCTATTTTAAAATATGGTTTTACTAAATAATGATTCATTTTACAAACAACTTCTCTAGAGTTTATTTTTAAGGTTATATATATATATATATAAAGGATATATACATATACATGTGTAAATATATGTAATAATTTATCTGTATTATATTTGAACCAAAAGGTTCAGTATAGTTTATAAAAGAACCCTAAATCAATCAAAAAGCATTCATTAATCACTTACAATTTTGCACACTCTATAGTAAACTCAGAGAAACAAAGACATCACTAAGAGAAATGGGCAGAGAAATAGGGTGGGGCAGGATTTGGAATGATCATTAGCAAAGCATACAACTGTCATGATTCAATTGAATGTATTTGTTGATAGTAAATGTGTTATTGTCTCTGATCAGAAATGAAATCTGGGTCCATTTATGGAGCTCTCTCTCTTTTTACATAGTAGGACTATAGAAGACTCAGAAATTTGACATTCATATATACAGAATCTAGTTGGCTCTTCTGATTGCACTCAGAACACGAACTGGGGATGGGGAGGGCAGGAGGCACATAAAATGTTGCCTTGTGGTGCTGAAATGTAGAGAGAGCTGATAATCTCATTTGTCAACAAACATTTATTATGCAACTCATATATAGCAGACATAGCACTTAAATACTGGAAAAACAAAGAAGGCAAAACAGTACTTAATATCAAGGGGTTAGTATTTTAGTGCCTAGTATAATTTTTTTTTAATTTAATTAAATGTTTTAAATTTTTTCAATGGTTACATAATTCTTGTTGTTTCCCTCCCCTCTTCCCTCCCCCCTCTGGAAGTTAACAAGGAATTTCACTGGGTTATACTTATATTATCACTCAATACCTATTTCCATATTATTCATTTTTGTAGCAATCTTTTAAAACCAAAACCCCAAATCATATACCCATATAAACAAATAATAAATCATATGTTTTCTTCTGGATTTCTACTAAGGGGTTAGTATTCTAATAAGATAGACAACATACAAAACCCCCCAACTAATACAAGGTGTGATAGATACAATATACTATGATAAAGAAATAGGCAATGAGAGAGAAATTTATATAGATGAAATAGCTATATAGATAGACATAGATGTAGACATAACTATATGGCTAGGGAGATCATTACAAGCATGGGAGATCCAGTCAGAAGAGTACATGTGTTTTGTAAGGAACAACAAATAGGCAGAACTAGCTGGATTATAGAATATGTGGAGGGGAGAAAAGTTTCAGAAGCCTGAAAAAGGAGGAAGAAGTCAAGTTACAAAGGTCTTTTAAAAGTCAAACAGAGAATTTTCTATTTGAAACTGGAGGTAATAAAGGGCCACTAGAGATTCTTGGGGGCAGCTAGATGGCATAATCAGTCTGAAATCAGTGAGACTCGAGTTCAAATTCAGCCTTAGACACTTACAGTCACTATTCTGGTTAAGTCATTTAATCTCTGTTTGCCTTAACCCACTGGAGAAAGAATGGCAAACCACTACAATTTCTTTGCCAAGAAAACTCCAAAGAGCATAGTCCATGAGATTATGAAAAATTGGACACAACTGATTGAATAACAATAAAAGGCTCTTGAGCTGTGGGCTACTTGGTCATACCTGTGCTATAAGATCACTTTGGTAGCAGAGTAGAAAATGAATTGGATCAGGGAGAGACATTCCAGTTTATGCTTTTTCTCCTAGATAGTTGCATTATCAATCACCACCTGACTCCTTCAGCTATTAAAAAAAAACACCTCACAGTCTCCTGGGGTTTCTTTCCCATCCCACCCCACAGTGCTTCCATACCTATCTACCTGCCATGGCCCATTCCCTGTCCCAGATGTAAAAATCTCTGGTTAAACTTTGCTAGCTTTGCCAAAACCTATATGTGTAAGAGGACACTAGAAACCAAAGTTCACATATAATTTTGATGGATCAAAAATCAGTTTCAGCAGCCTCTGCCTAGCAATCACTCATGGATTCTACTTCATCCCCTCAGTCTCATATTCAGAAACCTCTTCCCCCATTTCTCTCTCTCCCTCCCTCTTTCCCTCTCTCTCTCTCTCTCTCTCTCTCTCTCTCTCTCTCTCTCTCTCTCTCTCTCTCTCTCAATCTCTCTCTCTCTTTCTCTCTTTCTCTCTCTATCTCTCTCTTTCTCTCTTCCCCTCTCTTTCTCTCTCTCCCTTTTTCCTCATTTCCCCTCCCTCTCTCCTTCCTTCTCCCTTCTCTCTCCCTCCCTCTCTCCCTTTCTCTCTCTCTCTGTTTCTCTCTCTGTCTCTCTCTGTCTCTCTCTCTGTCTCTCTCTCTCTGTGTCTCTCTCTGTCTCTCTGTCTTTCTGTCTCTCTCTCTCTCACACACACACACACACAGACACACCTCTCACTAACTCAAACTCGTTGAAAATTCAAACTCGTTGAAAATTCTCCCTTTCCTTTAGCACCAACTCAGTCATTTTAGCTCTAATGTTAATTCAGAATTGTGGGAAATGGACCCTGGAAAATATCTAATTCAATTAATTCCTGAACCAAAATCTTCTTGATAACACAAGTGAAAGTAGATCATCTAGACTTTTCTGGAAGACTTCTAGTGAGGGGCAATTTACTATCTCCAAAGGAAGCTCATTCCACTTCTAGGCTTGGTAAGGTTACAATGAACCTAGATCTACCTCTTTACAGTTTCTACTCATTTCTTCTAACCAAATCAAGCAAGTTTAGTCCATCTTCAATGTGACAGCTTTTTTCATGTATTTTAGGAACTCTCCCTGCAACTAAGACTTCTTTTATATTTTTGCAAAAGCACCCTAGTTCCTCCATGTAATCCTTATAAGCCATACATAACCTTCAGAGTTCTCATGTTTTCAGTTGTCTTCCTCTGCCTGTTCTTCAATTAATCAATATCCTTCACAAAATTTAGCATTCTAAAACTAAGCAAAACATTCTAAATATGTCCTGATCAGAGTAAAATATAATATGACTAAACTCTTTATTCCAGTGTTATGCTTTTCCTAATTCTGTCTAAGGTCACATTTTGGGGTGGGAAAGGGAAATAAGATTAATAATGTGTATTCATAATGTTGTTGCTTCATTTTGAAATTGTAATTCATTGAAATCACAATATTTTTTTAAATATTATTTTATTTGGTCGTTTTCATACATTAAAATCACAATATTTTTAAAAGAAATTCTTTCTAATCATATCTAGCCATTATTTGATCTAGGACCAAATAAGGAAACATAGGCAGACATCCCTGTAAACTTTTAAATACTATATTTATGTTAGGTCCTATTATTATGACCTTCCCATTCTATACTTAAGAAATTGAATTTTATACCAATTATAAAACTTTATATTTTTCTTTACTAAATTCAAGTTCTTTGGGGATTCTATTTCTCTTTTTTGTGTATTATCTATCCCTTCCAGGTATACCCTTACCTTCCATCTTAGAATCAATACTGTGTATTGGTTCTAAGGTAGAAGAGTAATAAGGGCTAGGCAATGGGGGTTAAATGACTTGCCAGAGTCAGTTAGGAAGTGTCTGAGGCCAGATTTTAATACAGGACCTCCTGTCTCTGGGCCAGGCTCTCAATCCACTGAACCACCTAGCTCCACCCCCCTCCCAGATTCTTTGCAGTTCTGTAGGTCACTAAAACATTTAAAATAATACATGGCTAACCACAGGTTCCTGGGGAACTCTACTAATGAGTGACTTCCAGATTGACATCCAACCACTAATTCTTTGTGTTTAGCAACTCAATCAGTTCTTAATCTATTCAACTGTAAGATGATTTAACCCATGCCATTCCATCTTATCCATAAGCATATAATGATACTGTGGCAAAATATATGCTAAAATTAAAGTGAATTGAGGCAGTTTGTTACACTGAACTAAAACTTTGTTTAGAATTGGAGAACATAAGTTTGAATCCTGATTTTACCACTTAAAAACTCTGTAGCCTTGGGCATATCACTTTCTCTCTATGAGATTTAGTTTTCTCATCTGTAAAATGTGAAATAGGTGATATCATTATCCCCATTTTAAAGATGAGGAAATTGACCATAGAGAAGTTGAATGTCCTTTCATGGATCACATTATGCTTGAGTATCTAATAAGCAATACTCAAACTCAGATCTTCTTGGCTTACAAGTTCAACATCCTATCCATTCTGCTAAACTTCCTTTTAACTGCCAGATGAATGGAGCAAATACTAGCGATTCAAAGAAATAAAATATTATTTTAGATTGGGAATGCTCCATGGCAGAAAAATGATGACATTTCAAGCCAATGGTGAGAAACCCAGCAAAGATCTTGTATATGAGTGAATTTAGAACCATAACCACTGTGGGAAACTCTAAGATAATCCAGTTTATGACACTTCAGTACTGATATAAGAGTCACTGTCAAGGTAGGAAAGGGACCATTTTTTCCCAGGGATACCTAGGCCACATATGCAAATAACATCTGTTCCTTTGAGACTTATGTTAATTGAACTGAGAATGTTAGAGTACAAGAAGAAGGATAAAATTAAGGTTGCAGCTGGGTTTAGGAGAATTAGGAGCAAAGAAAGCTTTTGAGAATAAGCAGCAGCTGTAGCATGTTTTGTATTTTTGTGAGTGAAGTAGACATATATATAACCAGTAGATGAGCTATCTTCAGTGGGGAAAAACAGGCACAATGACCATGTACCAGGAACTTATGGGAGATGCTCATGACTGGGAAGTAGATGATCAGCTAAACAGGCAGTCAGACCTTTAATGCCATAAAATCAAGATAGTCTCCCTACCAGAGTGTAGGCTAAGTGCTGAAAATTTGCTTATCTTCTCTATTCCTGGAGCTGTGATTATTAGAGGAAATATTTTTCCCAAACTGTTCTGGAAGGCAAGAGATAGAAGAGAAAGTGTTCATTCAGAAATATGTGCCAAT
Organism: Monodelphis domestica; assembly: GCF_027887165.1. NCBI lineage: Eukaryota > Metazoa > Chordata > Mammalia > Didelphimorphia > Didelphidae > Monodelphis > Monodelphis domestica. The sequence continues at coordinate 71,638,665 of NC_077232.1, forward strand.
GTTGTTTTCCTTTTCCTTGATAAGTTAATTTAAATCCTGATGAAATGTAACAGTTTTTGTCTAGGTTTGTTACTATGGTGATTCACTAAATATATAGACCTGAGTTGACTTTACAATGTCCCATTTTCTCCCTGAATGGGTGTAAAATGCAACAGATGAGGCTAATTATTTCCATTATTTGAACATAAATCTAAAAGCATCAAGAGATAGCCTCTATAGACTACACTTTGATATTTCTATGGACCTATAAACTCATTTATATATGCATACTCTTTCCACTGATGCAGAGTACAACCCATTCATTCTTTACCCCTTTTGTCATCTTCTGAATTTTTCACAAGCCACAACATGCTGGGAACTTGTTCTTGATCACATGATATTCCTTAAGTAGCAATGTGCCTCAAAAAAATGTCTGTGGGCAATTCTTCATTCTCATTAAATGTTTGCTCTTCTTCCTTTCCAATAATACATCTCTGATATTCTCTCTTATGCTACTTCTGGCACACAATTTCACTCATGAAGCCTATTTATTCCCACTCTGTGTTTTTCCAGTGCCCTTTGGATGATACCCAATTTTGATTCTTCAGAGATTGTGGTATTCCATAATTATGATTTTCTGTCACATAATATCACTGAAAGGATGTTGATGCCTAAAGATGGGCTATTAGTTCAGGAAGAAGCTTGAGGTCATTGAAAGCACTGTGTAATTTCCCAGACTTAATCCAGGCCACTCCTTTCTCCCTTTTAACTTTGAACATAATAATTGATGATCAATCTAAAGCATTTGTTTAAGGCATACATACAGATAAATCAGCTCTATGGGCAATCTATCCATCTATGTATATAAGCCTAGACAGCAGGTAGGCTTCACCTTCTTGGGTTTTCCTGTGTAGCTAATTAAACTGAATTCTTCTAAGTGACTTCATTTAGAAAGCTCTGTAACAGTAAATTCTGGGACCTAACATCATGAGAATGATGCCATCTGCAGAGTAGCACCTCACATTCTCTCTGCTCCTCAAATTGGATTCTTATCTAGACATCCTCTCTGACAGTGGCAAGAACCTTTGTTGACAATGCATTTCCTTGCTTTATGTTTTGATTAATATTAATTGGTAGTGAATGGACAATCAAAGTTTCCTTACTCCTTTATCTACATAATCTTCATATTTGCTTAGATAATACTTTGTTGGAGGATAGTCTTTAAGCTTGAATTGAGTTTCTCTAAATCAAATGTTTATGCATTTATATCAAGCAAACAATAACTACAATAAAATCCTATATTTTGTGTGCTTTCCTATTAATTTTGTGTGCTTTCCTATTACTTTTGTGTCTGTAAGTATGTGATCTGCTGGAGAGTATTTTTATGAAAAACTGACTATTCTTGCCTTACATTTTCATCAAAGATGTCATCCATCTGTGTATAAATCATTCTTATAAAATTGTTATAGAAATGAGAAAGTAGCTACATGGGTTGGTTAATAGTATTGATTTTCTGTTACCTTTTTTTCCAATAGTAATAATGTCCTTGATTTTCCCAGTTGTTTGGTATTATTCTTTCTTTCAGATATTTTGACAATGCATCCCTCAACACCCTCAAAATGGCACAGACTACAGCTTAATCTTCCTCTGTGTATTCTTGGCCAGATCCAGCTGCTCCTACTGTCTGTTTGCTTTAAGGTCATTTCTACATCTTTTTTGGAGCTATGAGCTCATTAATATGTGTGCATATTCTTTCCATTGATGCAGCCTATCAAGATTGTGATATCAGAATCCAAATGTGGAAGCTCCCTTGTTATTGATGAAAAGAACAGTTTATTATGAGTCTTGACAGATTTCCCCCCATATTGTCACTATTTGTTGTCTTCCTTCATGTTTTATCTTTGAATACTCTTGGGATGATCTGGCTTAACTAGGTCTCAAGACAAGCTTTCTATATACTAGTTTTCCCATTTACTAATTTTGTACCTTAATGAGATGCTACCATTGAGATGATATTCCACCATCCTTCACTGTAGGATTTTGTAGATGAGTTTATATCCTAAAGCAATTTTGCCCATTGCTTCCATAGCTTTTGACTTGGCAAGGACATCAAGTACCGACTAGTTAAGGCAGTTCTAGTCCCTTTTACTCTCCTCATTATAGTGAAATAATTAAGGGGGAAATAACCCAAATAAAATTAAAGAGCCAAACTGCTCTAGTAGAAAGAATATTATTGGTATTGAGTGTCCTGGCTGTAACACATCATGTGGCTTTGAGAAACCTCTTCACTAACTCTCATTTTCAACATCTAAAAATGATTGAAGTGATTCTCTACCACCCACCTCATCATTAGTGCAAGGAAAATATTTTGTAAATTATAAAGTACTAGAAAAGTATGCCCTATTGTTACTAATTATCAGAACTAGAGACTGGTACATCCCAAGTTCTGAATATCAGGTGGGAATATACATAGCAGCACACTATAAGTAAAAGGTGGATAACCGATCTAGGGTAAGACACAGCAAAATCTGGAAGAGCAATGGACAAAACCTACCTCTCTGTCAGAGGTGTTGATCTGCTGCAAAACCTGTGTATTTCAGGTTCAATTTAGGGATGAAATGAGGCACTTATAAGTCATAGAATATTTTACACAATTTTTACATGACAAATTTTACAATTTACCCTAATATGTTAAGGATATGAAGCAAGGATACAGTAATGCTTGGCTTTTCCAGACTAGACTTACTCCCGACCATGTACACTTCACAACAGATTATTGTAAGTTTCACTGTGACTCCTGCTACCCGGTCAACCTGAAACTCTAAATTACCAGCCTAAGGTAAGAAAGAGTTAATTGGGACTTGGCTCCTGCTTCACAAAAATTTTTTAAACCCTAAGATTTCACCCCAAAAAGTTACATTTACCAAGGACTTTCTTATCAAGGACTGCCGAGACTTCACAATTGTTATCCTTTTCCCCTACCTCACCCCAATCAGCTTTTGCAAGTTCTCTAGCTCTTGGTTGTTTATATTAAGTTCAGAGAGTCTGATCTGATTCTCTAAAGGCAACTGTGCTGACTTGTTTGCTCTTGCTCACCTGTACTGACTTATCCAATCCTATAATCTGCTCACTCACCAAAACAGAGGGTACCACTTACTACTATTCATCTATCTACATACCATCTCCATCTACAAAGATAGAGATCTTTGCCAATTGTGCATGCTCTGCTTCATTGCTTGGTGTTATGGATGCCAGAAATAGAACTGGCAAGTGCCAATAACTAGAGGAGGCCTTGATTAAGGGTAGAAGAGTGAATTCTCAAAAGGACAAGGCAGGTAAGCCTCCGGCAGAGAAAAGCATATGTAATTCAAAGGTTGGGTTTAGAGATACAAGCAATGGCAGGACACTGATGGATTAATTCCAAGGGATTAGGTCTAATAGGTGAGTCAGTTGCCATTTAAAGAATTCAAAGCAGAGAATCTGCCAAAGATTAGGAAATCAGGGTAGTGAGGGTCCAGAGGTAATATTCTATCTGAATGCAAGCTGTTTCCTAGTACCTTGGGTGTCTCAGTTCTGTAATTATGCATGCCCAGCCCTGGCTGATACTGTCACTCTGCTACAGCCTTCTCTGTTGACTCAGGAAACTCCTCCCTACCCCCATTAATATTTGTAAATTTGCTCATAGCTTTTAATTAAACCTAGAGAAATCATCCCCAAGCTGTAATTAGAGAAAACAAGGGAGAGTTGTGGATAGAATGGAGAAGTGGGCACTGAAATGGGTATCTACATATCATGGAAACAGTCAAAGAAAGGGGACACAATAATTAGAGCTTGGGAGTAACAGATTTTAGAACTCAAGCAAGATCATGAATCAAATTCAGAGATAAAGTAGGTCCATGAGGTTCTGGGTCCAGTTGAGGTTTTAATGATCATAGTAGTTTTGAAAGGAGTAAAGGACAGGGCTCCCTGGATGGGATCCAAGCAAAAAGTACCCCCATGTTGAATAACTACTTCCTTCCCAAATTATTTGGACTCTACTTCTTTTGCTTGGATTCCAAAGGTCACCTATTTCTCTTCACCTTCAACTTCAACTTGAATATACATTCATTAATGAAGTGCATATACAGCTCACTGGGCTAAAAAGTTACATAAGGCATACTCCTTGCCCTTCCTCAAGAAGCCAACAATGTAATAGATCTAACAAAATAAAAAAGTAAGAGGGGAATATCTCCCAAAGAGAAGGTAATAAACTAATGAGGAGAAGAGAATGTTTAGAAGTTAGATGTAGTTAGAAGAGAATGAAAAGTAGGAGAAAAGGAGACACAAAGAAGAAGGGAAACAAATAAGAAATTCCTCAAAGAAAAAAATTGTCAATACCAGAATTTTAGACTTGGGAGGAACCTTAGAGATCATCTATTTCAAGCCCTTCCCTTAACCCCAATGTAGAAAATTAACAGAAGAATAAAGTACAGAATAAGTTATCTGGGATAATATAACAGTTCTTTGGGGTCTTTAGGAGGCATAAACATTGATTATTTTTTTCATTTATTTCCCCATGTAATATAGGGAAGTCTCAAAAGAGCTAAAAGGGCAACACAGAAGAATAAACTATCACAAATGCAATATTTAAAAGAGATATAGCATTAAAATCCTTTACACATACAAAATATAAAATGAATGACTATGATTTTTATCAAATTAAAAAGGTTTTGTACAAAAAAACACAGTACAACCAAAATTAGAAGGAAGGCAACAAACTAGGAAAACATTTTTATAACAAAGTTCTCTGACAAAGGTTTAATTTCTCAAATATATAAGGAACTAAGTCAAATTTACAAAAAAAAAGCCATTCCCCAATAGATAAATGGTCAAGGAACATGAAGAGGCAGTTTTCACATGAAGAAATCAAAACTATCAAAAAGCACATGAAAAGGTGTTCTAAATCCCTCCTGATTAAAGAAATGCATATTAAAACAACATCGCGTACTACCTCATACCTATTAGATTGGCCGATATGGCAACAAAGGAAAGTGATAATTGTTGGAAGGAATGTGGCAAAATTTAGACACTAATACACTGCTAGTAGAGTTGGGAATTGGTCCAACTATCCTAGAGGGCAATTTGGAGTTATGCTCAAAGGGCTTTAAAAGAATGCCTGCCTTTTGATCCAGATCTCCTGCTGGGTTTGTACCCCAAAGATATAATAAGGAAAAATACTTGTATAAAAATAGTTATAGTCACACTTTGTGGTGGCAAAAAAAAATGGAAAATGAGGGGATGCCCTTCAATTAGGGAATGGCTGAACAAATTGTGGTATTTGTTGGTGATGGAATACTATTGTGCTCAAAGGAATAATGAACTGGAGGAATTCCATGTGAACTGGAATGACTTCCAGGAAGTGTTGCAGAGTGAAAGGAGCAGAACCAGGAGAACATTGTACACAGAGACTGATACACTGTGGTACAATCAAATGTAATGAACTTCTCTACTAGCAGCAATGCAATGACCCAAGACAATCCAGAGGAACTTATGAGAAAGAACACTATCCACATGCAGAGAAAGAACTGTAGGAACAGGAATGCAGAAGAAAAACATATGATTGATCATGTGGTTTGATGGGGATGTGATTGGGGTTTTGATGTTAAATGTTCACTCTATTGCAAATATGGATAACATGGAAATAGGTTTTGAACAATGATACATGTATAACCCAGTGAAATTACTTGTCAGCTCTGGGAGGAGGGAGGGAAGAGGGATGGGAAAAATCATGAATCATGTAACCATGGGAAAATATTGTAAATTTTAAAAATAAAAATAAAATTCTTTGTACACAGTAGACACTCAATAAATGTTTGTCAATTAGTAGCATGATAGCCTTAATGCTACTAAGGACCAAAATACACAAAAGTGAAGTCCAGTTTACCAGTTAGACAGCATTCTGATAGAGCAAAGGAGAGTGGGGTTAGAGGGACATATTTTTTTAAGTCTATAAGATTAGAGATGTTTTTAAAATTATGCTATCTTTGCCTTTTTCAGGATCATGTTGATGCTGGGTTTATGCAGGTTCAGACTTTGGGATGCATCTGACTAACCTATTGACCGGAGTGAGGAAACATAATAAAAATGAAAATAAGCAAAGAACTGGAGAGCATTTCTTGTAACTTGAGCAGGCTGCAGAATTTGTTTTGAAATCATTCTAAGGAAGGTCCTTGTTTTGATCATGGAAGCTAGATACAGATCTCACTTTGAAATATTTCTCTCTCAATCTTTCAATTCCATCCTGTTGGCACTGTGGCTTTCTATTGCTTTTTTTTTAATAGTCCTTCTAGGGATTTATTTGAACAATGTGATAATTTCTTGTGACCCTTGCAGAAAGCATTCCTCAAATACCTGAAACTCTGAGTTTGGCTTATGGCCAGTGAATGGAAATAAAAATCCCAAAATTTCTGAATAGGAAGGTACCTTGAAGGCTGTGTAGTCAAACTACCCCTGAATAGAAATCCCCCCTCTACAACACATTCAGTTAATACTCATTCAGTCCTTATTTGGAGCCCTCTAATGACAGAGGACCTACTAACTCCTTTAGGTGGTCCATCCTGCTTTGAGGCAGTTTAAATTGTAAAGAAGATTTTTCTTATAGAGAAATAAATCTACATTTTTAAAGATGTCATAGAAACAGAATAGAAACATAGCAGGTACCATGCTATCCACTGGTCAGTTCTTTATTGGCTCATTCTAATCCATGTTATCCACCACTGACTGATTCTAGTGCACTGCCCCCAGCTTATAATCATATTTAGCATCAGGAAGTTGTTTTAGAATCATTCTTTATAGCATGAAACCTTAATATTGTGAATTCTGATTTACTGATTGAATGGGATGAGGGAGACAACCTTTTAAATTCTTTTAAAAATGTAAACAATAGTTAAAAGGATGACAGAAAAAGAGAAAAGGGAAAACATATAATTAGGAGAGGGAAATGGTTAGTGAAGACTTTGTATCTCTTCTAGCATCTACCACAGTGAGCTATAGATAGCACATAACTAATAAATGTGTACTCATATTTATTACCCTGATGAAGGTCAGAAAGAAGATTCCAAGCAATGACTCTTCCCAACTGAGAGACCTCAACATTCAAGATCCCTTTGAAGAGGGATGCTCCATGGATGGCAAAGTAAATATGGTCCTGTTTGCTGATGACTTTGTGCTGTCATTAAGCCTCAAAATATTGCAGATCATGGTTTTTTGTTTTTGTTCAGTTGTTTTAGATTCTTCATGATGCTGTTTGAATTTTCTCAGCAAGGATACTACAGTAACTTGCCATTTCCTACTCTAATTCATTTTTTAAATGGAGAAACAGAGGCAAATAGAGCTAAGTGACTTGTCCAGTATCACCCAACCAAGAAGTGTCTGAGACTGGATTTAAACTCAGGTCTTCCTAATTCCAGGTTCAATGCTCTATCCACTGTGCCACCCATCTGTCCTGGATGATTGCAGAACCTCCTGGAAAAGATCTACAATCACTCACTTTGGAAAATTGTTCACTTACTGGACCCAAGCTTCCCATAAATGTGAAGACATCTTTTCAATGCTAAGATCTAACTGATATTGCTTTGTGGCAATGGGAAATGGAATCCTACCACTCTGAAAAAAACTAAAGCTGAGTATTACATGGAGGACACATTATAAAGCTGGCCAGTGAATATGAACGGGCTGCAACAGATAACCAATAAAGAACTCCAAAGAAAAATAGGTGTAAAGGGTGTCATAAAGGTATTCTTTGATAGAAAGAAATAATAGGCTGCTTAAGTGGCAACAGCAAGTGATAACAGGTGGACAGCAAGAGTACTTCACTGGCCCCCCTCTCAATATTGGAAGAAAGTGAGGAAAGCCACCAGAAAGTTGAGTAGATTTCCTATGTCAAACTTTTGGGAGAATATAAACAAGAGTCATGGGATGGTAAGAGTTGGTTGAGTAGGGATCTTCAGTATTGGAGGGATTAAATTAATGAGATTGATGAGATCACATTGATCCAAATGGATAAGCTTTATTTTTATTTGAATATTTGAGTCCTAGAAGCATGTTTTTTTTTTTCAAACTGAAGACTCATAACTAGAGTTGTGCTTACCTGGTATAAATTACCTGGTATAAATAAACATAAATTCCTCTGCTCTCACATAGCTCTTTACCATATCAGGGATGGTTGAAATTTACCATTAAGTTTATGTTCTTTTGGTTTTATGTCTTATAAAAATACACATGCTCTTTAGGGAAAGTAAAATTTTGTTACTGGTCATTTACACCTTACTGTGGACAAATTCATCAGATGCTTTGCTAGGTCAGGTACAATAAGTAGTTGGAATAAGTGAGCTAAGTAAAATTTGAGGCATTTCAAAGTGAGGTAAGGCTAAATAAAATAAACTTAGCCTACTTTTGTAGCCAGTGTTTTATGTCCCGAGAGGATATGGATGAAAGGGAGAGTTGAAGGGTGAATACTGAAGTTGCAGAATCCAGAATAATCATTTGTTAGTGACTTCTTGAATGGAAGTAGGCTGGCTGGTTCTATTGCCTCCTTTTTCATGCCCTGTAACTCCCTAATAGGAGTGTCTCTGTTCTTGGCAGACCTCTAAACAGTTGTTTCACTATAGAAGCAACTTGAAGATCATGTACTTTGTTTTCCTTTTTAAATGGGTATGTTGGGAGGAAACTTTTTGGAAGGTCTAGGATAATAATGAAATAAAACCATTGGCCTCCCTAATTCCTAATTTTGTCATCTTTGAAAAAATATGGATAGACTGCTCAGGCTCAACATTCCCTAAAAAGAATTCATTAACTTTTCCCCAAACCATCTCCTAATCCTAACTCCTTATTTCCCATCAAGGGTACCCACCATTTTTCTAGTCACCTGGGTTTGCAAGCTTGAAATTATACTTTACTCCTCCCCCCCTCCTCTCTCATACAATCAGTTGTCACATTTTTTCCATTCTACCTTCTCATCATCTTTCACATTCAGATAACTCTTTTACTCACATGACCATCATGTTAACAAAGGGCTCCATCACCATTAGTTCAGCCTATTGCAACAGCTTCCTCATTGGTCTACCTTTATCTCTCTTCTCTCTAATTCATTCTCTACAAATATTCTCCAAATCCTAGAGTCCAGGTCTGACCATGTCTCCTCTCTACTCAAAAAGTTCCTATGGCCTCCTATTATTTTTAGGATAAAATACAAACTCTTTAGTTTGGTGTTTAAAGTCCTTCGCAGTCAGAACCATGTCTGACTTTCTAGGCTTATTGCTCATTGTTCAACTTTGCATATTCTATGCTTTAGCCAAACTGACCTACTTGCTGTTTCTATTGCATGGCATTCCATCTCCCATCTCCATGCCTTTGTTCAAGCTGTGTACTATCCCTTCCCCCCATGGCCAGAATACACCTTCCTCCCTTTCCCATGTCTTAGAATTGCTGACTTTCTTAAAAGTTTACCTTAAATATTATCTACTACAGGAGACCTTTCCTTATAAACCTGGTTAGGTGGCACCCTGAGCCTTGAGTAGGAAGACCTGAGTTCATATATAGCCTCAGACACCTCCTATCTTTATGACTCTAGGCAAGTCACTTAACTTGTTTGCTTCTGTTTCCTCATCTCTAAAATGGGGATCATAATAGCACCTACCTCTCAGAGTTGTTGTAAGGATCAAATGAGATGATATTTATGAAGCAATTAAAAATTACATCAACATGTAACCTGGTAAAAAATTGAAATAATCATTATAAAGCACTTAGCACAGTAGTTGGCATATACTACTATATACACATGTTAAATATTATTATTAATGTCCTCCCTTAGGAATCACTTTGCATTACTTATCTATATACATGTTGTTCCCCACAAAAGAATATCAACTCCTTGAGTATAATCAGGTGACATAAGAAATTTACCACTTGACTAAAAGTTGGGATGACTTGAATTCAAATCCTGTTTCAGACACTTGCTCCTTTTGTGACACCGGAGAAATAATTTTTAAATTATTTAAATTTAAATTTAAACTAAAAAAACTGAGCCTCAGTTTCCTCATCAGAGGACTTGATAGACCTCTAAGATTCCTTGTGGTTCTAAATCCTGGGACTGTTTCACTTTGGACTTTGTATCCCCAGCACCTAACACAGTGTCTAGCACAGAACAGTTATTACATAAGTGCTTGTAGAATGAAACTAGTTAACAGCTATTCTGGACACGTACCTAGGAGCCCTAAGGATTAGCTAATGACTGCAGGTCACTGAGGTACAAGTATTATTCATTTCTTTATGTGTTATAGCAAGCTAACGGATCATTAGATTTGTTTTAGTTAGTCTAAGAAAGCAGAACTACAGGAGAAGCCATGATTTTTATGGTTGCTTTGTTGATTCAGTCATGTGGGTTTTCTTGGCAAAAATACTGGAGTTGTTTGCCATTTACTTCTCCAGCTCATTTTACAGAGGAGGAAACTGAGATAAACATGGTGAAGTGACCTGCCCACAGTCACATAGCTAGTGTCAGAGGCCATATTGAACTGAAGACTTCCTAATTCCAGGTCCAGCACTCTATCCACGGTGCCACCTAGCCACTCTGAAGCCATGATTAGAAGGTATAAAGGAAAATTTAGGCTCTATACAAATGCAAACTCTCAAATAATTAGAGTCATCCAGACCTGGAGAAAGAATAGCTTCAAAAAGTTTGAATTTTCAGTTATTAGGGATGAAGACTTCCCCTATAACCCAACTCACAGTACTTTTCCCCTGCCATAGGTCTTAAAATCCATATCATTCATTTGGAAGTCACTGTATAATTGGGGCTGCTAGGTAGTACAGTGGAGAGAGTGCTAGGTCTAGAATCAGACTCATTTTTCTGATTTCAGAGATCCAATCTGGTCTCAGGCATGCTGTGTGATCCTGGACAGGTCATTTAATCCTGTTTGCCTCAGTTTCCTCATGTGTTAAATAAGCTAGAGAAAAAAAACAGCAAACCACTACAGTATTTTTGCCAAGAGAACCCCACATGGAGTCACAAAGAGTCAGATATGACTAATATGACTGAACAGAAAAACATGTATCCTTGCTGTCATTCAATTCTAGATCTAATGGAACAAAAACATTATTCTCTCCTCTTTAAATGTAACTATAGTACTGACAATATGTGAACCATCATTGGTATGCATCCATAATCAGGTCCCACTTAGTGTGAACCATGGACTTATAAGAAAGAATGCTATCCACATTCAGAGCAAGAACTGTGGGAATAGAAACACAGAAGAAAAACAACTGCTTGATCACATAGTTTGATGGGGCTATGATTGGGGATGTAGACTCTAAATGATCACCCTAGTGCCAATATCAATAATATGGAAATAGGTCTTGATCAATGATACATGTAAAACCCAGTGGAATTGCTCATTGGCTCCAGGAGGGGGTAGGGGAAATGGGAGGGAAAGAACATGAATCATGCAACCATGGGAAAATATTCTAAATTAATTAATTAATTAAAATTTAAAAATAAAAAAGAATAAGTAAGCTCACAAAATAGCCACATATATTTAAATTTGCACTATTCAAAGTTAAAATAGTATAGAATATGATCATTGGCTCAAGTTCAATAAAAATACGCAGTGCAAATTTGAATAATGAAATCACTTCATGGGATTCATTATTTGCATTCATCAAGATCTAGCTGTACAAAAAGGATGCAAAGAAGCATGTACCAATCTGTTTCTTCCTCTGCCCATTTTTAAGCTATTCCATTCTGCTCTCAGAAGCAAAGCAATGCATGTGGTAGTTCCAAAAAAAACTAGTCATGCCTAGACCTACAGGCTAGATCAGAAGAGTCAGAGCAGTTAAGAACAGCACTGTTTTATACTCAGCAGGGAAAATAAATTGACCTGGAGCCTTTTTGGAAACACTAATCTAAGAGAACAGAGTTCAGGTACCTTTTGAATACAACAGTTATAAGTAAATTAGATATGGCTGCAAACAGGGATTTTTAGAGTTCCTTTGATGTCAGTATCTGACATCCACTCCTGGATTCATCAGTCATTCAAGCTTTTTCCATCTACTAGTCTCCTCTCTTTCCTCTGGGGCAAGTAGCTCAGTCTGGCTAGACTGAATTAAAAACAGAGAGGCACTGTGGTTCAGGGAAAAACACACTGACTTTGGGTGAGAAGACCCAGGTTCAAATCCTACCTTTCAAAACTCAAATCTATGGTGTCCTGGAGCAAGTCACAACCTCCCTGAGTTAAAAATAAGGAGTTAAAATGAGATGGCCTCTGAAATCCCTTTCAGCCATGGAGCTCTGAGCTTATAAACAATGCCCTACCCTTTTAAAAATGTTCATGTATACATGTTTAATCTTCCATTAGGGTGTGAGTTCATTAAGGGAATCTTCTGAAACACATTTCTATTCCTGCTACTTAGTACAGAACTTTGCACATGGTATGTACTCAATAAATATTTATGAATGATGTTCAACCTATGATAGTCTAATTATCCTTTGGTTTGCTTGTTTTAAGGATATGCCTATCAGGTGAGTTTGAATGCTCTGCCATTAGGGAAATGAAGAGACCACTGAATTTCCTGGATAGTCATAGGACCTGAGTTTGAATCCAAATCCTACCACTTGAAAACTGCATGACTATGGGCAAATAATTTCACCTCTCTAGGCCTGTTTCCTCAACTGGAAATGAAAGAGCAGATGACCTCTAAGCTTCTTTCTAGCTCTAGAACTAAGATGCTCTTTCCTTGGATAAGACTAGAGCCAAGCTGACCAATTCTCACATTCCAACTCCTGTGTAATATTTCTCATTAATCATCCAAAGTTTTGGTTGTTACATGGCCTGCTGAAAACATGTAATAATTTCACAGATGACAATTTGTTTTGTGTTAGGTAGACTGGAGAGTGGTTGCTTCCAGGGATGATATCTTGAAACAAGGGAAAGAAGAGAGAAGAGGAAAGCGTTTGGAGGAACGTCCCTGCAGTTGGCTAATCTCAGCCATCTGACATGAGTCCTTTCATCCAGTCCCTTTGCTCTCTAGGTTACAGCTCACTTTTGGAGGGCGGCGTGGTCCCCTACAAACTGACAGTTTTCCAGTCATATAGTTTCGACTCGGGTGTTCCTTGCTCGGTCTTGTTCCATCTGTCTTCTTTAGATCATTCATCCGTGTAAAGGGCACAGTGTAGAAAAGGAGGAGGGAATCTGAGTCCCGGCCCGGGTGGAAGCAGTCAAGGGGGATGCGTTAGAAGCGAGTCCTCACTGCCTAGTGAATCTCGTGAGCAGCTGTGAAAGTCTCTGCGATTACTGTGCCCTGGGAAGAAAGCTATGGTGGAGGGGGGCCTCTTCTGAACCTGAAGGAGGGGTGGAGGGAGCGGCAGCTCTCTCTCTCTCTTTCTCTCTCTCTCTCTCTCTCTCTCTCTCTCTCTCTCTCTCTCTCTCTCTCTCTCTCTCTCTCATCCTTCCAGACCCTCGGGGCAAGATCTACCCACCTCTCTGAGCCCCGCCTCTTGCTCTTCAGCCGCCGGCACTGAGGGCTCCGGCCGCCAGGGAGAGCTGCGCCCTAGCTGCGCGGAGAGGTAGAGCCAGCGAGAGGAGAGAAAGAGCGAGAGAGCGCTCGCCAGCCGCCCGCCCGTCAGCCCGTCCGCCGGCAGGCTCCGGCTGCGCCGCTCGGTACGGAGAAGGAGAACTGCATGCAACCGGTGGGACCCAACACCCGAGACCAGGCTCTGGTCGTCCTACAGTCTAACAGTTACCCTTCGCACCCAAGAGAGCGCGAGTGAAGCCCCGCAGACAGACGGTCAGGTCTCCAGTGTGGCTGCGCCCCCCTGCCCTAGTCAGCTGGGGGCGGCCGGTGGCTGCAGGCTGCCAGGGAAACAGCAGCGGCGGCAGCGGCAAAGGCGTGTCTGAGCGAGCGGGCGGAGGGCTCTCCGGCGACCTGTCCCGAGGATGCTGGGGGGCGATGCCCGGGGACAGGGACGAGATCTGTCAGAAGGCACTGCAGCTGCTGGCCGAGCTGTGCTCCAGCGGGGCGGTAGAGCACGACAGCTGCCACGATTTTATCCATTACCTGCGGGATCGCGCCAGACCCCGACTCACCGACTCAGGTGGGCGCTAATGGGCGGGGTAACCGGAGGAGGAAGGGAGGAGAATGGGGGAGGGCCAGGGCAGGGGATCTACTAAGGCCTGAGGTCTCCTCCGGAATGGGAGGGGGTGGCCACACCCGGAGACCGTGCTGGACGCCGGGCTCATAGCCTGGAGTCATTTCCCCCAGCCCGCGGCTCTCCAGAGCTGGTGCCCGGAGCCCGCCTATCCCCATTGCCCACCGTCCGTACACAGATCTCGCGTGGCCCTGTCGCCTGGCCAAGAGCTGGGATAGCTTCTTTAGAGAGCCAAGGGCTTCCACTCCGGGCTGTGAAAGGGCCTGAAACCCTACGAAACTCTAGGAAGTTGGGTTGGCTCCTCCTAGCTCTGGACAGACGGTGAGAGGTAGCCCTGGGGGCTGTCTGGACCCGTCCAGGCGGCACTGGGTTTCTGAGGACCTGGAGCCAGATACTAGAGTGACCAGCAATGTTTCAGGTTTGTCTTTTTTTTTTTTTTGACATGGTAATCAGGAGAGCACTGTCCAGGGTCTGATAGGTCTAACAGGAGAAGCGAGAAAGGTTCTCACCTCCACCTGAAACCTGAAAACCCTAAGGCCCGGTTTGGCCAGACCACCTTAGCTCCTTTGGGGCTAGGCTTTGCCGGGTCTAGTCGAGCTGGCAGAGCTAGGCTGATCTCTCTGGCTTTGGCTGTAAGATTTCCGTGCTCTGATGCTGTGGCATCGCAGGTCATTGTGCCTTTCTCAGGCTGGGCGGTGTGTGGGAGCCTCAGGCTCGCCTGGTTTCAGGAAGGATGCTGCTTTGGTATATAATACAGAGACTCCAAAAGCTTTCATTGCACACTACCCTGGCTTGAGTCTTTCTACTTTATTGTCTTTGGGACAACTTAAAAATAGCCCCATTCCTGTAAGGGCACTCCAAGGTAGGAATGGTGTCTTGGGGTGGTGGAGGCAGCCACATCCCAAATCTAGGTAGCCATTAACGTTCTTCTCCAGGCCTTTGGTGCACACTTTTCAGTAAGGGGAAAAGTTACAAAGCCTCAACTTTTAAGTCAACAAATCACTTGGGTTGTTTTAGCAGAGAATAAGGGAAAAGAGTTTGTTCAAAGAAAAAGAATCCTGTTAAAAAGAAAAGAAGTTACTATACAATAAGTATTAGTTTCTCAAAGTCTTCAGGAAGTAAGAATAGAGAATGACCAATTAATTTTTTGTTCATGGTTTAAACTCAGGAACTAAAGGAGTTTTGACTTCAGACTTACTCATCAGTCAAGAAGTAACTCTTGATGGCTCATCTGGGTGCAGGTTTGCTTCTTTTAATGTAATCGCACTATATGGATATCCAAATTTATTCTAAGATAAATTAGAGAACTATTTGATTTGCAAAAGAATTCACAATAAGAATCTTTTCAATAGAAAGCTCCCTGTGTGCATTTAAAAAGCTTTATTGATAGTTTTATAACACAATTGTTTTCAGAGAGAGAGATCCTCAGATATAAAACCTTCTCTATAACAAAGCTAATTAGTTGAGCAAAACCACAGTATCTGGAAGTGTATGCAACTTTAACACTCATAGCATTCCATCCACCCAACTTGCCTACCAAAATGAGGAAAGTCTGATAATCTTTGGATTCTAGATTGGTTCTTCCAAATATTGAGTCCAGCTGCTTTTTTGGTGTTTTCCTTTGTGTTATTTTAGTCATTGAGTATATATTGCTCTCCTCTTGATTCTGATAACTTCCTGTTGACTTACTTCTTACTCATCTCCCCACCCAACCGGTTCTTAAAAGAATTTATTTTCATAAAACTTCAGAAACCAGATTCACCTGTATAAAATGGAGCTCTGAAATGCCAATCTGCCCAATGCAAAAGGAACAACCATTACACCTGTTGCCTATAGTTACATTATATTAGTCAGAATTATCAGATAAGTAGAGGCAGTGTATTGATTGGGCTTGGAGTCAGAAATATATGGTTTTAGATTCCAACATTGGCATTGTTACTATAGCCCAAAACAAGAACCTTAACCTTTGGATGCTACTAGGATTTCATCTCTAAGTTGTAGACAGTTGCAATCAGCATTGATGGAGAGCCTTCCCACACAACAAATTCCTTGCACTATCAAAATCATAGATTCCTTATGTATCATATGAGCTCTATGGTACTAATTTTAAAGGAGCAATTTGTCTTTTAAAAGCAATTCCCACAGGTCTTGGATATGCCAATATGTTTGGTGCAATGTGCCCTTTAAATCAGTCAAAAGTCAAAGAATGAATGGTGTGTTCCTATACTGAGAAAAATCGTCATCACATTTTCAAGAGTATGGAGTCCCACAGGGGTGACCCAAGTCAATCTTTCCTTAGAATAATTTGAACTATTTGAACTACAGAAAAAGTCAGACCTTTAATTTAAACTCACTAGTAATTAAAAGAGTAAAAAAAGCAGCTGTTACTGAATGAACCTGTTTTACTTTTTTAACAGATTTCAAATCCTAAATTAAGTAACATTGACAAAAGAAAACTCAAATAAGTGATCTATAAAATGAAATAATATACAAAACAAAGGATTTGAAATTATTTAAAGTTTTCTTTTTAGATGAGTATAGCAAAGTGAGCAAAATAATAACCAAAATAATTTTGTTTGCCTCTGCAATCCCTGGCCAATTGAGGTGGGAATGGATAGCTATCTTCAAGTGTTTGAAAGTCTGCCATGGGAAAAAAGGATTAGACTTGTATTTAGATCAAGAAGGCAGAACTTGGTCCCCAAAGGCAATAAGTGGAAGTTACAAAGAATATATAAATTCAAAGTAAGGAAAGACTTTATACCAAATAGAGCTATTCAGTCCTGAATGGAAATAGCTGTCTCTGGAACTGGTGAGTTCCCCCACACTTTAAATCTTTAAGTAAAAGCTGGATGGTATTCAACAAGTATGCTATATACAGCTGTTATAGTTGTTCCAGGAATGGATAGAATAATATCTGAGATTCCCCTCTATTCAGAAATTCTGTAATTTTAATATTGCTTTCTTTTGGGGAGTTTTAAAAATTCACATTGATTTAAAAAGAATAGTTGTAAATATGTTTGTTCTTCACTCTTCGTTATTTTACATCTTTTCATAGTTCTTTGTATTCTTCATATTTGTCAAAAGCATGTTGAATTGGATTTATCATTTCTAATGGCAAAAAATATATTTATGTTGATATAATGTAATTTATTCAGCCAGTCACCAATCATTGAACATACAGGTTATTTCCAATTTAAAAAATAGAGCTACTGTGAATTTTTTTTACAGAAAGATAGTTTTTTCCCCTTAATAGCATTCTTAGACTAAAGTCCCAGAGGTAAGGTCTATGGTTCTCTTCTTGTATATTGCTTTGTAAAATGAATCCACCAATTCAAAGCTCTAACAGCAGTTTAATAGTATTACTGTTTCTCTACAGCTCTACCAAAATAGAAAATTATTCTGGTTGGTAATTTTTGCCAGTTTGGCATATAAAATAATGCCTAATGGCACTTTTGGTTTTAATTTTCCTGATTAATAGAGAGTTTGAACATTTCTGTAGATGATAAATAATAAATTGTGTTTCTTCCTTCAAGAACTACATAATCATATCTCTTGGCTACCTATTGGGGAATTCAATTCAATGAACATTTATTAAGTATCTGTGATATGCAAGAGACCGTATTAAGAGCATGGATGTGGAAAAAAGAACAACTGTGTGTGGATTACAATGAATTATTTGTACTTTTGGAATGTCAAATTTTTAGTAAATATCTTTATAGTAGAGATCTTTTATGAAACCTTTCTTGCTTCTTAAGTTGAATATTTCTATTCCTCATAAACTCTTTATTTTTATTTAATCAAATCTATTTGTTTGTCTTTTATAACATTATTTTTGTTCAGTGAATAGGAATATTCCTCTTTCCATAATTGTAATAAGTTATTATTTTTTCATCTAATTTTTGTATGATTTTTGAAATACTAAAACAATTATCTACTTGAAAGTTGGGGAAATTATAGATTCCAGACAGAACTTTTAAGGTCATCTGGTCAAACCCCCTAATTTTGTATTTAGCCAATTGAGCCTCAGGTGGTTAACTGTTACATCAGTACTAAGTGGAAGAGTCAGGAGTCTAATTCCAGTCCTTCGAAACTAAATCCAGCTCTTTCTCTGTACAACTCTCCCTCCATTTACCATAGTTTGTGGAATGAGGAGTGAATCTAATACCTTTCCTTGCTAAACTGTTATTTCATGTTCCATATAATTACATTGCATAATATTTAGTGTTTTGTATTTTAATATTTAAATACTTTAATGATCTATGAATTCCTCCTTGTGAGAACTCTGTGCTATAATGAGTAGTGTTTTAGTGAAATGGTTTGTTTCAATATTTTATAATGATAATTTCATTGAAAACAAGAGGCAAAGTAAGAAAATAGAGAATTAGCCTTAGAGTCAGGAAGATCTATATTCATGTCTTGCCTATGCTTATATACTATGTGGCCCTGGGCAAACTGTACACCTTTTAATCCCAGCAGGCAAATTTTTAAAGACTCATTATAGAAGAGTTGCATTCTGTATTAGTAGAGGAAATTTCCCCACTATGAGCTCCTTTTTCCAATAAAATCAGAACTCTGGGTATTATCTCCCCTAGTATTCATCCCCAATCAAATATTAGTGCACCTTTAATTCTTATTCTAGGTTATCTATTCTATCTCTGACCTACTTTTCTATTTTTATCTGATACTCATGTAATTCCCCCATCCTCCATTATTTTATTTTCATAATATCTCACAATATTTTGTTCTTCAATATAAATTTTGTCATATTAATTCAAATAGGTAACTTATAAGTAATTTTAAATCAAATTAAGTATAAAGATGTACATATTTTCATTTTCACCATATTGGTTCAACCTAGCCATGAACATTGAATATCCTTCTGCCCATTTGATTCTCAATTTATAACTGTCAACAATATCTTATTATGATCATTTAATAGGGTAATTTGGGGGCTTATCTTCAGATATTAAGATCCAACTATTTAGTATATGTATTTTAATTTATTCTGCCCCCCATATATAGATGCTAGTGACTGTTTCAGCAATTTTCTTACATTATGTTATTTTACTAAAGCAATTAATTCCAATTTTTGGTTGAGCCTTTGGGATTTTCTAAATATATTGTTTGTAAATAGAAATATTTGAACATCTCATTTTCCTGTGTTTCCAAAAAATCTCTTTTTCTTGGGTCATTTTCATAGCTTTTCTTTCTAAACTGATGCCTACTGTGCTTTCGTTGAACAGCTCCCAGTTACCACTGTGCTTAATGGTATGTTCTTCCATTTTATACAATGGTTGTTTTTAGTTTCAAATAAATACTTTCATTATATTAAGGGTAGCATTCTTTTTTTATTTTTTTAAAATTTTTTATTTAGAATATTTTTCCATGGTTACATGATTCATGATTTCCACTTCCACCTCTTCTCTCCCCCCTCCCAGAGCTGACAAGCAATTCCACTGAGTTATACATGTATCATTGTTCAAAACTCATTTCCATGTTATTCATATTTGCAGTAGAGCAATTCTTTAACATCAAAACCCTAATCACATCCCTATCACACTACATGGTCTCTATCATATATTTTTCTAATGCATTTATGTTCCCACCTTTCTTTCTCTGCATGTGGATAATGTTTTCTCCTAAGTTCCTCTGGATTGTCTTGGGTCATTACCTTGCTGCTAGTAGAAAAGTTTAAGGGCAGTATTTTGATAAGTTTTATTGTGTTTCACATAAATAGATGTTCCATTTTATCAAAAAATCCTTTTTATATATTGATATAATCATGAACTTCTAATGAGTTTTCTTATTGATATGATTAGACCTTTTCTTTAAAAAATTCTCATATTCCCAATATAACAAAATAGTATTTTGTAAAAACATTCATTATTGATGTTATGTAGCTTTTCCCCTACATTTTGGAGGCTAGATTTAACTAATGTAAACATATATTGAATTTGTGGACAGAATAAGATATAATGCCTTTTTTCCATGTTTGAAGGTAGTTTATATAGTAATATTGAGGATTTTTTTCTTCTTTGAATTCTTAATAGAATTCACTTGTCAATCCATTTTATCAAGCTGCCATTTTACATGGGAGCTCAGTGATGTTCTATTTAATTTCATCTTCTAAAATTATTTTGTTTATACTATTTCTTATTTTGTTTATTTGAGCATATTATGTTTTTAATGTTTTTTTCCATGTCTTTTATATTCTGTTAATTTTATCTTCCTTTTCTCATTTTTAATTTAAATAATTTTATATTTCTCTTGAATTCATTTTCAAAACCAAATTGCTAATTGTTTATTAACCTTATTAGTCTAAAAACACACTTTATTTATTAAACTTAATTGTTCTTTTATATTCCATTTTAATAACTTCCTTTCATTTTAACAATTTCATTCTTTAAACTTACATTTAACATATTCACTTTTTATTTTAGAATTACTTTAACTTCCAATACCTCTAGTTTTTGCAATTTTACAAATAAAATTAATCAGCCTGGTCAAGTTCTGATTTAAGTTATGTAAATTTAGAATATTGCATTTGTGCTTCATGATCTTTAATACAATTTATTTCTAGCATTTTTTCATTAGACTAGTTATTATTTGACTAGTTATATGTGCTTTATTCAATTTAATATGTACTTCTAGAGGACAGAGATTATTTTGGTTTTGACTTTGTGCCCCATGCAGTTAATTTGTTAGTGCATAACACATAGTAGGCAGTCAGTGATTGCTAAACTAAATTGTTAAAATAAATTTAATTATTTTGAATTTCCACATAGGGCTATATTCTTTTACCATATTTCCATGTTCATTACTATTTTGTTGTATTTTATTCATAAATATAACATTTCTAATTCATGAATAATTTGTGTCCTAAAACATGAGTAATTTAGAGGGACATTTCATATGTATTTGAAAAAATAAGTCACATCACTATAATTTCCATTAAGTTCACTTTATGTCTCTCAAATTCAATTTCTTCAGCACCATATACATCTGTAAGTTTAGTTTCTGCTTATCTTTGATGACTTAAAATTTTCTGTTAATGTGCTACTGAAATCTACCATTATCATTGGTTTTCTAATGTTTTTGAAAATCAGTTAAATTTTATTATACAAATTCAGTTGCTAATAATAATTTACATTTCATCATGCTTTAAGATTTATGAAATTTTCCTCAAAAAAATGGTAGATTGAAATATAATATGATTTCCTTTTTTTACTTATCTTAATACATTTGATTTTAATTTCAATTTGATTGGATATCTTTACTATAGCTCTTGATTTTTTTTGAACTAGCAATAGCATTATAATTTTAGTCTACTCCATTATTTTGTACTGCTATACATTTTTTAACATTTGGTGTGTATTTTTAGTCATCTATGAATCTTTTTTGCATAGGAGAATTCATTCCCTTTACATTTTGTCATAAAGTAATACAATTTTCCTTATTTCACAAATACTTTCTAAAACTTAACCAAGATAATACTGAACAAAACTTTTATATTTTTAATTGTCTGTAAGTTTTGCAAAGCTTCTGTTTAAAAGAGAAGTTTCTTTCTGAGATTGCTTTCACTAGCCTTTAACTATCTCCCTGCCTTTGCTTCTTTGCCATACTTCTTTTAAATATTTTCTTGTTTAATTTCTTTGCTATTCTCCCTCTTATTCATTCAAGTAGACTATCTTTTATTATTTAGCCAAGACTAATCTTTTATTTTCTATTGTGTCACTAGACAGATCAGAGAAATATGCTAAATATAATTTATATGGAATTTTGCAAAATAATTGATAAGGTTATTTACAAATTATCTTTTGGGATAAGACAGAGAGTTGCAGGCTAGGTGATAGTATAATTAATTTTATTTAAAACTGATTGAGCAGACCTAAACAATAGAGATTAATGTAATGGATTGGTTTGAAACTAAAAAGTAGTCTTTAGAGGAATGCTCTAGGGGTCTCTTATTGGCCATTTCTTGTCAATTATTTTTACCAGTTATTCTTCCATGAATACTGGATGACGTATTTATCAAATGTATAAATAACACAAAACTAGAAAAAGAATAACTAATAGATGATATGAAAATAAAGCTATCAAAAGATTAGACTTATGGGCCAAATAGAATAGAATGACATTTAACAGGTATAAATAAATTAAAACCTTAAGCATCAAGAAATCCCCATCTTTGGGGTGACCCTGGGCAGGTCACTTAACCCCCATTGCCTAGCCCTTACTGCTCTTCTGCCTTAGAATCAATATTAATTCTAAGGTGGAAGGTATAAAAAAAGAAATCCCCATCTTTACAAAACCAGTGTTCTCCTGATGATCCTGTATGTTTGCCAATTTGGGTGCCATAATTTCCAAAGACTTTAAGCTGCAGATAACCCAAAAGTCAGTGGATATACTCATGGTGGCATAAATAGACTGTATTATATTTTAACAATAAGTTATATCCAGGGGTGGGGCAAAAGCTCCATAATTTTTTCTCTGGGGAAAATGTATTCATGACACAAATTTAAGTTTAATGTGAATTATTAACATTTTGTTCATCACTTAAGTCTAGACAATCAACAAAATAATACATCAACTCTTAATCTGTAGTGTTTACTAATTTCTAAATTTAATAATTGACTCTCATGAGCAGGAACAAGTTAGCTCCAGTATGCCTATACACAGGAATGAATGAATTAATTAAGTATATATTAAGCACTTACTATGTGGAAAGGAAATAGTCTAAAGAATGCCATCCTAAATATGTAAAAAAGAAGAAGTTGATACCCATCTTGTAGGAAGAAAGAATAGAAATTGATACTGCAACGGTAACCATGAATTGTAAAAACAAAAACAAAAAAACCTGAAAGAGGCCTCCAACATATTGAGGACATTCTCTCTGGAAGAGTTATGTGAGAATATAGTCAAGAATCATGCAGAATGACTTAAGCTATTAGATGAATATGATCAGTGGGGTGTAATGGAAGCAATGCTCACATTTTTCATATCATTAATTCATTAAAGTATATTCATTACTACTAAAAGAGTATATTCCATATGCATCACAGCACATTCCTGAGAGGCAGGGGGTTAATATTGGATGTCTCTGCCTTGCCTAGATTAGAAATGCAATGGCCAGTCCCAATACTGATTGGTGAAGAATTTTTAATTTCTCTTTTCCTAACCTGGGAAAGTTTACTCTTCTTCAGGCAGCCTGGTAACCCTCTGCTCCTGGGGCATAGTATTTTGGTACCAGATTTGGAATGACCACCTAATTGGATTTGTCCTTGTTGCAGCTCAGAACTCCCAAACTTAATCCATAAGCTTTAGCTGCCCCCAGCAGTAGGGGCTACGGACCTATGCCAAACACAGTACATTCTTAAATTTTCAAAAGATGAAAATGTAGGTATTTGGGTCAACCTTTGCTGTTTTCTTCTCAGTGTCTTTTTTAAAGAGTACATTCAATGTTCTTTTCTATTGGAATCTTTCTCTCTCTTTGAGATATTTTGAAAATCAATCCTCAAGCCCCTTTTTAATAGTGTTCTGCCTCTGACCTGGCTTTCTTCTTCATATCTTTGTTCAGGTTCAGCTGTTCTTCATAACTTCATGTTCCCAAGGGCCATTTCTACTTCCTAACACACTACATGGGGTACTGACATACTAGAGTTAAAATGTGCATAAAAATAGACCAATATAAAAATACCAAAATACTTGTTCTATTTCCTATCTTCTTATTAACCTTCTTTGGATTTCATATACAAATACTCTGGAATAATCAGGCTTTGCTTTATCTCACCACCCACCTTCTTAGGTTTCATGACCTCTTCAGTTACTTTTTCATGCAAGAAAACTTCCTAATCTTTCATCATCCTCTTCCTCCTTGAATCAACAGATAACAAAAAAAAAATATGACAGTTCCCAGGGGGTGTTAGGTAGAAATACAATAAAGTGGCATTTTAGTAATTATGCTTTTTTGTAAATACTTGTATTTATGCCTAACCTGATTTAGGGTGCATATGGGATATTTTGTCAGTATGTTGCTTCATATGTAGGGATTATATTTTAATACAAGCGTGGTTAAGAAGCAAGAGAGCTAAAGAAGCTTGTACAACCCCTTTAATAAGACCTTGTACAATTTTAATAAAAGATCTGAATGATAGTTTGTAAAGGTTTAAGATTTCTAACTCTTTCTTTTAATCCTCAGAAACTATTATGACTATCAAACATGGACAAAAAAGCAAATTAGGAAATTCTTGTATAGATAGTGAGTCATGAGAAAGGCAGAATATTAACCGAGCTGAATTTTCATTAAAGGTTTATCATGTGGAATCATAACAGAGCTCTTGAAAGAAAGGTGTTTAGTTGAAATGATAGTCAAAGCTAATTTTTCCTCAACATCTTGAAGCAATCCAGTGAGATTGTGTATTGGTCTGAATCTAATATTTGAAAAGAAACTCAGTGAAACAATTTAAATTGAATAAATCTTTATTTGGCATCTATTCATATAATGACCCTCTGTGTTAGTTACTGAGGAAGATACAAAAATGAAAATGGCACATTTCCTACTTTCAAGAAGTTAATAGTCTAGAAAAGGAGATAGCATTGAAGGAGAAAATAACCAGCAGAACATATTAAGAATAGAGGGAAGAAGCAAAGTTCCATAAGAATTCTGTCCTGAATGATCAAGGAAGGCTTCATGGATAAAGTGGAATTTTTGTTGAATATGTTGTAGAAAGATATATCACTCAGGTACAGGTTGTTCAAGATAATGTCAGAGATAACTTCCAACTCTGTGGTTCTATGAAAAGGAGCTTCAGGAGGAGAAGTGCCATAGAAACCAATCTGGAGAGATAAAAAGAGGAAGGAGCTATAGAGTGATCACAAAAAGTGAGGATTGACAAAGGACTTGGCAATTAGGAAATCATTCTTTTAACCTTGTAGAGAAGTTTTGATGGAATATAGAGGATGGGAACTAGGAGAAGTGAGCAAGTAGGAAAAGCAACTGTAGAATCCTTTTTTATAGGTTTTGCAGCAAAGACACAGAAAGATTAATTGAGAAGGAATCAAGGTCAAGAAAAGACTTTTAAAGGATAAGCTGAACCTGAGTATTTTTTTATTAAATAGACTGAAAACTTAGAAGAATATAAGCTCCTTGAGGACAGAAGCTGCTTTTAATTTTGTCTTGGCATCCTCTGAGTCTAGGATATTCCCTTGTACATAGTGGTGACTAATACATTCTTACTGAAATTAATGGAGAGCCTAGCACTCTATCCACTGTGCCATCTAGCTGCCCATAGCTCTAATTGTTAGAATGTTGTTTTTTCTCATATTAAATGAAATCTAACTCTCTTCATCTTCTATCCATTTGCTCTTAGTCCTGTCCTCTTGGATTAAGAAGTACTTCCACATGATAGGCCATCAAATACCTATATTTAGAGTATAGACTCATAGAATATCCGATATATATGACCTTAGAAATTATTTGATCAAAGCCTTTCATCTTACAGATGAAGTGATACCCAAATTGGCTAAATCATCCCATTCTAATTAATTCCTTTTAGTAGTGCTCATCAATTCAAGAGTAAGAGCAAAAAAAAGATGATGATGGAGCTTATCTAGGTTGGGATAAGTAACACTGGGATTAGCATCATGGCTTTAGACATCCATATTTAGTAAAATTATGTGCTATAACTATAATAACTTTTTTGTATTGTGTTTTATTGTTTATTGAGTTTTTTGAGAGTGAGTATCCCTATCTTACCTAGGCTAGAAATACTGCAGGAACTCAAAGACTTGGCCTGAATTCTTATCAGAGAGGGAAATTTGATCTGTTTCTAATATAATCCTGTTTGTCTTTCCTTCTCATCCTGGACCCTCTCTTACCTTCTTCCTCATCCCTGCTCATGGGAACTCACTATTTTGATGTCAAACACCAATAAATACTCCTTAGCCTACTGCAGCACAAAACTCCTGAGCTCTAGCAATTCCCCACCTTCGGCCCCTTTGTAGCAGGGTTTAGATCCATGAACCACCACATATGTGCCTCTATACCCAGAATCACTTTTAAGGAAGGTTAATGTTCATTGACGTCAGACATAATATCATTTTTACTGCAGAAATAGATGAAATATTGAAGGAATAATAATACACAAAGGGATAATTTATTTTTATTTTATTCCATTAACAGGCACTTATTAGTCAATAGCTAGGTGACATTAAGTAGCCTCTTTGAAAATATTTAAAATTAATCAAATATGCCATTATTTTAATGGAATTAATATGAGTCTATTACTGCCTTGGAATTTTCTTTTTGTATTTGAATGAATTCATGATTTATCTATATGGGGTTTCCTCATAGTGACACATATTGAAATCTAGCTATGTTTTCTTATCCATTGCAGTACTTTTCCGTGTTTCACAGTATCTTTCCTAGAAAATCTAATTAAAATCCCAGAAGCCTTTCTATTTCTTTTTTAAACTTTTAAAAAACCCTTTCTGTTTTAATAACAAATCTAAGACAGAAGGGTAAAGGGGAAACATAATGGGATTAAGTGACTTGCCTAGGATCACACAGCTAATAAGCTCTAACTCAACTTTCACCCTCTCTTGCTGAGAACCAGACTATCACATTATTTCCCAGTCTAATAATTCTCCAACATGGATATCCTTGTGCCTTACCTTCTTTTTTTAATTGGGAAAAATTTATTTAGTTAATTTAGAATATTTTTCCATGGTTACAAGATTCATGTTCTTTCCTTCCCCTCCCCCTACCACCCTCCAGTATTTGATGCACAATTCCACTGGGTTTAACATGGGTCATTGATCAAGACCTATTTCCATATTATTGATATTTGCACTAGGGTGATCATTTAGACTCTATATCCCCAATCATATCCCCATTGACCCATGTGATCAAGCAGTTGTTTTTCTTCTGTGTTTCTACTCCCCGAGTTCTTTCTTTGGATGTGGATAGTGTTCTTTCTGATAAGTCCCTCAGAAATGTCTTGGATCATTGCATTGCTGCTAGCAGAGAAGTCCATTACATTCTATTGTACCACAGTGAATCTGTCTCTGTGTCTAATGTTCTCCTGGTTCTACTCCTTTCACTCTGCATCACTTCCTGGAGGTTGTTCCAGTTCACATGCAATTCCTCCAGCTTATTATTCCTTTGAGCACAATAGTATTCCATCACTAACATATACCACAATTTGTTCAGCCATTCCCCAATTGAAGGGCATCCCCTCATTTTCCAATTTTTTTTGCCACCACAAAGAGTGCGGCTATGAATATTCTTGTATAAGTCGTTTTCCTTATTATCTCTTTGGGTACCTTACCTTTCTAACACTAAGTCTTTTGTATATACTGTTTTTGCTTATTAGAATGTAAGATTGTTGAAGGCAGAAGTTGTCATGCTTTCTTCTATTTCTCCAGTGCTAAGCAAAGAACTTGGCACATAGCTGACACTTAACAAATATTTTGGTTTCTATCTTTTCATTCAAAGATATTCTGGAAAGAGAACTCCAGTTCAGTGATCTTAGGACCTGTTCCTGGCAGTATACTTTTTAATATTTATCTCAGTGACTTAGGTAAATTTGTATATGAAATTCTTATTAAATTTTCTTCTAATGTAAATTTAGGAGAAATCACTAAAATGATAGATGACAGTTGGTAACCAAAAAATTCATTATAGACTAGAATATTGGGTTAAATCTAAAAGAAAATATTTTTATTGGCAATAAATGTAGTTTCACTTGGGATTTTTAAAAGATCAACCTTATGATGGAAGAGGTATAGCTATCTGGGAATTAATCTGAAAAATGTCTAGAAATTCATGTTCTCTAAGTTTAGTATGAGTCAATAGTTTTATGTGGAACCTAAGAATTGTAATAATAGCCAAACTCTATTGAGGAGCACTGTGTTCAGGACTAAAGAGATGAAAGTCCTCTTGCACTATGCCCTAGTCTAAATAAATCTGAAGTCCTAGGAGTCATTTATTGGAAGGGATATTATTAAATAAGACAATGTCTAGAGAAGGGCAACCAGGACAGTGAAGGACTCTGAGATCATATCAAATGGGGAGCAGTTGAAGGAAATGGCATTTTTAATCTGTATATAATAGATATGTTCAAGGATTTGAAGGGCTGTTATATGGAAGAAGATTGAACGGGAAAAGGAAGGGAATAAATTTTTATATAGTACTACTCTGTAATAGGCACTGTACTAAGTATTTCATGAATATTATATCATTTTATCCTCACAACTCTGGGAGATAGGTGCCCTTACTGTCCCCATTGTGTAGTTGAACAAACTGGCAGACAGGTTAAGCAATTCTGTCCAACATCACACAGCTAGGGAGTGTCTGAGACTGGATTTGAATTTGGCTCCTCTTAGAGTCAAGAACGTCTGGACTCAGAGTTTACTTCACATTTGCTGTATGACCTCAGATTCTTCATCTGTAAAATGAGGAAAATAGGAATATTTGAAGTATAGTTTCAGTCTCATAGGGTTATTATGAGGATCAGACGAGAGCATGTGTATAAATTACTTTCAAACTTTGAAATGCCATATGAGTTTTGTGAATTATTATAGTCATTATTATTATTCTGGTTGGCCCCAGAGGTCAAAATTATGAAGAAATGACAGAAGTTGCAGAGAGGCAAATTTGGATTTTCTGGCAAAAATAACTTCCTGACAATTAGAGGTATCCAAAAGGGGAATGGGCTACCTTGGAATACAGTGAGTTATCCATCACTGGAAGTCTTTAAGTAAAGAAAAATGCTTTAGAGAATTTTTTTTAAGTTATGGGTTGGACTAGATGATCTCTGAGCTTTCTTCTAACTTCAAAATTCCATAAAATATGTATAAAAGAAATCTTTGCTACAGTCAGTGAATACATGTATATTTAAAAACACAAGAATTTAATTCTTAACATAGGTCAAAATTGAAAAAGAATGGAAAAATTCATTGACAATATGGTAGAAGCAAAATCCTCACCCTCCCTCACTGTATCTCATGCAAATTAAGCTGTATTTTTTTAACAGTATCAAAACTATCCTTAATATTGAATTCACTCAAGGGCAGCTGGGTGGCTCAGTGGATAGGATCCCAAGCCTAAAGTCAGGAGGACCTAGTTTCAAATATAGCCTCAGACACTTCCTAGTTATGTGACCCTGGGCAAGTCACTTAATCCAAACTGCCTGATTCTTCCTACTCTTCTGCCTTGGAACTGATAATTGTATTGATTCTAAGACAGAAAATAAGGTTGTTGTTTTTTAAGATTGAATCTGCTCAGACAACTAAAGACTTAATTATTGATATCCCTTAAATGCAAAACAGACACAAGTAATGTCAGGTACTTTCTGATGCCTGGCTGGTGAACTATCATGAGCAATTCAGAGATAGATGACCTTTGCTTAACTGAATCTATTTGCAATATCTTCAGTAGATGTCCTTATAGAATAGCTTCTCCTTTCCTTCTACTGTTGAATGACCTACATATGTCTCATTGCATTTAATGTCAGACTTAAACTATCAGGGGACTGACCTGAGTCAGGCCCAACCTAGAACAGTTATTTTACACTTAAAAAAAAAAAGCAATTGCAATGCCAGTTAGTAGGTACTGACCAAGAGCCTCCTCCTAATGTCTGTATCTTTATGGTGCTTTCTCGTCTCTTTGAGATCTTTATGAGAATGGTCTATCCTTCCTTGGAGGGTATCCCTGAAAAAATGAAAAAGATATTTTTCTACAGTGTGCATTTGATCATAGGACTTAAAGCTAGAACCGATCTTTAGGGATCAAATACACTTGCGTTATTTAGATGGAGAAACTGAGTCCCAGAAAAGTCAAAT
Organism: Monodelphis domestica; assembly: GCF_027887165.1. Classification (NCBI taxonomy): domain Eukaryota; kingdom Metazoa; phylum Chordata; class Mammalia; order Didelphimorphia; family Didelphidae; genus Monodelphis; species Monodelphis domestica. The sequence continues at coordinate 71,668,669 of NC_077232.1, forward strand.
TTCTTGCCCACAGTCACATAGGCAGTAAGAAGCAAGTAATGACTCAAGTCAAGGTTTTCCTACTCCAGATCCAAAACTCTTTCCCCTACATGATGTTAATCACTTCTTTATAGTCACACAACTAAATCATGTAAAATATATATAAGATTCTGCAGTGTTTCATTTGTTGATTTTTAAATTAATAGGAAAAACAACATTGTGGTAAAACTGTAGAAACTGCCAATTTCTGACCCAAACTATCAACCACAACTTCGGCCATTAAAGTAAAGTAAGATAAGACTTTTTAGAAGCAATTTCACCTTAAACTGTTCCATTTTGTACTTGATATTAAGTTGTCTAGCTTTTGAATGTAGCTGCTACCTTTTAGTTGTAAAGAATTTCTCTATACAGTATTTTTTTCTTCATCCATCAAAAATAAAATAAACTTCAAGTTGTTTCCTTGGTCTGTTTTTAGGTGGAGCATATCTCTCCTTCTTGTACCTTCCTCTTTCTGTTTCTTTCTCTCTTTTCTCTTCATTAATCCCTCCATTTCTTTTCCCTCTACCTTTCTTCTTCATTCTCTCTCTTCCCCTTTCCTCTTTACATTTCTGTTTCCCCCTCCTTTATTCTTTCAATAACTTGTTTATAATATATAATGGTGGCGTTTGTACCCCCAAACCCAATTAACACAATCTCTTAAGGCTCAGACAGATGGATTAAGTCATTTGATTGGTTAAGAAGGTAGATTAAATATAAATTATTTGGTCATTAGAGGAAGACAAATGAAACTACACAGGAAATGTCTTTTGATTGGCTGAATCAGACATACCTCAGAGCCCATGTAGAATACAGCAGTTGTGCATTTCAATTGCAGTTTGAATCAATTACTAAAGGACTCTAAGAAGGAATAAATGCCATTGAAGGGAGAAAAACAAATTTTAATCTTCTACTCCATGCCTGAAATGGTAGGTAATGACCTAAGTTTGAAAAATCTTAACATCATATCAGTATTCCTAAGTTGTCCCTGCAGCAGTAATGGTTGATGGCATCATCTGTATTAGAAGCTAAGAGACAATGCAAGGATAAACTAAACACACTAATGAAAAGCAGCTTCAGTACCTTACCAAAGTATTCATTTCAAAGTCCAACAGAGATCTGTACCTAGGGAAAACATCATGGACTACAAGAAGGAAGAAAGAGACTTCAAATAACCAGGACTGGTGAATTTATTCTTTAACCACATGTACTTTCTAAGTGTGAGCCTACTCTCCCCAGGAACCTAGAGAATGTGCCCTCCATTATGGGATAAAGTTTCTGTAACCTCTTTGTTATACTAACTTAGTAAATATCCTTTTAAAAAACTATTTGGAAGGGACTTATGAGAAAGAACAGTATCCACATTCAGAGAAAGAACTGTGGGAGTAGAAACACAAAAGAAAAACCATGCTTGATCACATGGTTCCATGGGTATATGATTGGGGGTGTAAACTCTAAGCAATTGCCCTAGTACAAATATCAGTAATATGGAAATAGATCTTGATCAATAACACATGTAAAACCTAATGGAATTGTGCATTGGCTATGTGAGGGAGGTGAGAGGAAGAGAGGGAAAGAACATAAATCATGTATCCATGGAAAATTGGCTTAAACAAATAAAATTAAAAAAAAAAACTATTTGGGCAGCTAGGTGGTGCAATCAAGAGAGTATCAGACTTGGAGCCAGGAAGACTTCTCTTCCTGAGTTCAAGTTCAACCTCATTTATGTAATAGCTGTGTATGATCCTGGGCAAGTTACTTAACCCTGTTTGCCTTAATTTCCTCATTTGTAAAATGAGTTGAAGAAGGAAATAGCAAACCAGACCATTGATTTTTGCCAAGACCAAAATGAGGTCACAAAAAGTCATATACAACTAAAATAAATGAACAACAACAACAATTAATTAAGTGTAGTTGATAATCAGTGAGCATATAAGGACTGGACTCATAAGCAACAGTTGTGTATCCTCAGTTCCTCAGGGTTACCCTTTAGAACTCTGAGCTGCCCACTGGGGCTTCTCCTATATAGGTGGAAATATAGGAAACAGCCCCAGAGGACATGCTACAGAAGAATCCAAAAAGCTCCTTCAGTAGATACACTGTTGGCCAAAGCAAATCAAACAGTGGAAATCTTCAGCAGATTGCTCATTGTGTTGATAGAGGAAAAATGGTCATTCCTCATTGAACTCCTAAGGAGAGAGAAAGAGCATACAATAAAATAGCTAGTGAATTTTAGAATAGTACTATATAATCAGCAAGTATTTCTTGAACACCTGATGTTTGCAAGATATTATGGCTGGGACTTGGAATGGGGACAGGTGCTATAAGCAATAAGGCCAATGTTTGCCTCAGACCTGGGCCAAATTGAATGTGATAAAAACTACAGAAGGCAATCCATTTGGGAGTATGGCATAAACAAAGGCTGGGAGTTAAATGTGTCCTGAGGATACTTAGTGGAACTGTTACCATAGTGAGCCTCATGAAATGAAGTGACCGTCTGGAATCATGAAGACATTGGATTCGACTTCTACCAATAAAACATTCTAGTTGTGTAACCTTGGGCAAGTCAATTGAGATCTAAGCCTCCAGGTCCCCATCAGTAATACAAATACCTCTAGTACCTACCTCACTGATTTTTATGACTCAGATGAAGTAACATAAGCCAAGCACTCTAGAAACCTAGCTATAAATGTCAGCTAGTATAATTAGAACATTTGGTGAAAGGGGGCATGCTTTTGTAGGCAATTAAATTGGAGGTTAGGGTATTCAAATTTTAGGGAACATAAACTGCCTCACTAGACAACAAAGTTTTTCCTACCCCCAGTTTTGGCTTTTGATAACTGTAGTTGGTATAGTGTCTTATAAAATGACTGTTCCCTTTAAGATTTCAGAGAGGTGCCTTCTGAATGTGTGCCATGAAGTACAGCACATTAGTCACTAGATCTGTTAGTCTGGACTTTATAAAACATTTTCCTCTAATTCCAGAGACACTGAACCTTTTTATAATTTTTTTGCCATGTACCCCTTGGGTAGTCTAGAGAAGCCTGTGGATGCCTTCTCAGAATAATGCCTTTAATGCATAAAATAAAATATATAGAGTTACAAAGTAAATCAAATATATTAAAATAATTATCAACATATTTTTAGAGTTCATAAATGTGATGTGTTTTCAATCACAACATGGGAAATATGGAAATACATATTGCATGAAAGTACTTCTGTAACCTATATCAGATTTACTACCTCAGGGAGTGGTGGGAGAGAATCTCAACCACGAGATGTCAGAAAAGTTGTTTCTACACGTAATTTTTTAAAAGTTAGTGTTTTTTTTTTAAGTTCAGGAACCTCAAGCCAAGAACCCCTTCCCTAGTAGAAAGCATTTGAATGGAATTTGAAGGAGAAAGAGAGAGAAAATATTGTTGTAAGACTATACTACAGATCACCCAACCAGATAGAGGATATTAGTCATGCTCATTTTTATGCAAATGTCAAAGCTGGAACAGAGACAAGCTAAAATAGTGATGAGATATTTTAACAATTCAAATGGCCTCATTTCTCTCTCCAAGTAGATTTTCCTTGTTTTATTGATAAAGTAATCTTTCTCTTTCCTCTTTCTCTTCTGGCAGAGAATATAATGGAAGGGCAGGGGCTGGGCTGACAAGGCTGTGAGAAATTTTTCAAAATTTTTTTAGAGTAAAACACTTTTTGAAGCACTGACAATGATTTTCCACCAACCAGTTTGTGGTTGGTCAAAAGATTCTTGGCTGTCTCCTGCCCAGACATACAAAGCCCTCTCCCCTACTGCTTGCCCAGTCCATTCCACCCAGGTCCTTTTCAGAACTGATTTTTCTAAGTGAATTGCCACCAAATTGACAGAACAGCTGAGCTTTTGTTGAAGATTCATAAATTATTACAGAGAGGATGAGAGAGTTCTGAGATCACACCTTGTTTTCCTGTGTCCCATTGTGACTGTTTCACAAGGTCTGATATCATCATCTCATCCTGGATTGCTGTAGCATCTGCACTTGGGGGGCTTTTAGAGCCCAGCTTTAATTTTGTAAGAGCCCAAATCTGCCATCTGTTACAGAGGCCTTTCACAAAGAGAACTGGAAAATGCTACAAACAAATTTTTGGCCTCATGTACAATAAGGATAGCATATGTTGATTTTTCTAGAAAGCTAGAATCTCAGGACTAAGAGGGGAAGAAGAGATAGGATCATCCAACCACCTCATTGGATAGATAAGACACAAAGTCACAGTGAAGCAAAATGGCATTTGAACTCACATCTCCAAGTTTCTTTTCCAACATCCATTTGAATATGACACACAAACTATCATGTAAGGGTATATGGTGGCATATGCCTATAATCCCAGATACTAGGAAGGCTGAGAACCCAATATTCTGAGTTTGCATATTTCTATTTTATAGTGTACTGTGCTAATCAGTTGCCTGTATTAATATCAGAGTCAAATCAATATGGTAGCCCCAAGGGAGGGACATGAAAGGAGGTACAAAAAAACCTAGGCTGTAAACAATAGGCTAAAACTCCCCTTCTGGTCAACAGAGGGTGTGGGCCCATAAAAGCACCTACATTTGAAGCCTGGGTCAGATGGGGAGACCCAATCTTTTTTAAAAAGAATTTATAAGTGGGGGCAGCCAGGTAGCTCATTGGATTGAGAGCCAGGTCTAGAGAAAGGAGGTCCAAAGTTCAAATCTGGCCCTATACACTTCCTAGCTGTATAACTGGTGAAATCACTTAATCTCCATAGGGATCATGTGCCTCAGCACTAATACACAGTATAGATTCTAAGATGAAAGGTAAGGGTTTAAATAAAAAAGAATTTATACTTTATTTTCTAGTTTTAAAAACTTCTTCCCCAGGTCTCTTTTGATTCTAAATAGAGCAATATCTTTCCATAATATCTCACTGCCTCTCTTTTGTTGTCTGTGTTACTAAAACTTTTCACAGGTAACCCAATAATGGGTTCAAATCTTGCCCTTTGTCACTTACTACCTGGAGAACATTGAGCTAACTGGCAAACTTCTCTAGGCTATAATTCTCTCATCTATAAATTGAGAGGACTGGATTCATTAGTTTCTAAAATTCTGTCCAGCTCTAAATTGATGAGCATGGTCTGTATTTTATATAGAATATATGAACGCTCCTCTTTTCTTATGCTAATTTTTTCTTGATAATTTTAACTTGAGCCAATTAGTAAAGCATCAGACTTTTCATCTGAGGGCTCAGTATTCAAGTCCTTATTCAGGCAGAAAATGTTTCCATTTGTGAGGCAGCTTGGTATAGTAGATTGAGAGCTGCCCTTGGGTTCAAACCCCACTATTGGTACATACTGGCTGAGTGATCCCAGGAAAATCACTTACCTATCATTGCTCTGAAAGATAACTCTCTCAATTGCATAAAAGTTATAGGTTCATCTTAGTAGAGGGAGTTCCTTATGCTTTTGAATAAATGTGTCTAGTCCCCAAGACTACTTTTCATTGCCAAAGGCAGCATGGCAGAGTGAACAAAAGAACAGTCATAGTTAGGAATGCCTAAATTCAAGTCTTCTGAGATATAATAATAATAATGATGACAACAACTTGCCATTTATATAATACTTTCAGGTATACAAAGTGCTTTACAAATATAATCTCATTTTATCTTTACAATAGTCCTGAAAGATATGCTATTATTATCTCCATTTTATAGCCGAGGAAACTGAAGTAGACAGGCGGGTGCCCAGGCCCACAGCTAGTGTCTGATGTTAGATTTGAACTCAGATCTTTCTGACTCCAGTTACAGTGTTCTATCTACTGTGCTAGCTTTATGACCTGTAGGTGGGAGGGGGGATTTCTTAATCTCCCAGAGCACCCAGGCAACTCCCCAAGAATGTAAGTTACAAAGACAAATTACCCAACATCAATGAAAGCACTTTCCTCTCTGATGAAATCATAGATCTTGACTAAAAAGCAAAAAACTAACCTCAACATTGATTTTAAGTCTGTGTACTTTACATTAGAAATAAAAACAACTTTTCTTGTCATATTCCTACAAGCATATTACTGGTTCTTCCATAGGCTAAGTATTTTAAAATTGGAAGAATGATTTCAGAGAGAAAGAAAGCAAGTCCACTTGTCCTTATAAGGTACAGTCCTGGGAGGGAGCAGAAAGCTTATTCCAGAGAGGGTCAGTCAATGAGTAGATTTGATCCCAGGAAATTCAGGAAGAGTGAGTTGTAAATATTATCCTCATTAATAATGCATCTTAAGACTTAGAGAAATGTCAGAGGAGGATTAGAGCTGGCTCTCTAGAGCTTTCTTTGGTTTAATATTCAGGAGGCTGTTTCTTAAAACAGATGAAAATATCAGGTGCAGGAAAAAATCTATCTATGGATTTTAATCAATAGATTGTTTTCTCCCTCTCTCAAAAAACATTTTTCTTTAATGTATATTAAGCCATATTTCCTACACGGAACAAACTCACTTTCAGAAAATTTAGTTAAAGATGAGTAGCAAAAATAACAGGAGAGTTATTTAAAGAGCAGTGTGGAAAACAGCAGGAAATACATGAAGGAGCTTTTAATAATATGACAGTTTCTCTTCTTATCTATATATAATATAGGCTCAAATCTTGGAAGAAACCTAGAGGTCATCAACCCAAGCACGAATCACCTCTATAGAGCTTCTGGCAGGTCGTCATCTAGACTCCCAATGAAGAACTACACTGATTTCATGCTCACTAATTCCCAAGGTAGCCTGTTCAAATTTTGGACACTTGTAACATTAGGAAGTTTCTCCTTATAGGAAGCTGTAATTTGCTGCCCTATAACTGTCACTTAATGATCCTAGTTCTGTCCTTTAAAATCTAGAAGGACAAAAAAAGTATAATCATAGACTTAGAAATTAAGTCACTTATAGAGGGTCATACAGCTAATAAGTATGTAAGGAAGGATTTGAACCCAGTGCTTCCTGACTCCATGGCTCTTTTTCCATGCACCAACCATCAACTTTGTGGTGAATTGGATGGAATGTTGGTCTTGGAGTGAGGAAGACTTCATTCAACAGAAGTATGACCCTGGGGAAATCATTTAACCTCTCTGATATTTAGGTTCCACTTATATGTAAAATGGGGATAATAATAGCTCCTTTCTGACAAGGTTGTTTAAAGGACCAAGTGAAAGGTATGTAAAATACTCTGAAAAAAACCCTTAAGGCTATGTGAGTATCAACTATTATTAAGCCAACCTTTCTCCATTTCAAATATCCTACTTTCTTCTGTTGATTCTTTTCTATTATGGTTTTCAGTTTTCTCATTCACTGTCCCTCCTAAATTGCAATGCCAAGAATTTAATCCAGTATCACCATTATGGACAAAAGAGAATAGCCTCACACTAGACTTCTTTTAATGCAATTGAAGGTTTCATTAGCTTTTTTTGTTGGTGTTTTAGCCACTGTCACATTGTTGAATATGTTGGACTGTAGATCACTAAAATCCACAATTCCTTTTCACATGAACTAACCATTACTCCCCCATCTTGTACTACAGTTTTTTAAAATTTAATAATAAGATTTTATGATGATTTTAAGCTTCTAGTAATCATCTTGTATAGAAGAATAAAAATGTATATGTGTAGTTTATTACATTTCAAATCATTAAATGCTGGCAATTACCCTAGATTGTCAATATCACTGGATTCAGTCTGCCATCCAGCTGTTCTTCTCAGCATTATGCTTTTCTGCATCTTCTCCTTAAAGGAATTGCATCTTTTCCATTTTTCCCTTCATTCCATTCACACAACCTCTGCCCTAATTTATACCTTTATTAGTTCTTATCTGATATATTTTATTGAGACTCCTAATCAATCTCCCTGCATCCAGGCTCTCCCCTTTCTAATCCAGCATTAAGCAGTGTGGGAGGCAAACATTAGGTACTTAATAAATGCTTCTTGACTTGATTTCATTCACCAAATGGGTGCCAAATTCAACACCAGTCTTACCACAGCACCACCAAACATAAGTATTAGTGATTCCTTTTTTCATGTACCACAAAAACTAAATTCTCAAGCTTCTATTTATCCACAATACGGCCTCTCTTTCCAGATGTTGTTCAAGTTACTGCCCTTCATATACTCTCCATTCCAATCAAACTGGCTTGCTAATCATCCCTTGTATAAGACATTTCATCTCTATCCTTTTTACTTTTGTGCCTTCATATCTAGAATACATTCCCTTTTCTCTTCCTACCCTATATTCCTTTAAAGCACAGCTCAGGCATCACTTCCTACAAGATTCCTTTCTCAATTTCTCCATTTGGAAGCACTTTCTTGAAATGACTTTGTGTTGTGTTATATGGACCTTGTAGATTGCTACCTATGTATGTGAGGAACCCAGTCCTCACCCTTAGTAGCTTGGAAAAAAAGGAAGGAAGCAAGTGTGAAAGGAGATTTTAGGAAGGCAACATGATTACAAACAGAGTGTCAGAGAATGCTATGAAGCAAGACTGACAGGGGGTTAACCCTATTAGAATCTTGAAGGAGGGGGGATTGCTGGGATGCCAATAGCCAGCCAGGGGAGTTGATCCTTGACTCTGGAGGGAAAACCAGCTCTGATAGCCCTGTTCCAACTGCTGGAAAGGGAAAATCGTCCCTGAAAGAGATTTTAACAAGAGCCTGAAACCCGCTGAGTTTTATAACTCTCCTGTAACACTGTGAAGAGCAAGATCTGAGAGGACTGCTCAGTTTGCCTTTGGAGTTATCCCCCGAGGTAGACCTCATGGCTCCTGAAGCTTGACTTCATATCTATTCAACCTCCAATCTAGAGACTTATTCCTACGTGGGTTTAGCCTAGGTTTAGCTAAGAATAGAAGGGAAATTATCAGGCAGAGAGTGTATTCAGTGTAGCCTCGACTTTTGTTGAGGACTAAAGGGCCTTTACATCAGAGTCAGATGGTGAGCTAATAAGTTAGCTTTATTAGAGATAGGGAATAATCCACAACCCACTTCCCTTATCCTGTACCCAGTTATCGAGTTTATTAAGCCTTTTTATCTTAAAGAAGCAGTCAGATTTGGTTACTTACTGGCCCGAGGCTGAGAGCACAGCCATTTTTGCTCTCTGGTCTTGAAGAGACTATCCTGTCAGATCAGGTTAAGTAAATCCTGGTCACCTGTTTATATCATCTCTACAGGGACTTTCTTCACCTTAACACAAGAAATCAAGTGTTTATAAAGTATCCACTTGATGCCACTCATTATATTAAGCACTTTACAAATATTATCTCATTTGATCCTCACAACAATGCTGGGAGATAGATACTATTATTATTCCTTTTTAAAATTGATTAAACTGAGGCAGACAGGGATTAAGTGATTTACCCAGGATCAAAGAGGTAGTAAGCATCCAAGGTAGATTTGAACTCAGTTTTTCCAGATTGTGGGCCAGAGGTCTCTTCACTGATATAGCTTGACCTCAGGGAAAATAATTATTTTTCTTTTTTTACTAAGTCCCCAATGACTAGCACGGTTCTCTATACATAGTAAGCACTTAATAAATGCTTGTTGAATTGGTTTTATTTTTATTATATTATTTCATACTCATCTTACTCAATTCCCTCCAACTCACTTCTTGAAGACAGTCCCCATGACATGCAAGCATGGGAAATCTACATAGCCTTTCAACCTTTGTTGATATTTGCTCATATTTTGAGCCTGTGCCATATTAGTTTTCATCTTCCTCCCTGGTGCCCACTTTCTTGTTAAAGTTTACCTTGTTTAGTTTTACTTTGGAAGACCCTGCCAAGTTTTTAATAGAATTTCTCTTCTTCTTCATCCTCAGCAACAAATGCAGGCACACAAGCTGCAATTATTTTCCCAGTAGTCTGTTAATGCAAGGTGAGATGAGCATGTGCCCTACACACAATGGATTTGGGTGTGTTTCAATCAACCAGGAAACCAGTACCACCATTTGTCTTATTATCCTTCCTCTTAATGTACAACTTCTTATTACAGTTCAGAGTTCATTGTAGAGCTGGAAAAGATCTTAGAGGTCATTTGTGATTTAGAAAGTCTGTTATTTGAAGGTGATTTAGACCACTTCGTGAACACCAAGTTGTAACTAAATGAATTGATATTGGCATCAGTTAATTATTCTCTCTTTGGAAAAGGTGCCATGGATGCTTTGAAATTTAGGATCACAAAGGCCTGGTGATTTTTCTTTTGATATACCAGTAAATATGGAAAATATCTATAGGGAAAGGACCTAAGAGGCAGTGTATCATAAGAGATAGAATGGTAGACAAGGAATGAAGATTTCATAGAGTTTAAATCCTGCTTCCAACATTTACCAGCTATGTGACCAGTAGCAAGTCATTTAATCAATCAAAACTTCAGTTTTCTCCTCTATAAAACAAGGAAGTCAGACTAGATGGCCTCTCAGGTCCCTCCTTCCTTAAATCTCTGATCCTAACATATACACTCAAATGATTCAAGTATTGGATCTGCTACTAATTTACTGTATGATATTGCCTAAATTACATGATCAGGAAGCATCTATTGAGCACTTAATATATTTCAAAGTACTGTGATAAATTCTGGGATACAAGGGGGGGAAGCAAAATCAATTTTGCTTTTCTTGGTTATTTGTAAAATGAGAGGTTTTAGCTAAGTGACTAATAAGAATACTCCTGGTTTGGCCTTCTATGGCTGTGAATTTATTGGAAGACTGGAAAACTCACAAATCTGATTTTAGACTTGCCTTATTGCATCATGTTATAATCCATAACAATGGCTAGTAGATAAAACTGGCTGTTTCTAGGACTTAAAAAAGGACCATGAGTTCAGGACCATGGCTAGTGAAGTATAGCTGACATCTGGTGGGCAGAGAGCTTCACTTCTCTTCAAAGACAACCACTGCCCATCCCCCTCACTTTGCTACTATCTGCTAACTCATACCAACTTCACAACCATTCCAAGTTATCATTTCCCAGAATCCTATCTCCCTGGCTCCCACTTATTGGAACCCACTATTCCCACAGCTTTGGGGGAAGCATGGGCTGGAATCTCAAGGAGACACACTGTTCCATTTCCTGGCACCACTTCACCTGTGGTTAAGTTGTCTTCTGGGCTACTGTTCCCCTTGCCCTTCAACTGAATTATCCCTGAGTGAAAGTAATCCTACTTAAAGCTCCAAACCAGTTAAAATAACTATGGGCACCTGCTAGTACCCAGGAAGTGCTCTGGTGGCCCAAGTCCGTGGGTTTTATTCTAGAGGAAGTCCCTCCCTGCTTGCATGCCATGAGGATGCAGCAACAAACATTCTGAGGATTCTCCACAGTCCCTTAGCAGAAAGTCCCTGTATCTAGAAATTAAGACTAGGGCTGTGCCTGTATCCATCCCTAGCTACTTCCTTTGTCATGTAATGAAATCCTTTTGTGTTACATCACAGTCTGATTTCTGCAAAACTGCTTTCTAGAACTCAAAAAGCCACAGTCAAAAATTCCTACCAAATTACAGTTATAGAATGACATTTTAGCTTCTCACTTGTCTGCTTTCCTTCTCATGTGACTGTTATATAAATACGCAGTCAGTTGGTAAGTCAAATCTTATAGCAACATGTCTATGGCATAAGAGGAGGTGTCAACATATACTGTGGTCCATATTTGAAAACTCTTGTAGAAGCAAACTGGAAATGTTTTAGTTGTTTTTTTCTGCTTTGGAGACAGGGAGGGAGGCAGACCCGTGATTTCATTGGTATGGGAAACTCTTGGTGTTAATATTCCTTCTATGAATGCCAATTAGCAACTTGTCTATAACTATTCTTAAAGAGTTGTCTGGGGCACTGGGGATTTAAGTGACTTTCCATTGATCTCTTGGTTGGTATGTATTTGGGGAAGGATTAAAACCTGTGCCTTCCTGACTCAAAAGCCAGCACTCCCTCCATTATACCACACTGTCTCTATTGGAGCTCTTTAATTAACCTATTTCCTGCTGGAAGTCAAAAGCTACTTATTATTACTAAAGGGACTGTGGTCTGAAATTGACTCTGCTAGCAAGTTCTTATTAAGAATAAAACATAATTTGTAGATAATGGTCCAAGTTGCAAGTAATACAGTGCATTATAATCTAAACTCGATAAAGAATTTTAAATTCTAGATTGAAATTTCATTTTTTATTAAAGTCCTAATTTCTGACCTAGTAACATCTCTAAGAGGGAATGGCAAGGACTAGACAAATTGAAGTTAAGTAACTTGCCAAGGGTCACACAGCTAAAAAAGATCTGAGCCCTGATTTGAACCCAGGTTCTCCCAACTGCAGGCTTGGTGCTCTAGCTACTTAGCCACCTAGTTGCCCTAGCATTTCTCTTATTAATACTATTTTTATTTTAAAATAAAATGGTCAAAAAATAAATACTCTAGGTAGTCTTAAAGCTTTTAGTTTCCACAAATAGTATTTCTGAATTTTCACAGCTGTTTTGAATTTTAAGCAGCAAACATAGTTACTCAACTGACAGCCTCTTGTATTCCTATCTGCAGTCAATTAAAAAACTTGTATTTACATTGATAAATTATTAGGATTTTCAGCAATTTCACAATCATTAGAAATTACTGTTGAATATCTGATGTGGTTTGCTTCCAATTTTTCATCATTTATCTTATTGTTCAGCCATTTTCAATCGTGTCAAACTCTTCCTGGCCCCATTTTGGGTTTTCTTGGCAAAGATACTGGAGTGGTTTGCCTTTTCTTAATCCAGCTCATTTTATAAGTGAGGAAACTGAGACAAACAGGGTTAAGTGACTTGCCCAGGGTCACACAGCCAGTAAGTGTCTGAGGCCAAATTTGAACTCAGGAAGATGAATCTTCTTGACTCGAGGCCCAGCACTTTATCCACTACACCACCAATAAATCACTCTGAATAGTATCTTTCTTTCTTAGCAATGTTTTTAATCATTTAAGCTAGGAAATATGGTATAATACCTAAAATGCTAGGTTTGGAATCTGGACAAACTGTGTTTATATCTATCTCACTTCTGATACTGATTTATTATGTACAAGTTCCTTAATATCACTTTCCCTCGGTTTCTTAAGTTGCACAATGAGGGAGTTAGATAAGACCTCTAAAGTTCCTTCTACCTCTAAATTTCATAGAGTTGTGGTAACGTCCCAATGAAATATGAGAAATTCAACATCTGAGCCCAATGCACAATCTATGTGACCCTGGGCAATTCACTTTGCCCCTATGTCCTCTCCAATTCCCTAGAATTTATCTGCTAAATTACAGAACTAGATTCCCTTAGTCAATGGTACCAGCAATTGAATCACTTTGTCAAAGGATATGATTTCTTTTGTTACCCTTACTACCCATTGCCACACTATCCTCCAAAAAGTCTCTTCAGCTTACTACTCATAATATGATGCAGTGCTTGTCCAATTTGAAATGTTTAAGGTGATATCACAAAGTTTTTTCAAGATATGTTCCTTTCATTTTGGGGGAGTTTGTTAGAGTTTAGTAATCAACTTTTCAATTGGTTATAAAGTATTTGTATTTCTTCCTTCTTACCAGCATACAATCTTAAACTATTTTAAGAGAGGGATCATGTTCAGAAATAAAGAGGTAACTGATAGCTAGGTAGCACAATGGATAGAATACCAGGCCTGGAATCAGGAAGACCTAAGTTGAAATCCAGACTTCCTAGCTGTGTGACCCTGGACAAGTCACTTAACCTCTATTTGCCTCAGTTTTATCTGTAAAATGAGAATAATAAGAACACCTACCTTATGTAAAGATTAAGATTTGGGGGAAACTGAGGCAGGTAGAAATTAGTTTCTCTCTGCAAGGAGTATTATATTTTTAGAGGTTTATTAAAGGTTAAGGATTAAAGAAAATACAGAATAAGAAAGCACATGTCTAGGCCCAGAGAGGCCTAGACAACCTCACCGACATTATGAAAGGAGACATGTCTGCTTGAAAGCAGCAACAGGAAAGAGAAGAGACCCAGCCTACGGCGGAGACCCTTTAAATAATAATTTTCTCTCAGCCCAGGTGAGAATTCAGTGAGATTACAAAGCATTCTGGGGAAGTGGAGCAAGGACTTCTGGGGATTTAAGTCCTGGATTCAAGTCTCCATTTTTACACTTGAGCTGTGAGGATCAAATGAGATAATAATTATAAAGCATTTAGCACAGCACTTGAAACAAAATAAGCACAATATAAGTATTAGTATTATTACCTCTATATTGTTCCCCAGTCAGAGCATATTTAAAGTATTGGGGTAAATTCTAGGTAGCATATTTCATGAAAGTCATTGATTAAACTGACAGCATCTGTATGAGGATAAATAAGAAGGTGAAAGATCGGTTTATGGTATGTGAGTATCTTTTTTTTTTAAACCCTTACCTTCCATCTTGGAGTCAATACTGTGTATTGGCTCCAAGGCAGAAGAGTGGTAAGGGCTAGACAATGGGGATCAAGTGACTTGCCCAGGGTCACACAGCTGGGAAGTGTCTGAGGCCAGATTTGAACCTAGGACCTCCTGTCTTTAGGGCTGGCTTTCAATCCACTGAGTTACCCAGCTGCCCCCTATGTGAGTATCTATTGGTAGGACTAGAGATCCTTAGCCTGAATAATACAAATATATAAAGAACTATTACACAAAATACATCTTGTTTTGTCTCAGAGGGTAGAATTAGAAGCAATTGATGGAAATTGTAACAAAACACATTTGAGACTTACATAAGGAACAAATTCCTAACAATTAGAGTTGCCCAAAGTTGGAATAGGCTACCTCCAGAAGGAATGAGTTATCCTCTATTAGATGACTTTAAGCAAAGGAGAGATTTTTTTTTCAGGACTAGATGTTCTGTGTGACCCCTGTCAACTTTGAAATTATATAATGCCAAGTTCTTTTAGTCTTTGATTACCTTTCCTGTAGGAAATGAATATCACTCCTGAGATTTCTTTCTGTTCATTATAAATTCTGATATGTTTCCAACAGATGTATTTATCACAAATATTTTCTCCCATCCATTCCTTTTTGTAATATTATTTTTGACCTATAAAAACTTTTCTGTTTATTTATAAATCAGATTCATCATTTTTGTGCTCAATGGTTTTTCCATTTATTTATTATATGAAGTTTTCTCTTCTCCACAGTTGAGATATAATTTCTTAGAATATCTTTCTCTCCATTTTAAATTATTTTTTAAAAATAGTAAATTATTGATTGAAATGGAGTTTACTGTATAGTGTAGGGCTTCCATCTAAACCAGTTTTTGTTCATACTTCTATCCAATGTTCCCAGCATTTTAATTTAATAATGATTCTATGTATACTCCACCCCCTGATGCCATATTTTATGATTATAGGTTTATCAAGCATTGATCTTTTATAGGAACTTAGTTATATTTTTCATTTCTCTACTCTGTTGCATTAATCAATTTATTTTAATCTAGTACCATACATTTTTCATAGTTACCACTTTCAATATATTTTGAAGCCTTTCAATATATTCTTAGGCAAGTTTAGACCTCCCTGACAATTCTGCTTGCCTCAATCATAACCCTACCATGATGGCTTTTCATTTTGTAGAAGTAAAAACTGGATTCTATTACAAGATATCAGTTAGATGCAAGCAGAGTCTATCAGGAATGAAAGATTTGAGTCTGGTTTCCAAAACATACTTTATCTGCTATATTAGAACCATCTCAAGTAAGGATGCAAAAGCACATCACCAATAGTTTAGCTACAAAGATGTGAGCTATCTGGTTATGGTGAGGTTTAAGCTATAAGGTGGTTTTTTGGTTTATTTATGGCTCTTTTCTTGCTATCTTAAGTCTCCAGAGTTGCAGAGAAGTAGAAATTAGGGAAGGGAATACCTAAAACCACATAGTTTATAGAACTATTCACAAGTGTTAATTTTACTCTTGATACTTGGGATCAGTGTTCAGCTACCCATAAAATAAGATACAGGTTGTTCCAAAAGTCTTACTGCAATTTTAAGCTTTAGGAGTATAGCAAATAAAGGTTTCAAGGAATGATGGACAGGGGCTAGAGATCTGAATCTTCCTGAGCCTGGTTGGGTCAGAATTCCTAGGGACAGTTGATTAACTGTCACTCTGGACCTGAGAGGGGAAGGAGTCAGGTGTATGTGTGAATCATCTTGAAACCCATCCATCAAGATACTGGCCTTTTTAATACCTACTGGCTGTGGTGTGGAGTCAGTCTTCAGTCTTCTGCTGGACAGTGATTGAAGAGTGGAATATCTACTTGGAAGAGACCATCTGTGGACATTACACCTGGGATTCATGTTTCTGGCTCACCTAGGACTCTTTGTGAGATACTGATCCCCTGTTGGACTTGCCTTTAGATAACTTAGGTTTTAGTCTAATGTAAGTCAGATATTGTTTAGTTAGTGGGTAAAAGAATTCAGATTTCACCCTTTCCCATTTCCCTTTCCTTCATCCCTTCTATGTTAAATAAATTCAATATTTATATGTTTTCCCTCTGTATTACTTTCCTTCCTCCTATCCAAATCATATATACTTTTAACAGGAGCTTATTAGCTTTAATAGTCTAAAACTATACTTAAGAGTTTTTGACACTACATACTACTCAAAGAACTGAACCCATAGCTATTAAGTAAAGAGGTTGCAGCTAAATGGAAGGACAGTTCCTAGGATGACAGATAAATGAGTTGAAACCATTAGTTTCATCATGTGACCAAAGACAATGAGAAGCTTTTGTAAAATATGTTGGTGTCCTCACCTTATACTGGTCATGAAGAGCATAAGGAAAAAGACCACTGATTAGTTACTGAAATTTATGTGTCAAAATCTTAGGATAATATGTATACTATGGATTTAGAGAGGGGAGACATGGACCATTCAGAAATAAAAAGTATATCAACTCTATGAGAAGTTGAAAAGGTTGTTTAAAACAATTCAACTATACTTGATGCTGAGTTATTTCAGTGGCCCAGATGTATACAATTTTTAAAAATTGGAAAGTAAAATTCAGGATTAAGCAAGGAAGACTATAGAGTTGTAGATTACTAAGAATTCTTTTGACAATATATCATGGATATTTTATTCAATAAAAGAGTCCAAAAATTTGGTAAAATCAACCAACATCACAAAAAATGAAAATGACTTGGTTAACTAATAAGAAATTGCTGTTTACTGATTGGAATCACTCCACAAATCAGCCATCTGTGTGCATCCATATTATCAACTGTTTAGAGCAGAGGCAAAAATTAGCACCAAATTAGAGTAAAGGTAAATATAAGAAAGATGATGTGTGTGTAATTATAATAGTCCTGTAGTATGGTTCAGAGGAAAAAGCAAAGAATTTGAAGCTATAAAATTTGAGGCATTCCTCTTTGCAGGTGACATTGTACTCATTCCATTGAACTACGGAACACAATAGTCAACAAAATGAGATTCATGGCCACTCAAAAGAGAATAGAGTATCAATCTCCTGACAAACATCCAAATGAATGAAAAGCTCACATTGCACAAATTATTGACTGTAATTACATAGGCTGTCTACTGAGTTAGTTGATCATTACATTGGTTTTGGCCAATAGCTGAGGATGGATCTATCTAGCTTTTCTGTTCCTATCTCTGGTGATTGGCATATTATTTTATTCATAGTAAGTGCTCAATTAATGCTTTATTAATTCATTATTCTCAAAGAGTTGAATAATAGGGGATGAGTTAAACTTGGGAAGTTGTGCAGTAATTTCCATTCCTCTCTGCCACAAAAACCTTCTTAACACGAGAATCCTGTGACACAATAATTTTATCATTAATGATTACAAAAAGATATCAACAGCAATGAGCATGACCAGAAAAAGATATAGGTCATCCATATATTAACAGGGAGACCATAAATAAAAATACCATATCCATAAAAAATTATTAAATATCCATATTTATCCATAAAATATTGAACAAACTACAGAAAAGCTTCTGGCACATTGGACAAATCTTCTGTAGAAAACTTATGAAATAGATTCAATAAGAATGGAACAGAATATAAAGGCAGAGATGTTATAGTAGAGGAAATGTGCATACTGATGAGATCATGGATGTATTGAAGTAGAGAAGGAAGTTCCTTTTAACATTTTTGTCTATTTTTTTCACATACATAAAGCTTTATCTCACTTGGTCATCCATTATTATTTTTATTGGTGACACAATGAATCTAAGAATTAGTTTGAAAAATGCTATCAATTTTGGCTAAAAATATTCCTTTTTTCTGACCGTATGTAGGAGAGATAGATCCCTATTCATTAGGTAAGTACTTCCTTAATAACTGGGGAGGGTGGGAATAGAAGGTAAATGTGTAGTTTGAAAGGTTATTTAAGTGTGTTTATAAGCTAATGACCAAATAGTTTATAAATTTTGTCAATTTAAATGCCATTCATTTTTTTAATTTGATGATAGATATTTTATGCTTTTTATTTTATACTTCCTAAAGGCATTTATTACCTTAATATTGTTATTGGATCTCTTAGAATTCTTAGATATACATTCATGTTATCCACACATAAAGGTATTTTAAACCTAGTGTTGCCAGGGTTTATTACTTTATTTTTCATGTCTTTTCAGGATTGCTAACATTTCTATGCCTATGTAAGACTAAAATCTAAACAGCTATTAAACTACTTTATACTTGCTTTTAAGGAGAATGTCTCTAATATTTTTCCATTATATATGCAGATAGTAATTGTTTCCAAAAAAGTGCTTTTTAATCATATTAAGAGAAATTCCTTCTATCCTCATGTTTTTAATGTTTCTTAAACATCAATAAATGTACTTTATCAGACAAGTGTCTTCTACATTAATTTAATCACATAAACTTTATTAACTTTATTGATATGCTATAGTACATTTATTATTTTAAATCTAATTCAGACTTGAATTAAAATAGGAATGAGAGCTATGATTTTATTGGTATAGAGAACTCCCTCCTTTGAAATTTTCAGTGAGTTGCCAGCGCTGAAAGGTAAAGTGACTTGTTAAGCATCATATAGCCAATATGTTTCAGAAGAGAACATGAAGCCAGAGTTCATGTTTCCAAAGATGGCCCTTTACCTATTATGCTCTAGTACCTGCAGTCTTATATAATAGATGAATAATTTAATTCATTGCTATTTTAACATATTTCCTAATATTAAATTTATTTTTTCTTGCCAGTATCCATTTCGTTTTTAACCATACCTTTTACAAGTTTAAAGATTAAAGCAATATTTGCCTCATAGAAAGAATTAAGTAGAATATCATCTTTCTATATGTGTAGAAATATCTTATAGGAAATACTTAAGAGATTGGAAAAAATTTTCATTCATGAATCCAGATGGTCCTAGAGCATTTAGGAAAGGAAGAAGAGAGCTAATATAGTAATTGCCTGCCTAATTTCTCTTCTGAGAGAATTAATATACTTAAATTATTTGGGTTCAGTTGAACACATTTCAAGTTTTGTATTTTTGTAGATATTCACCTATTTCATATAAGCTCTGAAATTTAATGATATAAAGATTTCTTTATTATTTTTGTAAATACTTTGACTTTCATCATAATCTCTTCTTTCTTATTTCCAGTCTTGGTTGTGTTTCTTTCAGTCATCTTTTGACTCTTTACACATTGTTTATCAATTCTATTGAGTTTAAACAAACATAATTAATAATTAGTAAACTGTAACTGTAATTATTCTTTCATTTATTAATCCTTGACTTGATGGTGATCATTTATCTTTTCTTCTATTGTACTTTTCCTTTTCTAAGATCTTGAAATGTAGACTGAAACCCACTAATGTTGTCTTTCTCTTTTAGTAATCTAATCACCTGGCATTATGAATTTGCCTCTAAATACTGCTTTATTTGCTCCATAGATTAAAACATAATAGCAGCTAATAATGCCCAACATTTATATAGTGTTTACTTTGTATTAGACACTGCATTTAGTGCTTCACAATTATTATCTTGTTTAATTTTCATAACAATTCTGGTAGGTAGGTGCTATTATCACTCTCATTTTACAGATGAGGAACCTGAGACAAATCAAGGTTAGGTGACTCGCCCAGGATTACACAGCTAAATGTCTGAGGCTAGAACTGAATTCAGATTTTCCTGTCTGCAGATCTAGCACTCTATCCATTGTACAACCTACCTGTATATAGTATCTATGTTACCATTATCTTTAATGTAACTGGTTTTATGGTGTCTTCATTCATCTTTTTTGCTTGTTATTATATAATTCTAGTTTTACTTATTATAGTTTTTAAATGTAGCATGTTAGATTTGTCTTTCAAATTTATATGGGCTCTCTTTGAATAATAATTGAATAATTATGTACATTACATGTTATTTGGAGGAAATATATATTCCTTATTTAAGGAGATAGGCAGAATTGTACATATTTTTTTTCACAATAGCCCTGGAGGTATTATTGTCTCCATTTTATAGAGGTGGAAACTTGGACTGAAATGAAGTGACTTGTCCAGGTTCACATGGCAGGATTTGAACTCGGATTTTCTTGGCTCTAGTTTGAGCATACCCCTTGCAACACCTAGATTCCTATATTATACTAAAAGCTTATTGATTCAGTTCTGAAAGTTCTTGTACACTTCTAAAATTTTATTTTTTTCTCTGAATTCCCTAGAATTGTTGAATTTGAAATTTTTCATGTCTTCCTTTCTAATAATATACTTATATTTATTGGAAAACTGATTCTGGGATCATGGCTCATGCTTCATAATTTTACATGTCAGATTTATAGTGGAAAGAAAGACCTCTAGTTTTGATGTCAGTCAGAAGATGAAAGTATGAATTCTGCTTCTGAGGTTTATTATCTATATGACCTCACACAATTCACTTAACCTCCTTATCCCCTCTTTCCCCAATTGTAAAATGAAGGAGTTGACTTCTGATATCCCTTCCAATTCAAGCTCTATGAATTTCTCTAATCATTCCTAGTTTTCATATGAAACTCTAATAAAAAGTACACTATCTTCAAAAAAAGAGAAAGCTATGGATTTAGAGTCCAGAGATGTCTGTTCAAAATCCAGCTTAGTAGCTAGGTGACCATCAGCAAATCACCCATTTTCTGTAACTTACACTTTGCCCACCTATGAAAGTAATCATCATTGTCCTATATCATTCTGTAGATGCTTTCTATTACTGATGTCACTTTGTTTCTTAAACACTTCTTGGAAATATAGTAATCATACTTTTGTCTTCTGAGGCATTTTCCTAAAACTCAGTAATTCTGGGGTCACCTCTATTTTGATCTCTTGTCCAAATCCATCACTTTCAGCTGCATCATTTCCAAATATCTTCCTAGTTAGGGCACCGTGTGTATGCAGCAGAAGTAAAATGGTTAGCAAAGGATTAGACATTGAGAGCTATAAATAAATCACAGATCTTTCAGCAGCCAGTGCACAAGCTCAAGTAAATCACTTTTCTCAGTGTCCATTGAGGCAGGTGGTTAATTATTGTCACTGTATGGTTATAGAATCCCTTCCCTGAAAAGGTATTGTCTTAGGCGCTCTCCAAATGCTGACAGTAGGCAAAGTAAATAATGGCTAGGCTTAGATTCATATGACTGCTCTGGGCAGCATACTGGCAAAAGGATCTGTGGGCTGCCTTTCCTTATTCTTCTTTTAAAAAAGCAATCAATACTCATCATCAAGATTCTGCAGCCACAAGCCCATGGCCTTGTGGAGTGTATTAGGAAACCGATATTTAGACCAGGCCCAGCAGAGTGCTGTGTTTATACCAGTATTAAAGCACTGAGCCAGGTAAACACTGTAGGTTCATCGTAATGCTTGCTAATCCTTGTACTTCAAAATGCCCACTCATTCTAATTAAACCTAATGATTATTTCACTAGCTCCCTCACAGGATTGTTGTGATGGTACAAAAACTGATATACATAAAGCACCTTCTGTCTGTAAAGCTGTATATAAATGTGAAATGCTATTAGTCAGAAGGAATGCCTAGAGGTCAAAGAGGAGCCATCTACTGCCATGCCAACATGAACCTATTTGTAGTCGCTAATGGAAATTGTGGCTGGCCAATAAGATGTTCCCTTTACATGGCAGTCCACCTCTCACCTCTGTGCCTTTGTATTGGTGTTCCCCAACCCCCACCCCATGTCTGGATTAGATTCCCTTCTCATTTCTACCCTTTTTCCTAGAAAGCATAGCAGTGTGCCACCTCCTACAGGAGGCCTTATACGATTTAGTTACTACT
This sequence comes from Monodelphis domestica, assembly GCF_027887165.1. Taxonomy (NCBI): domain Eukaryota; kingdom Metazoa; phylum Chordata; class Mammalia; order Didelphimorphia; family Didelphidae; genus Monodelphis; species Monodelphis domestica. Next base: position 71,690,930 of record NC_077232.1, read on the forward strand.
GTGCTCTACCTCTTGTATTGGCCTCTTATTTCTTTCTAAATACTTTGGATCCACATAGCTATATTGAATTCCTCATGCCAGGGAAGCAAGATGGAGCAGTGGATAGGGTGCTGAGCCTCAAGTCAGGAAGACTCATTTTCCTAAATTCAAATCTGGCCTGAAACATTTAATATCTGTGTGAGCCTAGACCAATCACTCAACTGTGTGGGCCTCAGTTTCCTCATTTGGAAAATGAGCAGAAAAACAAAATACGAACTATTCCAGGATCTTTGTAAAAAAAAAAACCCAAATGGGATTACCAGGAGTCAGGCATCACTGAACAACAATAATCCCAATCCCAAACAGAATATTAGCTTCTGGAAGGCAAGGGTTTGTTTTTGTTTTTGTTTCCTTTATATCATTACTACTGTGAATATGTTGAATTTAATTAAATGATTTCCTTTCCAATCCTACCTGTGCATAATTTTATATATGCATATATAATATATAAATAATTTAATATATAAACATAATTATCAACATATTTAATTATAAATATGAGATTACATGGAATTATGTATTATACATACATCATTTTACATAATTTCATTATGATTATTTATGATTATATATGTGTTGAATACATTGTATATAATTTTTATATATAATTATATGTCAGTTATATAGCAAGAATATATATGTATGTGTATACACACATATCTCAAGGTCATCTGGCAAAATTAATAATATATCATTGAGACTTTGGTTTGAAAGCATAACAAGTGCTTCCTTTCATCCAAGGTTCATCATCCTCACCACAAGATACATACCTAAATGACTCACTTTCTCCCCCTAAATCTGAGAAATAATAAACAGGAAGAAAACAAGAACAAAATCAGGAGACTCTTCCCTCCAATCCACTTTGAAGAGAAGAGAGTGATTAGTTCCTAGATATTTCTTTGCCAATATCTATACTTCAGCACACTTCCCAACTTTATGCTATTTGGAGTCAGCCCTAATGAGTAATACTCAGGAACCTAGATTCTACCCATTAACCCAAAATGACCATTTCTAGATACTAGGAGTTCAAGATGGCTACTTTGCAGGTGAAAACAGTAGAACTTCATTGATGTGGCACTATTAAGGATAAGTTGGTTCACATAAAGGAATCCTATTTTTTTAATTGAATTCTTTAAGATAGAAATCTTTCTTTAAATGTATCTCATATTTCCTTGACTTGTTAAGATACAGAACAAAAGTTAACATGACCACTGTGTCATTATTATGAATTATCAATTATAGTATAGGAATGTCCATAAATGTATGAAGATATTAGCTCTACATAAAATAAATTTAATTAACTGCTTTTTTTGTTTCATTCCTATTTTTCTGAAGCTTCCTTCCCTGCTAGTTTATCAGTTTTCACTTCTTACAGTCAGTGACTCTGCTTAAAGTGATTCCCTCACTTCCATCTTAATTTCTAATTTAGTATAATAAGCAGTAGCCAGGGAAATCAGGTAAAACCATCCTATTAGAATTGTTTGTGAACTAAGGGGCAACTGGCATTAAATGAGCTCTACCATACTCTCCTATGAGTTAAATTGCAGTGAGTTTTATTTTGTGGATTTTAATATATCTACTTTAGCTGCTCAGATATTTTTCTTTATTGTCTATGTGATTTTTTGCAGTTTTCTGAGGAGCTAAGATTGATGGATAAATAAACTCTCAATGAGTGAGATAGTATTATACTCTTCAGGCCAGAGACTCAAAAAATAGCAATTAGAGAGATAAGTAAAGGATAGCAAGAGAAGAAAAAAATGTATCTTCCTGGTTTGGTCAAATATAACTTCTCTACTTAATCCTCAGAGAACATCACTTAGGAAATGGGGCATGAGGATCTTCCAACTTCGTTGGGTTGGTAGAGAGCAAAATTGACATTTCTTTTTTTTTTTTGAGAGTAGAGGAATGTTTATTTTTTTTTAATTTTAAACATTATTTTATTTGGTCATTTCCAAACATTATTCACTGGAAACAAAGATCATTTTCTTTTCCTCCCCGCCCCCCCCACCACCACCACCTTTCCCTCTCCCATAGCCAACGCACAATTCCACTGGTTATCACATGTGTTCTTGACTCGAACCCATTTCCCTGTTGTTGGTATTTGCATTAGAGTGTTCACTTAGAGTCTCTCCTCAGTCATATCCCCTCAACCCCTGTAGTCAAGCAATTGCTTTTCCTCGATGTTTTTACTCCCACAGTTTATCCTCTGCTTGTGGATAGTATTTTTTAGATAGACTTGACATTTCTTAAATAGAAGGACCAGGATCTCTAACACAGGGTCCTCTTGGTACAATCCACAAGAAACTCATGTGAGCCTGCAGGCCCCAGCTGGATAAGAGCAAAGAAAAAGACCTGTCATTCTGACTCCTATTCATGTGGTTTCCCAGGCATGGAATCTTGCTTCTTCACTATCTCTCTGTCCCTTATATGCCTGCATCAGGTTGGAGGGAATTGTCAAGGAAAGATTTTTCTCAGTTAAATGAGCATTGTGGTAATTCTGAACGGCCTCTTGAAGGGAGGAAGTAGGCAAGGAGAAGAGAATCTCTCTAGATTCATCAACAGGTTTGGAAAAGGAGGGAAGGAAAATTGGCAAACTATAGGAGAGGAGAGGAGAAGAGCTGGTTATGAGGGAAGGAGAAATCAAAAACATAAACTTACTACTGATGAGTCCTGGTGATATAAGAAAAGGATTAAAAAACAAGGTTAGACAAACAAAGTGAAGCAGATCCATAATGAGACAATTGCAGTCCTGGGATCACAGATTTAGAACTGAAAGGGACCCTAACATAGCCTTAGCCAACCACTACATGATACAAAATGAAGCCCAAAGCAGTTAAACCACTTAGCTAAGATCACATAGCTAGTAAGGGATAATCCTAGTCCTCAAACTCAGGTCATCAGATCTCAGATTCAGTGTGTATTCCACCAGCCCATATGTCCAGTAGGCATCTTGCCAACAAATTACATAGAAACTATTCCCCTCATCAGTCAGCTCTCTTCTCAGGATGCCATAGAAACCGCTTTTGGAAAGGACTCGGAATCATACAGCCATACTGACTGGAACACTTAAGAAACAAACCCACACATAAAAGCTGAATTTCACAAGGTTTTTAGCCAAAGATTTTAATCAAGATCCCCTTGTGAGGCCAGGTTAACTGGAAGAGAAAAAAAGTAAGGGGAAGGAGAACATGTGCTCCCTGTAGTGGGTGAAGGGAAGGGTGCTGGGAGTATTCCTCAATGCAGGTCTGCATCCCAAACTAGACAGATTGCTTCTTCATCCTACCCAAGCCATGCTGTGGACACTGACAACTTAACCATTTTGGTCTCATTCAGGCCACAGACATCCCTAGAGATTTTAATTTAATTCTCTGCTCTTTTAAGCAGAGGAAAGATAAGGAAATTACCCTAGTCTCTGCTGGCTCTTTTACTAATTCTTCCCTAAGCATAGCTTCCATATCAGTGTCACAGGTCAGCAGGTTAGATCAGTTGACCTGAGTAGATTCACTGTTCTTCAATGGGCTCAATTCCTCTTTTCATCTTAGAGAAATGCTAGCTTCTGAATTAAGTGAATTTAGAAAATCTGCCTCCCTTCCCCAGTACTATAAACCACACAACCCCACTTGCTTCCCATAAGCCTTTATTCTACTGGGCAAAGGGCTTTACTGGTGCCTATCTGGCAGCAACATGAAATATGAAGTTAACAGAGGGGAAACTGGCCAGATCTCCAGATCCAGCACAACTGAGAAAAGAAAATGGCCTATGTTCTATTAATGGATATATCTTCTATAGTATGAGTCCATATACTCATGTGCTATCTCATCTCTCAGAAAAAAATAAATGAACCTGAAGATGGGGCATATTAATCTTGTCATCGAGCAACACATGCCATCATGGGTTTCCTGATTCTTCTATAGAGTGTCCCTTGGGAACAATAATTATTAAGCCTTAAACAACAGTTCCTGTTGAATAATTTCTATGGAATAAAGCTTAAATCAATTGCTGCTCCCTAAAAACACTCCCAATTGCTAGTCCCTGTCCCAGTCCCCAGGAAGTTACTCTGCATTTTCTTTGCATATATTTTATTATTTACATATGTATATATAATTTCTCCTAAAAGAATGTAAGCTTCTTGAGGGCAGGGCTTATCTTTGTCTTTTTTTTCTCTATCCTGAGAGACTAGAAGAGAGCCTGGCATATAGTTGGTGCATAACAAATGCTTGTTGAAACAATGAATGAAATAGATATTCCATTAATGCTGGTCTTGCAATTTTCCTCCCTTTTAGACATCTCAGTGAGTTTGCTGTCTCTAGTTGTCACAGCCTGTGGGTTGGCACTCTTCAGTGTATCTCTATTTGTGTCCTGGAAACTCTGCTGGATCCCTTGGAGAGAACGAGGCCTGTTCTCGGGAAGCAAAGACAACCAAGAGCCCTTGAATTACACAGAAACAGAGACCAATGACCCAGAATACAGTGAGGACTACCAGGAACAGCCCTCGCCCTATCCAGATGCCGCCATGAAGATCAGCCACACCTCTCCTGACATTCCCTTAGCTTCTCAAGCAGAGAATAAGGAGAATTGTGTGCATGGGGCCCGCATGCAGCGGCAAGTCACAGAGCCTACCCCATCTGCCCGGTCAGTAGTGTTGTCTGTCTGTCTTCCTGTGGGGGCCATTGGGATCCTCTAATGGGATGGGTATGGGATCTGGGAAAGAGTGATCCATGGGAATAGAAGGGGCAGTGATACAATGGAAAGAGGAATTAGGCTATAGGCAGAGGGTCATTTATCCTTAGGAATGCTTTCTGAAGAAATAGTAATATTTAGAATCTAAATCTTTATTTTTGTTGAGGTTTTTTTTTTCACTTGACACTTCCTTTAAATAGATTTCCCTAGAGCTGCTGAAATCATATACAATGTCATCTCATCTTTATCTTTTATTCTAATTTGCTATTTAGAGTTGACCTTTGCTTTATCTATGTAGTGATCTGATGGCACACAGACAGCCAATTTTGAAATGACCTTATATATGTAACTAGTCATTCTTTGTCTTAAGACACAACAAATTCATTTCAATGGTGTTAGCTGCTATCTATAACCAGTCTTGTGACTTTTCTGGAAGAATGTGTTTGTGATATATAAGACTGAGATATTTATATACTTTTGATTTCTTTCATTCTTTGATCCCACACCATATTTCCCAACATTGTTTTCACTGTATTCTGCTGTACCGCAGTTTCTAGTGAAGTAATTAAATAACAAAGCCCATATGATGACTTTGGTTTGAAGACTCTTGTCAAAGTCTTAGAATCCTTCATTCTCAACAATGTATTTTTCTCCTTTTCTTCTCAACAATGTATTGATGATATTTAAGATGTACCATCTTGGATATCGTGTTATACACATATTATGAGCACTACAAGGAAAGATGGTCAAGGATCTTTTGAAGGACTGTATTTCTATTTGGGCCATGAGAACTACCACTGTGGTAAGAGATATACCTATTATTGGTGTGCTATATGAGGTCAGCCATGTAGGGCCATTTTAGTGATAGAGAATGAGAGCAGAAATAAAATAAAATTATTGCAGCTGTCTGAAACTCAAAAAAATGAGTTGGAGACATTTGATTTTCCCCAGGCTAGCCCTTCTTTGTCCAAAAAGGGAGATTTTCGTTAAGATTTGGCTACATCATTACACGATTTCAACTCCAGGTAATACTGTGGTAATTGCATGACTTTGCCCATTGAAAGGAGTCAGCTCTGGGCCCTAAAATGCTAGATTTCTCCCATGTGGTTCACACATTACCCAGAAACCTTTGGCTCCCTAGAATGCTCCACTAAAACTCCAAAGATTCTCCAAGTAGTAACTTTCTAACATAACTCATTTTTACTAAAACACTGACATCCTAGCTATGAAAGAGCATGTGAATGGAATGTGTCTGCTTGTTATGTCAAATGTCTAGAAGAGGTGTGACAAGCATAAGTTAACACCTACGTAATTATGCCTTTGTTGTGCAGCTGAGACAAACTGTTAGTGATCAACAGGGAGAATGGTTTAAAAAAAGTGAAGTCAACATTTCACTATTAAAAATATATGTAATTAAGAGTCTAAGAAATGGCTCAAACACTTCCCTGGCTTTATAAATATAGGCCGTTTATCATTACCATCTTTAGATTTTTTTAAGTGATTTAAGAATAGGAGAAATCTTATTCTATTTAAAAGGTGCCTAGAATTCTTCCTCTAGGTGTATGGCGGTTACTGTACAGAAGGCTATATTCCCAATTCCTCCTGGTAGACTGAATGTGTTGATTTTGGCAAAGGCTATAGTTCAACATGTCTAACCCTCCACAAACCTGACCTTCTACAGCCTGGTCTTCGCCTTACACTATGCCTTTCCAATTGTGTTCCAGCCAAATTGAATACTTTGATGTTTCTTATATATACACCTCATTTTCCCATTTCAGTGACTTATGTTATGCCTTTGCCTACACATGAAAAACCTTGATCTTCACCTCAATCCTCCCTAATCTTATTCTTCACCATTTAAAATTCTATTCATCCTTCAAAATCTAGTGTACATGTTGCCTCTTCCAGGAAGGTTCCCCTCATTCTTTCAAGTTAGAAATGATTGTTTCTTTCTCAGACAGACATCACATAGTACTTGTTACCTATCATATCTTCTTATATTTTTATTATAATAATTATTGTAGCATAATTGCACATCTATGAGATATTAGCAACCATTGCTGAAAGTGTTACATTTCCTCCACTAGATTATCAGAAAAAAGTGAAAATAGCTAGAATTCATATAGTACTTTAAGTTTTGCAAATCACTTTTCAAATATTACCTCATATTTTATCCTCACAACAACACTAAGGATTAGGTGCTATTATTAACCCTGTTTGATGGATAAGGAAATAGGGACAGAGAGAGGTTAAATGACTAGCTCAGGGTCACACAGCTAAGAAGAATCTGAGGATAGATTTGAACTCAGGTCTTTAAGACGCCAAGTCCCTCATTCCTACCTACCTATTGTCTATGAGGTCATGAACTGTGTTTGAATTATCTTTGCATTTTCCTCTAGCTGAGTATTTTGCATAGAGCACATATCTGATATATGACTGTTTGGTGTTGAACACATTAAAATGTTCATCATAACTCCAAACAACATTTAAACACTTCTCTGATCTCTTCAGTGTGGATGCTCCTTCCATTGGTACCCATTGCCATGCCTTCATGTCTTCTCATCTAGCACAATTCTTATCGAGGACTACCCAGAGAGGATTCACCCACCATATTGGAAGCTTTCTCTTGGTTCTTTTATTTTCCAAAAGTCATATCGACATGTTTTGTTTTCCATTTCATACATCTACAGATTGCCCCTACTTAAAGAGCTATCTCTTGTAGCAAAATAAAACAGTTAAACTAATCATACACTGATCCCTTTTGCAAGCATCTGAAATATTTTGCATCTCTAACACCCCTCCCCCACATCTATTTTAAAAAATTAACAGAATTCTATTTTCTCTCCCTTCCACCCCCACTCCACTGGGAGAAAAAAAAGAAAAGAAAAATAAATTTCTTTTAACAAGTATGCATAGTCAGATAAAACAAATTACTTCAGTGGCTACACACAAACTGTATATATTATACGTTTACATTACATGTATGTATATGTACCCACCCACACAATGAGATGTTGTTGACCATATGAAGTGGTAATCTTGGCATTATACCCTCGAAATTCACTTGCCCCAACTATCTCCCCACCTTATGCCTATGAATTTCTAGACTAGTTTCTTTTGAATAATGGGACATCCATTGAGTAAGCTCCATAGTGATCAGAAGCTTGATGGAATCGACCTACTAACATCAATAGGACCATATAGATTTATATACGGAAAAGATTTTAGAGACCCTTTAATACATTGATCTCTATATATAATACATTGTTTATATATTAATTTTATATATTTATGTGTTGTTTATATGAAATACATTGTTCACCTATCTACATGTGCATAAATAGGAATATCTGTAAATCCTCTCAGTAACTAGAGGGATACTTTTTTCTTTGAAGTTTTTTGTAAAACATTCCCCATGCCCCTGGCAGTCACACCTCCGTGTTTGATACTGCCCTCGATATTCAATGAATAATTAAAGTTAATTCATAGGATCATAGACTTAAAGCTAGTTGGAAAAAAAACTTTGATACCTTTTCATTTAGACCAACCCCTCATTTTATGAATAATGTAACTGAGGCTCAGGAAAGTAAAGCAACTTACTCAAGGTAACACGTGACAAAGTCAAAACTCACTCAGATCCCTGTAATTCCAAGTGCAGTGTTGTTTTTTCCACTGTGCCTTCTGTGATCCTGTTTATCATGGAATAGTCTATACTCTTAAACATATCCATGAGAGATACATTGTTAAAGGAAATGCCCTCCTAAGGCTACATTTTATTCTACTGGCTTGAATATATTTGAATAATTAATGAAGAACAAACAGCAGAATCTTATATACTCACAACATTTCTCAATTAACTGAATGACTCAAAAATGTGATTTTTCTGTATTACATTGCATGGGAAAACTTACACATCCCCTTCTCATATTATTATCATGGATAACCCTTAATCATATATATAATAAAATGGTGTAATGATATTTTAATATATAATATGTTCCTATATCATATATAATATTATAATGATTTTATTTAGAGAAAAATGGGTCACTTGGGTTGCTGATAATTTTTCATGTCTTTTTTGTTGTTATTATTGGTGGTGATATTGGTTTTTTTAAGTACCTTCTGTGATCTTTTGTCCTCTGGGAATCTCTCCCTTTGGAATATCTTGAAAATCAACTCTTGAGTATCTTTTTTTTTCTTTAAATATATTTTATTTGATCATTTCCAAGCATTATTCGTTAAAGACATAGATCATTTTCTTTTCCTCCCCCCACCCCCCATAGCCGACGCGTAAGTCCACTGGGCATTAGATGTTTTCTTGATTTGAACCCATTGCTTTGTTGATAGTATTTGCATTAGAGTGTTCATTTAGAGTCTCTCCTCTGTCATGTCCCCTCAACCTCTGTATTCAGGCAGTTGCTTTTCCTCGGTGTTTCCACTCCCATAGTTTATCCTTTGCTTATGAATGGTGTTTTTTTTCTCCTGGATCCCAGCAAATTATTCAGGGACATTACATCGCCACTAATGGAGAAGTCCATTACGTTCAATTATACCACAGTGTATTAGTCTCTGTGTACAATGTTCTCCTGGCTCTGCTCCTCTCGCTCTGCATCACTTCCTGGAGGTTGTTCCAGTCTCCATGGAACTCCTCCACTTTATTATTCCTTTTAGCACAATAGTATTCCATCACCAACATATACCACAGTTTGTTCAGCCATTCCCCAATTGATGGGCATCCCCTCGTTTTCCAGTTTTTGGCCACCACAAAGAGCGCAGCTATGAATATTTTTGTACAAGTCTTTGTGTCCATTATCTCTTTGGAGTACAGACCCAGCAGTGCTATGGCTGGGTCAAAGGGTAGATATTCTTTTATCACCCTTTGGGCATAGTTCCAAATTGCCCTCCAGAATGGTTGGATCAGTTCACAACTCCACCAGCAATGAATTAATGTCCCAACTTTGCCACATCCCCTCCAGCATTCATTACTTTCCTTTGCTGTTATGTTAGCCAATCTGCTAGGTGTGAGGTGATACCTCAGAGTTGTTTTAATTTGCATCTCTCTGATTATAAGAGATTTAGAACACTTCTTCATGTGCTTGTTAATAGTTTTGATTTCTTTATCTGAGAACTGCCTATCCATGTCCCTTGCCCATTTATCAATTGGAGAATGGCTTGATTTTTGTACAATTGATTTAGCTCTTTATAAATATGAGTAATTAAACCTTTGTCAGAGGTTTCTATGAAGATTTTTTCCCAATTTGTTGTTTCCCTTCTGATTTTAGTTACATTGGTTTTGTTTGTACAAAAGCTTTTTAGTTTGATGTAATCAAAATTATTGATTTTACATTTTGTGATTCTTTCTATATCTTGCTTGGTTTTAAGGCCTTTCCCCTCCCAAAGGTCTGACATGTATACTATTCTGTGTTTACCCAATTTACTTATGGTTTCCTTCTTTATGTTTAAGTCACTCACCCATTTTGAATTTATCTTGGTGTAGAGTGTGAGGTGTTGATCTATTCCTAATCTCTCCCACACTGTCTTCCAATTTTCCCAGCAGTTTTTATCGAATAATGGATTTTTGTCCCAAAAGCTGGGATCTTTGGGTTTATCGTATACTGTCTTGCTGAGGTCTCTTTCCCCCAGTCTATTCCACTGATCTTCCTTTCTGTTTCTTAGCCAGTACCAAATTGTTTTGATGACTGCTGCTTTGTAATATAGTTTTAGGTCAGGGACTGCAAGGCCCCCATCATATGTGTTTTTTTTCATTATTTCCCTGGATATCCTTGATCTTTTGTTCTTCCAAATGAACTTTGTTATGGTTTTTTCTAAATCAGTGAAGAAGTATTTTGGTAGTTCAATGGGTATGGCACTAAATAGATAAATAAGTTTGGGTAGGATGGTCATTTTTATTATATTGGCTCATCCTATCCATGAGCAGTTAATGTTTTTCCATTTGCTCAAGTCTAGTTTTAGTTGTGTGGCGAGTGTTTTGTAGTTGTGTTCATATAGTTCCTGTGTTTGTCTTGGGAGGTAGATTCCTAGGTATTTTATTTTGTCTAAGCTGATTTTGAATGGGATTTCCCTTTCTAGTTCTTGCTGCTGAGCTGTGTTGGAGATATATAGAAAAGCTGATGATTTATGTGGGTTTATTTTGTATCCTGCAACTTTGCTAAAGTTGTTGATTATTTCAATTAGCTTTTTGGTTGAATCTCTAGGATTCTTTAAGTAGACCATCATGTCATCCGCAAAGAGTGATAACTTGGTATCCTCTTTGCCTATTTTGATGCCTTCAATTCCTTTATCTTCTCTAATTGCTACTGCTAGTGTTTCTAGTACAATGTCAAATAGTAGAGGTGATCTTGAGTATCTTTAAAATTGTCACCTGCAGCAAAGTATATTTTGTCAGGTCAGGTTTCCCTTCCTGGCTTTATCTCCTTAAGTACCATTACCAGTTCCTCAGATACTATATTAGTACTGAGGTGATGGAATTCAAATGGGAACAGGCCACTATTATTGCCAATGACAATAGAAATGCCAACAGATCTATTCTTTTTTTTCATCTGTTTATTGCACTTTCTTACAGTTAGTGTGTGTGAATAACAAACAGAAAGGTTAAGATCTTTAAACTAGCCACGATTTTAGTGTAAAATGAGCCATCATAGCCACTTCCTCTGCACCAGCATTCTTAACAAAGCTTTTCATAATGTGGAAACCAGCATCTTTCTTATAATTGACAATAAAAGTTATAAAATATCACAGAACCATATCTGAGAATTGTACATTGTGTTTTTGTTACTCCTAGTATGGAACACTGGTGTACTATACACTTAGTAATAATTTGCAACACAACATAATTTCCCTTGATTTCCCCTTTTAATTTTATTCTACATATAATGGTAAGAAGTGGCTTGTAATCAGACCTCTTTGACTTATAGAGGAAGCTATCTGGATCAGGATTACTGGCCTTTCCCTGTCACAGCTTCTAACACTAAGAGAGCTTCTCGCTGACTTGTACCCTAAACTTTGAGCTACTAAGTTCCCCCCCCCCGACCTTGATAGCCAGATTGCATGCCAAGCTCTCTGTAGACTCATATTCCTCTCCCCCTTTTCGAGTTATTTTGTGAGATGGAACTACTTATAATCTTTTCTCATCCTCCTCTTTAATGTTTTGTAAATGAGCTTGTGCTGTAAAGTATTCTCCTTGACTAAGAGATGTCTATGCTTGGCAAAAAATATGGAGGCTTTGATGGTTTCTGAAAACTTTCTGCCTTCTTGTGGCAATTTTGCCCTAGTTAAACTTTTCTAAAAAATCATTATATACTTCCTAGCTGTGTGACCCTGGGCAAGTCACTTAATCCTGATTGCCTAGCCTTTGCCACTCTAATGTCTTAGAATTGATACTAAGACAGAAGGTAAAGGTTTTTCCAAATGAAAGAAAGAAACTTGACTTTTGTACATTCCCTCTCTCTTTTCTTAGTTGACCACTGCTTAAACAGGTTGGATTGGTTCTGTTGTAATCATACATGTTTGTGTGTGTTCTCAATTTTCTCCTTTCTTCTAATTTGTTATTGATTTTTACCTTTGCTCTAAACCAATGATATGACTATTCAGTCAGTTGATTCTGAAATTATGTACAAAGAAATAAAAATCCATTTCCTATCTAATAAGAGATGGTTAGTTTTATATGTAGTGATTTTAGTTTCTGCTTGCCACATCCAGCACTATACAACATTATTCAGGGAAAAAAGCATCTGAGATGAAGAGGTCTGAGGGCTCGGAGTATCTTACATACTTCTGGCCCTTTGCATTTCTTGATGTGTTTTCCGGTATAGTTTTCTTCATTCCATCCCACATCTACTTGCACATGGATATCACTGATTATGAGGATACATTATGCCCTAGCTCTGAGTGACTTTTTTAAATAACTCATACCTTCTATCTTATTAGAAATACTATCTATTGGTTCCAAGGCAGAAGAGTGGTAAGGGCTAGGCAATGGGGGTTAAGTGACTTGCCCAGGGTCACACAGCTAGGAAATATCTGAGTTCCCATTTGAACCCAGGACCTCCCATCTCTAGGCCTGGCTCTTGATCCACTGAGCCACTCAGTTGTCCCCTCTCAGTGACTTGAAGTTTTTCATATGTAATGGGACTTTGTGTATTCCCAGATCACCTAACAGGAAGATACCATGAGAAATGCCAAGCATCTGCTTCTGGGAAAAGACATTTTGGCTGCCCCTTCCACATAAGTAGAATGGCCTCTTTCCATTTCCTGTAGCCAGAACATGCTGCATACTAAGAATTATCAGACTGGAACAATATCTCTCACTTTTTCTCTGGTGGCAAGGGCAGGGGCACAGAAGGAGCTGAAGGTCCTGTTCAGCCACAGCACATAGGCACCAAAACCTGAGTTGACTAAGGAGAACTTCATGTGGACCCTGGGTCCCCAAGAAACAGGCTTGGGGTTGTGTTTAGTTTGGTTGGTCTTTTTCATTTTGAGGCACAGACAATGGAGTCTCTGATCTCAGGCAAACCCAAGCCATTGCAACCTTGAAGGCAAGCAGGATTCCAGGCTGAATACTGCAAGCAGACTAACATGGAAGCCTTGAGAAGCCAGTGTACCTGGGACTCCTCTGACTGTTCCTAGACTTGAAAAGGGAAAACAAAACAGACTAAACTCCAACCCTGCTTCACGGAGCCTAAAAAGAGATTCTACCCTCCACCCAGCTCAATTAATGATGCCACTTGCTGTGGTTAAAGTGGCCTTTCATCCCCCTGGATCCTGCCAGAAACAGTGCGACTGCCCTAGTCCGGTAGATTAAAGATGCAACCTGTTCTGGCAATGGAAAGAGCACTGTCTTCTCCCAGAAGCAGGTCCTTGTCATTTCCTGCTTGGGTGCCTCCACATTAGCTGATCTGGGGATATGCAAAGCAAGCCGTGTTGCTATAGAATTCCAGTACTTCATCTTCTGTGATAAATTTCACATGAGTTTCAGTTATTTTTCTGGTGGGCTATTTCATTCCGCTCATTTTTAGAGCTCTGAGGTGCCTTTTTTTTAGCAATCCATACCAGGCTCAGAGCTCAGAAAGAAAGAAAGAAATAAAATGTGTTTTGTTTTCCCCAGGAGAATATGAGAATAAAGCCTCTTTACTGCCTAAGTCTCACTGATGACTTCTTGGTAAGAAAGGAGAACCATGGGACATAAAGCAGCCTGGCCGGGAAATTGCAGGAAGATACCAAAATCAGAACAACTAGCCTAGAAGCCAAAGAGTAGACTTCATTAGCAAATATTTAATTTGTAAATATCATTAAACAGCCTGTCTCCCTCACTCCCTAGACACATTCCAATGGCTCACCTTCCTGGCTAATGTCCTTTCTGTTTATCTGACAGGAAATGAGAGCACTTGGGCTGTGTCTGAGGTAGTGACTTGAAGTAGGTCAGTAACAATTCACTTTCCCAACCATGGTACTTAGAGCATATTTTCTGTGATTCCATATGTGCAGACTCCTTAGATGGGACAAAACTTCAGGCAGGCGGAGAATGAGCCCTAGGCTGATGATTCTTAGCAGCAACATGGTATCCTCAGAAGTGTACCTGGCCAGGAGTCAGGGGACTTATGTTCTAATCCTTGCTCTAGATGAAAGCATATTAGATAAACCTCTTTTTTGGTTTCTCTAGAAACATTCATTTCTAATCTTAAAATAAATGTTTCTAAAAACCCCTTTATAGGTTTATTCCTAAAGTGGGTTAGTTTGAGGACAAAAGACTTTTCAAAAGATTTTTAAGAATTAATAGTGGCTCAGCGGATTGAAATTCAGACCCAGAGATGGGAGGTCCTGGGTTCAAATCTTGCATCAGATACTTCCTAGCTGTGTTACCCTGGGCTTAACTTAACTCCCATTGCCTAGCCCTTACCAGTCTTCTGCCTTGTAACCAATACATAGTATTGATTCCAAGATGGAAGGTAAGGGTTTAAAAAAAAAGAATTAATGGTAAGGAGCAGCTAGGTGGGTCAGTGGATAGAGAGCCAGGCATAGAAACAGGAGGTCCTCGGTTCACATCTGATCTCTGACACTTCCAAGTGGGAAGGAAAGAATAGAATAGAATAGAATAGAATAGAATAGAATAGAATAGAATAGAATAGAATAGAATAGAATAGAATAGAATCCAAGGCAGAGGAGATTTAGCACTGAGTACCCCCCTTGTCTTATTAAGATAATTGCCTTACCTGTCTCTTAAAATGATTTGGCTATTGACCTATCAAGAGCATTTCCTCCTTCCCCATTCCCAGGAGCCTTTTGGTGGGACCTATCATCCATTAAGAAAGGACTGTGATATTGATGATAAAGAGCAATAATGGCTAGGCCATGGGGGTTAAGTGACTTTCCCAGGGTCACACAGCTAAGGAGTATGCAAGGCCAGATTTAAACACAGGAACTCCCATCTCTAGGCCTGACTCTTTATCCACTTCCATCTTGCTGCCCCTCCCGTTCTATTTTTTTTCCTTTTAAATATTATTTTATTAGGTCATTTTCAAACATTATTCATTGGAAACAAAGATCATTTTCTTTTCCTCCCCTCCCCTCTCACCACCCCTCCTATAGCCAGCACATGATTCTTCTGGGTATCACATGTGTCCTTAATCTGAACCTATTTCCATGTTGTTGGTATTTGCATTAGGGTGTTCATTTAGAGTCTCTCCTCAATCATGTCCCCTCAACCCCTGTAGTCAAGCAGTTGCCTTTCCTCATTGTTTTTACTCCCACCATTTGTCCTCTGCTTGTGGGTAGTATTTTTTCTCCTAGATCCCTGCAAATTGTTCAGAGATATTGCATTGACACTAATGGAGAAATGCATTACGTTCGATTGAACCACAGTGTATCAGTCTCTGTGTGCAATGTTCTCCTTGTTCTGCTCCTTTCGCTCTGCATCACTTCCTGGAGGTTGTTCCAGTCTCCATGGAATTCCTCCACTTTATTATTCCTTTTAGCACTATAGTATTCCTTCACCAACATATACCACGATTTGTTCAGCCATTGCCCAATTGAAGGGCA
Organism: Monodelphis domestica; assembly: GCF_027887165.1. NCBI lineage: Eukaryota > Metazoa > Chordata > Mammalia > Didelphimorphia > Didelphidae > Monodelphis > Monodelphis domestica. The sequence continues at coordinate 71,706,707 of NC_077232.1, forward strand.
TCCCCTCATTTTCCAATTTTTTGCCACTACAAAGAATGCAGCTATGAATATTCTTGTACAAGTCTTTTTCCTTATTATCTCTTTGGGGTACAAACCCAGCAGTGCTATGGCTAGATCAATGGTCAGACAGTCTTTTATTGCCCTTTGGGCATAGTTCCAAATTGCCCTCCAGAATGCTTGGATCAATTCACAACTCCACCAGCAATGAATTAATGTCCCAACTTTGCCACATCCCCTCCAGCATTCATTACTTTCCTTCGCTGTCATGTTAGCCAATCTGCTAGGTGTGAGGTGATACCTCAGAGTTGTTTTGATTTGCATCTCTCTGATTATAAGAGATGTAGAACACTTTTTCATGTGCTTATTAATAGTTTTGCTTTCTTTGGCTGAAAACTGCCTGTTCATGTCCCTTGCCCATTTATCAATTGGAGAATGGCTTGATTTTTTGTACAATTGATTTAGCTCTTTATAAATTTGAGTGATTAGACCTTTGTCAGAGGTTTTTGTTATGAAGATTGTTTCCCAATTTGTTGCTTCCCTTCTGATTTTAGTTACATTGGTTTTGTTTGTACAAAAACGTTTTAATTTGATGTAATCAAAATTATTTATTTTACATTTTGTGACTCTTTCTAAGACTTGTTTGGTTTTAAAATCTTTCCTATCCCAAAGGTCTGACATGTATACTATTCTGTGTTCACCTAATTTACTTATAGTTTCCTTCTTTATGTTCAAGTCATTCACTCATTCTGAATTTATCTTGGTGTACGGTGTGAGGTGTTGATCCAGACCTAATCTCTCCCAAACTATCTTCCAATTTTCCCAACAGTTTTTTATCAAATAGTGGATTTTTGTCCCAAAAGATGGGGTCTTTGGGTTTGTCATAAACTGTCTTGCTGAGGCCATTTACCCCAAGTCTATTCCACTGATCCTCCTTTATGTCTCTTAGCCAGTATCAAATTGTTTTGAAGACCACTGCTTTATAATATAGTTTGAGATCTTGGACTGCAAGGCCACCTTCCTTTGTGTTTTTTTTTCATTATTTCCCTGGATATCCTTGATCCTTTGTTCTTCCAAATGAATTTTGTTATGGGTTTTTTTTTAATTCAGTAAAAAATGTTTTTGGAAGTTCAATGGGTATGGCACTAAATAGATAGATCAGTTTGGGTAGGATGTTCATTTTTATTATAGTTCTATCACTTTTGATTTTATTAATTTCTCCCTTAATTTTTAGGATCTCTAATTTGGTTTTCTTCATGGGGTTTTTAATTTGTTTGCTTTCAAGTTTTTTTGATTTGCATGTCCAATTCATTTGATCTCTGCCCTCCTTAATTTGTTAATATATGCACTCAGGGCTATGAATATTCCTCTGAGTACTGCTTTGGCTGCATCCCATAAGGTTTGAAAGGATGTCTCATCATTGTCATTTTCTTTGATGAAATTATTGTTTCTATGATTTGTTCTCTAACCAATTTTGGAGTATCATATTATTTAATTTCCAATTGATTTTTAATTTGGCTCTTCATGTACCCTTACTGATCATTATTTTTATTGCCTTATGACCTGAAAAGTTTGAATTTATTATTTCTGCTTTTCTGCATTTGTTTGCCATGTTTTTATGACCTAGTACATGGTCAATCTTTGTGAATGTGCCATGTGCTGCTAAAAATAAGGTGTATTCCTTTTTGTCCCTATTTATTTTTCTCCATATATCTATTAACTCTAATTTTTCTAATATTTCATTCACATCTTTTACCTCTTATTTATTTTTTTATTTGATTTATCTAAATTTGCTAGTGGTTGGTTCAGGTCTCCCACTAATATAGTTTTGCCATCTATTGGCACTATACCATTTGGTGCATACATGTTGATTAGTTATATATCCTCATTGTCTATACTCCCTTTTATCGGGATGTATTTACCTTCCCTATCTCTTTTAATCAGGTCTATTTTTACTTTGGCTCTGTCAGATATTATGATTGCAACTCCTGCCTTCTTTCTATCAGTTGAGGCCCAATAGATCTTACTCCAACCTTTAATTCTGACCTTGTGAATATCTACTCGCCTCATGTGTGTTTCTTGAAGACAACATATGGTAGGGTTTTGGATTCTAATCCACTCTGCTATTCATCTACATTTTATGGGTGATTTCATCCCATTCACATTCAAAGTTATGATTGTCACTTGTGACTTCCCTGGCATTTTGATCTCCTCCCCTAATTCTGACCTTTCTTCTTTTGCTATAACCTTTCAAACCAGTGGTTTACTTAAAATCAGTCCTCCTAGTCCCCTCCCCTGATATGCTTCCCTTTCTAGCCCCTCCCTTTTTGTTCCCTTCTTTTTTTAAAAAATGTTTATTTTATTATTTTTTAGGGTCTGTTAATTTCCCTCCCCCCTCTCCTTCCCTCCCTTTTTGTACTGCCTACCCCTTTTCCCCCTTAATTTTCCCTTCTCCCTTACCCTGTTGGATGAGATAGAATTCAAGATCCCAATGGATCCAAATGCTCTTCCCTCTCAGATTTGATTTCACTGAGAGTAAGGTTTAAGTAGTACCAATTATCACTCTTCCTCTCCTTATTATAAGAGAATTCTTCCCCTCCCCTTCCCATGTGTATCTTTGTGTGACAAGGATTATTCTATTTAATTTATTTCTATTTCTTCAAGTATATCTTGATACCATCATTGATTCCTCCTCCCTTTTTCTTTTTCCCCCCCTTTCTCCATATCATCTTTATGCCCTGATCTTTCCCTATGAATGATTCTTCTAATTACTCTTATAATCCATACAATTTTTGAGAATTATACATAACATTTCCCCACATATTAATATATATACTTTGATCTAAATATAGACCTTATAGAAGAGAGTTTGAATAAAAGAAAAAAAAATTTTCTCCTTTTCCCTTTCTTTCATATTTACCTCTTCATGTTTCTCTTGCTCTTTGTGTTTGGACATCAAACTTTCCACTGAGTTCTGGTCTTTTATTTACAAATATTTGGAAATCTTCTATTTTGTTGAATGCCCATACTTTCCACAGGAAGCATATAGTCAGTTTTGATGTGTAGCTGATTCTTGGTTAAAGACCCAGCTCTCTTGCCTTTCTGAATATCATGCTCCAGGCCTTGCGGTCATTCAGTGTGGAAGTTGCCAGGTCTTGTGTGATCCTGATTGGAGCTCCTTGGTATCTGAATTGTTTCTTTCTGGCTTCTTCTAGGATTCTCTCCTTAGCTTGAAAGCTTTGGAATTTGGCAATTACATTCCTGGGAGTTGTCTTTTGGGTATTTGGTTTAGAGGGTGTTCTATGAACTCTTTCAAAGTCTATTTTGTCCCCTTGTTCTAGAATCTCAAGGCAGTTTTCTTGGATGATATCTTCTATTATGATATCAAGATTCCTGTTTATTTCTGGCTTTTCAAATAGACCAATGATTCTCAGATTGTCTCTCCTTCCTCTGTTTCCTGATCTGTCACCTTGTCAGTGAGATATTTTATTTCTTCTTCTAATTTGTTAATTTTTTGACTTTGCTTTATTAATTCTTGCTGTTTTGCAAGATCATTGTCTTCCAGTTACCTAATTCTGGTCTTTAAAGATAGGTTTTCCTTTTCTGTTTGGTCTTTCCTTCTTTTTGAAGCTTCCAGCTGTTTCTCCAATTGGGAGTTCTTGTCCCTCAGATTGTTTAATTCTCAATGCATTATTTCCCATTTTTCCTACCAGAAGGCTTCCATCTTTTTGATAACCTCCAATTTAAATTCTTCAAGAGCTTGTGGACAATTTCCATTTCTTTTGGAAGGTTTTGGAGCATTTATTTGGGTTTCCTCTTCTGCTATTTCCTCTGTATTCTGTATTTTTCCTCCATAAAAACTATCCAAAGTCAACCCCTTCTTCTTGCTTTTCTTGGTATTTGGAAGTTGTTCCTGGGTACTGTTTGCCATCTCTATGGTTTTCCCTTCCCTTTCCAGTCAGAAATCTGAGTGAGGAGGGCTGGCTGTCTGTGAATGGACCTAATGCTCAAGGTTTTTTGCTTCCGGCCAACTCTCAATTCTCCACAGCTGGGCTATCTTCCCAGGGGAGCCCAAGGTCTGCCCTCCCCTGCCTGCCGGCATTTTGGGTGTTATTGCTCTCAGGGGTGAGTCCTTGGTGGTCTTAGTTAACTCCCAAAACCTATAGGTACCCCTTGCTCACATCAGGGGTGCCCTTCACACACTCGTTGATTATGGTGCACTGGTTCTGCACGCCCGAAGTCTGAGCTCCCCTTGCCTGCCTGTCGGGGTTTTGGGTGTTACTGCTCTCAGGGGTGAGTCCTTGGTGGTATTAGTTAACTCCCAAGACCTATAGGTGCCCCTTGCTCACTACTGGTGAACCCCTCCCTCACTCGTTGGTTCTGGCGTGCACTGACTTTAACTCTGGCTCCATAGATATGGTGGGGGAGGGTAGTTCCACTCAGGTTTGGGTGGGGGCTTTTTCATTCCCTTATAATGTGGAAATACCCATATCCCACGTATCTTCAGTGTTGTTCCCTGCTGTAGATTCCCTCCGTTCTTATGAGGATGTTTTTGGGGGAGTCTTTTGAGGTCATCTGTATCTTTGGGTCTGAGGAGGGGAAGCGAGCTGCATCTAATCTGCCGCCATGCTTACCCTGAAGTCCCCCTCCCATTATATTTTAACATTTTCCTTGTTCAACATTCATTAAAAATGTTACCTCATATTATCTTGGGAAACAGTTATGTCTGAGGCATGGGCATAGAGAACAAGGTTGCCAGTTTGGATGTATCTCTCCCTCTCCATTTCTCCTCTCTCACACAGACACTCTCATAAATGAATGAATATTAAAATTATGTTAAGTAAAATTGTTTCTGGCAGACATGCCTAAAATGAAAAGCATAAAATTAATATTTTTTTTCTTTGGCATGTACTACTTATTTGCTCTATGACCTTATACAGCTCTTGTCTCTCTCTCCCTCCTATGTAATTCAACTCAACCAAAAGCAATAATATGAGAGTATTGAAGCAGATTCTCTACAAGATCTAGTTCATATATTTTGCCACAGTCCCAAAGGGCAAAGAAATTGTTCCAGTGGGTTAGGGTTAGGGGTACAAGATTAGGGTTATTTGGGGTAAAGTGTTAATTCTTTAAAAGCCCTAATATAATGTTACACTCTTGTTGCTTCCCCACCACCACTTCCCATGTCCTAGAAATAGCTTTCTAATTTTGCAGAATATATCTTTGTCCTTGTTAGGTTTAGGTCAAGAAAATCCAGCTGCTCCCAGCCCTTGGCAGAACATGCAATGGCAAGGGACCAACACCTAGATGTATGTTTGTAAAGAGACTTTCCCTAACCAGGTCATAATTTTGTTCTCTCTTGCATTTCACTTAAGGCATAATTCAATCCGAAGGCAACTCAACCTCTCAAATCCAGACTTCAATGTCCAGCAGCTTCAGAAGCAAGAACAGCTGACGGGGATTGGACGCATTAAGCCTGAGTTATATAAGCAGAGGTCGGTAGACACTGATGATGGGAGAAAGAGCAACAGCAAAGCCTGTGGGAAACTGAACTTCATTGTGAAATATGACTGTGACTTAGAGCAGCTGATTGTGAAGATCCACAAAGCTGTCAATCTGCCAGCAAAAGACTTTTCTGGGACTTCAGACCCTTATGTTAAGATTTACTTGCTCCCGGATCGGAAAACTAAACACCAGACTAAAGTTCACAGAAAGACACTAAACCCAGTCTTTGATGAGGTTTTTTTATTCCCAGTTCCCTACAATGACCTTGCCATGAGAAAACTTCACTTCTCCGTCTATGACTTTGACCGGTTCTCACGCCATGATTTAATTGGTCAGGTGGTTGTGGATCACTTCTTAGAATTGGCAGACTTCCCTCGAGAGTGTATCCTTTGGAAGGATATCGAATATGTCACCAATGTGAGTCCAAAATTTCTTCACTTGGGGGTTAGGGGAAGGACTTTTTGGTCATTACAGAAACTGGATTGGTGCTCATGCAAAAACCTTCACTGGTCACATACAATAATCTCCTTCTCTCGTTATGTCTCTCTCCATTGCCCTTTGAAGCAAGTGCTCTAAAGTGTTTTATAAAAGTATAAACCATCCCTAATTACTATTTAGGTTTTTTGTGGGGGTTGCTTTTAATTACAAGGGATGTGAGGACCCAAAGCAAGGATGTGTCAAGTATGAGGGCAGGTATTTCTGACTCTGTTTAGTTCATGACTTTCTCATCTACCACATAGTAGATGTATTTGCTGAATTTTCTGGGAGAGGGGAATGAGAAACTGAACTGTTGACCAAACTCCCAACACCTATTCACATTTGATTCAACAGGTATTTACTAAGAAACTATTGTATACCAAGCATCTGTATTAGTGAACAGTTTCTAAAATGAAGATTCCTCATACAGATGAAATCACAAATACAAGGTCCTTTCCCCAAAAAGGGGAGCAGGCTCTGGCATGTGCTCATGATATAAAAACCAAAATGAAGTGGTTTCTCTTGCCATCAAGGATGTCATGTTCTGCATGGATCCTATTTCTGAATCTCCCTTTGATCTTTCCTGTATAGAAACTTGAAATCTATTCAATTAATGAATGATTGAAAATTTGGGTGGGGTGTAGGCAAAATATCTAAGATAACCTTTCTGTCTTCTCTCTCATATGATCCACACTACCTTTGCAGGTAGAGAATAGGCTTTTGCTTTCCTCCTTTTGCCATTGTTCTGTAGCTGTCACTTTTGCTAAATAGATCATGGCACTCCATTAACTGTGCCCTTCCTATAGGAGACCCTTGTATGGGCTCTTTGTTCCAGGAGCATGAAATCCCTGAGGCTGTTCTCATAGAGTCAAGTCAGCAGCCATAGTCAGATTTACACCCTTAGGCCATGGGTGGGAGTACTTAAACCCTTAGCTGGTAGGAATAATGAAGAACTGGAACTTTAGAAACAAAAGTTACAAGGAAAGCAATCTTTATAAAGATATCATTGATGCTGGAGGAATGTATTTATGAAAACCAGCCTCAAGATATGACTAAGGAAACAAATAAGAGTTCTGTGTAAATCAATATGTTTCCAAATGCCACAAGTTTGGAAAAGCTTTACCTGGGGCACAGGAAGGCAATACACACACACACACACACACACACACACACACACATATATGAATATGTGTGTGTGTATATATAAAAATATATATATATATATATATATATATATTCACACCATCTATAGGCAGACACTTTGGGATAGCTAAGATGCAAAATCCTGACTCCAGCTCCAGCACTCAACCCATCTTGCCACATTGCTTCTCAAGTTAAGATTGGGCAGGGGAGTTCTGAGATAGAGTTGGAAGGAAGCAAGAGGATGGATTAGCCAGAGATTCAATTATATTAGAAGAACGTTTATTAAATACTCATATAGAGTGTAAGTAAAACATGGTCATAACTACCCTCATGGAGTTCACTGTCTTGTAAAGAATATGACATAGAGACAGAAAACTATAATGGTGGTGATGGCAGCAGCCATGGTGGTGGCAGTGGCAGTGGTGGGGATTTTACAAGTATTAATACATTACGTATTAGAGAGATGGCCAATCCACAAGATTATTTTTTTTTGCAGTATATAAGAAAATGGAAACAAAGTAGATTCTTATTAATTTAGGGATACTCAAACAGATTGCCATACATTTTATAGATGAGAACAGTGAAGCCCCATGAGGAGAAATTATTTATCCAAGGTTATAAAGCTAGTTCATGATTGAGTTAGGACTCAAAACTAGGTTTCCCAATTTCTAGTTTGGTGCTCTTGTCCCTTTGTACATGCTGAAATGTGTTTAGTTCCCTCTAATGATTGATAATAACAGGTAGTGAGAAAAAAATGGTGAGTAAAGATGACTAATGCCTTCAGAGGAGAAAAAAATCCTGTTTGTTCTTTATGCCCTTGAAACAAATTGGTTTGCCTTTTCTGTCACCATCACCCTATAATCCCTGCCAAATTTGGAGTCTATTTTGGGCAACATGAAATGATGTGGTCGCTTTTTGGTGAAACAGCTTTTGGGTTTTTAATGTTCAGTGCCTATTCTTTCCCAGCTCACCTCTCCAACTTCTCCCTTCTCTAGGGACCTCCTTTAGGGCATCTATTCTCAGCACAGAGTTCACTGAGTTACTATAAGTAGGCATGAGATGACTTATAATACCAGAGAGAATGAATTTCATAAGGGGTTACCTGGAATTCACTTTATTTAAAAATGCTAGACTTAAATTCCTGATAAATGAAGAATTGATGGCCCCCTAACTCTTCATTCACTCATCCCAAGGTTTCTGATCCCATCACGCAGTTGTCAGGTAGCACTGTGCCTGGCACACAAAAGATTCTTAATTAATTTGATTTATAGATATAAAATTTAAAGAAGTGTTTGAAGTCATAGAATTTTTGAGGTACAGATTTAAAGCTGGATGATTTAATGAGCAAGCTCAAAACCTTCTCCAGTCAGGTGAACTTCAAGATGCTGTCCTAGGTTCACCGATGGGTGGTCATTCAGCTCAAAGGGGACAATTTTTACTTTCTGGCCAAGCTTTTGAAGCAAATCCTGTCTAAAAGCCCAACTGGGTCACTAGTTCACAGCTTGAGATACATATCTTATTTGTTTGACTGTTTCCCCGATTTATACCCAAGCTATATTTCATGCATCCAGTTAAGACCTCATCTAAATTGATACCAATAGAATGTATTGTCAGTATATTGTTATTCCAACTTGGTGAGAATAAAACTGTATCATAGGGAAGATAATATTGTGACCCCAGTCAAGAACCCTGGTTTTACAGTTTGGGTCTTCCAAACAAGACAAGTGACTAAGTTCTTGTGAGCCTGAATGAAGGAACATGAGAGTACTCCACTTTAGGTTTCACACGATCCCCCATGTTTAAAACAGTCCTAGATACGAGCTGATTAGTTTAGTAAACCCAGAAATGTCTTGGGATGCCAAGACCTTTAGACTCTGTTCTGTCTACTGCCAACAGAATTGGAGAGAAGGTGGTGGAGTGGCTGTATGTCAAGCTACTACTCTGGAACTAGAGATAGTATTGCCACCCCAGGATTAGAAATCTAGGTAGTGCTCCTTCCATTAATATCACACAATGGTGCATGGGTTGAACACAGAAATGAATTAAAGTGAAATCCATAACTTACTTGGAAGGAAATGTCCAAGGGGGAAGAGTGGGTTGCATTGTTACTGCAGAACTCCACAGCTAGCAAAAGAGCAAATCAAGTGATGATGATAGATGTAAAAGATATACTGTTCTAATGGTCAATTGATCATCTCCAGATAGCCACTGGATTAGGAATAACAAGTAGTGTCGAGATGAACCTGAACCTAAGGGACAGTGAAATAGATGGACCAAAGTCATAGCTTAAATTGGGGTTCTGATCTTATGTGAGGTAGAATAGGAAACCAAGGGAAATAGAATATTTCATTAAGCAATTAATAAGCATTTTAGGGCACAATGTAGAAGCTAGTATAAGAGATAAAGTTATTGATTGTCATGAAGATATTAACCACCACCAACATGAAGTGATTCATACCCTGCAAGGAGTTTGATGACAAAATTTCATTTCTACTAAACAGGGGTTCTTCCCAGGTGAATTAGGGACAGCCAAAGAAGTTGGTAACAATTAAGAGGGTACCCTTCAAATACAAGAAGAGGAGAGCCTCCTGCCAATGGCATTCCACCAAGATCAGCCCCTGGGAGTTCAGGATGATGAAAAAGTATATTTGTGAATTCCATAAAGTATGACAAAGGAAGTGTAAAGGATGAGTGGCACCAAAAGTCCTATACCTGAAATGAGTAAGGATAAGCCCATGTTCCATGTATTCTGTGAAGACTAAGGGGATCAGCAAAGGCACAAGAAGTCCTCTTGTTAAGAGGATTTGGGTGAGTTAGGAGGGCAGGTGATTGGTACATGCTTACACAGTTGAGTGCAATGGATAACCTCCCTGTATTTTGGCCAGATTCATAGCGCATCTCTAAAACTTGCATTCTTTTTTTTTTTTTTTAGAATAAAACTGAACTCTTTATTCCCTCTTAAACTCAATTGAGGACTTCTGGTTCTGACCCTGTGGTAGCACCTAGCATTTCCTTCTATACTTTATAGCTAATTGGCCAGCTTGAAAGTGCATTTAGGCGGCAATTTGGTTGGCTCAATGGATTAAGAGCCAGGCCTTGAGATGGGAGATCCTGGGTTCAAACCTGACTTCAGATACTTTCTAGTTGTGTGACCTTGGGCAAGTCACTTAATCCCCATTGCCTACCCCTTCCACTCTTCTGCTTTGGAGCCAATACACAGTCTTGATTCTAAGACAGAAAGGGTTTTTAAAAAGTGCACTTAAATTCCATCTGTGCAGAAATTACATCATTACATCCCATTCCAGGACAAGAAAAGATCCAGCCCAAACTGTAGACTATTCCTAACTGCTCCACACCAGACCCCAGGGGTCAGGACATGGGAGGCAACATATAATGACCTATAAAGTTTTAAAGTTCTAAAGCAGATTTTAAAGTTCTAAAATCCTTAGTGACTCGGTTTCTTTAGTGTTCAATGACAACATAATACTAAGTCTGTCTTGCAAGATTATTAAGGATCAGATGAAATATTGGATATTATGATCCTTTAAAAAGTTGTAATATTAAATAAAAGCAAGATTTTCTCTAAGTATTGTGGATAAATATCTTTCTTTGGGATAGCTCTTGCTTCTGAATTGAGAATCGAATCTATTAGGCTTCTGGAAAGATTTCTTTAAGGAGAGTCCTTTGCACAATTCATAACTCAGACCTAGACCCTGGAAATGTCCATAGTCTGTGGAAATTGAATTGTTTCTCTTATGAAGAAAAATGAGCGCCCCTAAATAGGAGTGGAATGGGGAAGAGAGGTCTGAACCAAATTTTCATTTTCATTTATGTATTATTATATGCTCTTCAAAGAACAGAGAGAATGTTAGGGATATTAGTAAGTAGTAAGAATTCTTTATCCTGAGGAGTCTTCAAGTACAGACTAGATGACTAGTTAATTGGGTTAATGTAGAGATTCTTTGGGGGTAGTATGGGTTAGAGGAAGATCACAAACCTTTCCTCAAAAGCCATCTAGTCCAACCTTGTTATTTTACAGATAAGGAAACCGAGTCACAGAGAGTCAATATTTTTTGCTCAGTCCCACAAATGATAACAATGAAAATGGATATTTGATTCTAGGTCCTTTAATTGTAGTGTCATTGTTCTTATCATGGTATGACTGATAAAATCCCTTCCAGCTCTAAAAATTTCTGACCCTATAAAATAAAACTTCATCCTGCAATCTCCCTGTGAACTAAGCAAGCTACAGTATTTTTATTTCATTTTGTTTCTTTTTGAAACCCCAAAGATTTTAAACCAAACCTAAATAAGTCACTGCTTTGCTAGGTGTTGCCTGAATGAGGTGTTGTCTGTCATCAAGAGCTGGAGAAAAATTCAGAAAGGAGTGAGGGCAAAGGGGAAAGAGAGTCTATCAGAGACATTGAAGCTTGGCCTTTCCTGAAGTCCTAAACCACAACTGAAACACCTTACTGAGAGTTAGAAATCTGTGAAAGAGAAAAAGCCACAAAGGGCTTGATAGCCAGGCTGCCTTAGGTCAGAAGGTATTCTCTAGGTTCTGAGTTTCAGGTTGTATCTTATATGAAAGGGGAACCTATTCAAATAGGCCTTGATTCTGACTGGAAACTGCTGCTGGTCATGAGCCACCATCATTTTGAATATTGATTTCAGTGTGGAGAAAAAAAATAGCACAATTGCTGAGAAAATAGGCTTTTTCTCAGCACCAGCAGGATAAGACCCTGGCTTTCCAACTGCCATTTTGGATTTTGGTCAGTAAGAGCCATCTCAGAGATAGCTAGCTATTTATCCACAAGAGAAAATGTTGCTTTTCTTTAATGTTACAACTTTTTAAGGCACCTTAATATCCAATATCTCATCTGATCTTTAATAATCGTGCTAGATAGAGTAGCCATTATATTGCCATTGAACATTTTAATAATGCTGAAGAAGGCAACTAAGAACATCAACAAATACCAACATATAAACCTATTTTCCTTCCAATATGGATTTTTTATTGGAATAACCTATACATTCATTGAGGGCATCCTCAGTGAGGATATTAGTAGATTCTAGACAGATTTTCTAAAGAGTTATTTGAAAGTATACTACATCTTTGCCATCACAGAATCGACTGGAAAAAAAAAGTAGTGAATACAAGAACTCACTGTGGTTGTTGTTGATTATTTCAGAAGAAATTTCTGCCTTGATGGCTCTCTTCCAACAAGGTATCTCCTATGCCTATGTTAAAATTATATAAGAGTTCCTGGAAAGATGCAATAACTAAGATACATTTGCCAACTCCATGTTTGTGAATAAGAAGTAAAGCATAAAACAAAGAGAAGTCTCCTTGCCAAAGGTACTCAACACTGTCATGGAGGATATCCAGCAAAAAATCCAAATGGAAGATGGATTTGCTGTAGATTGGGAGGCCATTCAGATGCTCCCAAATGTATTAGTTTTATTAAGTGCCTGAACACTGCAGACTTCGGGGGAAGATCCAAAATATTCCAAAGAAGTTGTTCTAACTACCCTTTTAGGGGAAAAATCAATCAGCATAGAATTCTTTTCACCCAGGTTATGACATTCAATTAGATGGACAACCTACAGTGCTCTTTCAACAGTATACATACCTAGGGCAGTAACTGTGAGGAGACGATAAGTTGGACCAGAATTAAACAAGAAGAGGGCTGGCTGGAATCCTCGTGGAAAATTCCAATACTTCTTTTCTGGTTCCAAAATAATCCCTGGAAAAAAAGAGATTTATCCTTTTAATACCAATATTCTATACTTAGCAATATAAAGCTACAAGTCACAGAATATCTCTGAAGGATTAAATTTGAATAACACTTAGATCCAATGGAGAAAGATGTTTTCTGGATGTGGGCAAGATGTAACATAAAATAAATAAGGAACTAGGCAGAACAAGAAAAAATAACAGCATTAAATAAATGTATGACTTTTTTTATTTTTTTCTTGAATGGGAAGGCTAAATATGCTTCAGCTTTCCCCTCTGCCTATTCAACCTTGGGTTCAGTTCATTGTCTCTCAGCAGTCCCTTCCAAAATATACCCTATTAATAGACTAGCTCCAGGAGCTGCCCATCCAACTTCGTGTCAACATCTGGGCAATAGCATTCCTTCATCCTTTGACTTTCTCTTTGTGGGTTGCTAAATCAACTAACCAATCAGGAGGCTTTATCAAGAGTGTTCCAGGTACTGGGCTCAGTGTTGGGCATACAAATATTAAAGTGCCTAGTCACTTGCATCAAGGAGTTTCCTACCTAATTCTCAGATAAGTACTGGGTCTATGCAAATAAAATTTCTTGTGTCATCATAGCACTCAATGAAAAGCCTTTATTATGTTCCAAATCCCAATGCAGGCAACACCATGTCATCCACAAACAGGAGCATCTGGAGAAGCTTACTCTCTCCAGGGAATCCCTCTTCCATTTGAATTTTGCAGAGGACATCTCCCATAATATTGTCAGACACTTTGGGTAAACACATGCTTTAATGTTTTATGCCTTATTTGTTGTTGGGACTCAGAGGATTGGTGACAAAGTTATTTCTATGGCTGCATCTATCAAAGAGACATTAGAGCGCAGTGGAAATAACAACCAATATTTATACACAAATTCTTTGCAAGTAGGGATTGTTTCATGCATTATATTTGTATCTGTAGTACCTAGTGTATAGGAATGTTTAATATATATGTGTGTGTGTGTGTAGACTGATTGATTGAGGGCCTTAAGAATGTATGATTCTTTATATACATTATCTCCTTTGATTCTTGAAACAACACTGTGCTATTATTATCTTCATTTTTACAGTTAAAGAAACCAAGACTGAAGAAGTTTAAATTATTTGCCCAGGGCCATTCAACTAATAACTGAAAAGAGCATTAGACTTGAGGGTATGTCAGAGGACACAAGTTATCTCTTATCACTTGCTAGTTAGCTTGTGACCTTGGTTAAGATATTTAATATTCCCAGGGGCAGCTGGGTGGCTCAGTGTATTGAGAGCCAGTCCTAGAGATGGGAGGTCCTAGGTTCAAATCTGACCTCAGACACTTCCTAGCTGTGTGACCCTGGGCAAGTCACTTGACCCCCATTGCCTAGCCCTTACCATTCTTATGCCTTGGAGTCAATACACAGTATTAACTCCAAAACAGAAGGTAAGGGTTTTTAAAAAAAGATATTTAATATTCTGTATCTGTATAAACCAAGGAATTTTACCAAAATACTGCTCAGATGCATTCCAGCTCCAAAATTCCATGATTTCAAGGAACTTTACATGATTTTAACATATCCATGATATACACTTTGTTGGCAAATGATTTATTCATATTATTTAAACTTGTTGCTTTTAATAAATAATAAGCCTTTATTTTCTTATATTTTTTCTAAGGATCTTACAAATCTCTATCTCTCTCTGTCAATTGTTGAATTGTGAGGATAGGACCAGATATAGAAAATTGCCTGCACAATTTCATCTATTCCCTATTTTGATTCATTAATTCTTATTAAGGTGTGCAGCATTGAAAGAAATGATCAGACTCACCTTTGAATTCCCAAATCATTTATTAACCACCACAAAACTATTATCTATATAGGCTTTTGTTGTTCAGTCATTTCAGTCATGTCTGACTCTTCATGACCTCATTATGACCTCATTTGGAGATTTTGTGGCAAAGATGCTGGAGTGGTTTGCCATTGTCTTCTCCAATTCATCAGAAGATGAGGAAACTGAGGCAATAGGATGCAGTGATTTGTCCAAGGACACACAACTAGTAAGTGTCTAAGGTCAAATTTGACCTCTGGTTATCCTGATTTCAGGTCAGGTGCTCAATCCACTGTGCCACCTCGCTCTCCAATATGTATGTTTTCAGGAATACAAATACACTGCCCCAGAAATGTTGAGGATCTAACCTGAGTATTACAAAGAGGGTCATGACCAAAACAACTATCTAACCTTTGAGACCTGGGTGATATTGAGAAGGTGCGAAGGCTAAAAGGGGGTCACAGAAAAGCAAGTTCACAGCCTAGGTAGTATTAGAAGTATCAGATAGTGTTATGAGGTAGAGAGGATGTTCTTGCATCCAGGATATTGATGCTGATCCATCAATTAATCTCTCTCTCTCTCTCTCTCTCTCTCTCTCTCTCTCTCTCTCTCTCTCTCTCTCTCTCTCTCTCTCTCTCTCTCTCTCTCTCTCTCTCGCTCTCTTTCTCTTTCACTCTCGCTCTCTGGCTCTTTCTTTCAATATTCATCTAAAAATTTCTTTCACACCCATCTCAGACTCTACCTCACCTGTCTCTAAAGATGTAATCAGATTTGAATCTCTTGAACTTCAAGGGAAGTCATTGCACAAGCCACTGATCACAGGCAGAATAGCTATGCCGAGCTCCTGTAGTGTTGAGCTTTTATAATTTTCTCAGAGTTTTTATTGTTCTCCCAAACACAAGTTTACCCATTTGTTGCCACAGTTTAATCTGCCTACATAGATTATCATTATTAGGGAAATGCCAGTCAATTAATTGGTTAAACTACCAAAGATAGACCTTGGCCAATGAAGGGCAATAGTATGGGAGGGCAAATTTCCAGGTTAGAATTCTTTCAAATTTCCAAACTGAATAGTTCAATATTATAAGTGCTTCAGAAATAGAACAGATGTGAAAAGCATTAAATATACCTCAGACTTAATTAGTTTTCATACTCAATACATATTCTCATGTTATGATCAAAGGTATCTTTGATGTATGCATAAGCACTTCTCAAAGATTTTATAGATCCAAGAAAATAGGCTTATGAGTTAGTAATTGTTGTGTCTTCTCATATGCATTCTGTGTGTGTAATAGTGTGATCGTGTGTGTGTGTGTGTGTGTGTGTGTGTGTTGTCATAATACTATGATCTTTTCCATTCCTTTTGAAACTATATCTTTAGGCAATAGCTTTAAAATTAGTCTCTGAATGCCTTTTGAATTAAGTTGGATTCAATAAAGATTTCTTCATTGTTTTTTATAAGATTTAGTCATTCATCCCAACTATCTTTTTTAAGGGCCATTTCTTCTTCTTCACATTGCCTTGTAGTTCCTTAGATGTTAGTTGTTTGTCATTCATTGTTGGGTCTTCAACACTACTGGGGCAGTATTCCTAGAATGATGGTTCCACCATCATTGTTTATAAGAACAGATCATTGTAGTAGCACTGGCAAATCAATTACTTGTCTACTTGTCCTGTTTCCATTTTGATCCATAACAGCCTTTACACCAAGCATATGCAGGTGAATTTTCTCTTAGGTGATTTTTTTACTGTTTTGTTGTGATTATAATAGAGGATAGACAACTAAGTGGTGCAGAGGAGTCAGGAAGGCTCTTCTTTCTGAATTCAAATCTGGACTCAGACACTTAATAAATATGTGACCTTGGGCAAGTAATTTTCTGAGCACATATTCTCTGAGTGATCCCATGTGACTGCAAATGTGGAACACCCCAATCTCTGAAGAATCAAAATTTTAGCTGACTCAAAGGGCAATTGAAAGATGCATCATTGAATTAACTTAGGGACAACTGGGTTGGGGAAATTATCCAGAAGGCTGTGCTTTTTTTGAGTTCTTATGCCTGGTTTTTTGTGTTTCTCACTATCAAGTTAATCTTTTTCACTTTTTGCTGATTTCAGAGTGTTTGCCTCAGATAACTCACCATTTAAACTTCTAATTTGCTGCAGCACTCTGCTGTTAGGTGTAAAACCAGATTTTAAAAGCCTGCTATAATTTTTTCTAAAATAAGAGTAAATAGGCTCTGAGAAAAATCATTCTTCTCCTACTTCAAATCAATTAGAGTGGCCAGGGTCTTGAGTCAGGGAGTATAGAAGAGATATAGCAACCATCTAGTAATGTTCACAAGGATATTTGAGTGAATTGGGTCTAGTACAGTCAACAAACGTGGGTGATGACAATAATAGTCAAAGTTCAGTGTAATCATGGGCAATGAGATGATTCAGTGGATAGAGAGCCAGGTCTAGCAATGGGAGACTATTGGGTTCAATTCTGGCCTCAGATACTTCCTATCTGTGTGTTCCAGGGCAAGTCACTTAACTCCAATTCCCTAGTCCTTAGTGCTTTTCTGCCTTAGAACCAATGCACAGTATTGATTCTATGAGGGAAGGGAAGAGTTGGGTTTTTTTGTTTTTTAAGTTCAATGTAATCATGATACAATGCAAAAATGCAAGGAATAAAACCAAGATTTGATATCAAAAAGGATGAAACTGTATGTCAATATGCAGGAAAACTTGCAAGAGTCATGTATCTGTATCCTGTTTTGATAGTTTGATCAGTGATCCATATCTGTAGCTTCACATCTGTGTAAGCCACATCTGGGGATGAAATTCTCTGGGATTTTAATAGACCTTATGTTATAAGAAATATATTTCCGTACTCTGCCCAAATTTGTTTCACCCTGACTTTTTCTTGGTTCTACCTCTGCTGATTTAATTTGAACTGTTAGTCTAAGTTTGTTTGGTGGGAAATTGCAGGAGTGCTCGGTTGAGGCCCTTCCTTTACTCCATCATCTTGGCTTCACCAGCTAAGCAGTTTTAACATTATCTCATTTGATCCTCACAACTGAGGCAGATATTGAGTGACTTACCTGGGATGACATGGTTAATAAGAGTCTGAGGCCAGATTTGAACTCTGGTCTTCCTAACTCTAGGCCCAACACTCTATCAACTGTGCCATGTAGTTCTGAGGATTGCTACAAGGATAAACTTAGTTAATATCTATAAGGCACTTTGTAAATTTCAAAGATCTATATAAATGCTATTATTATTATTATTCACATTATTATTCAGTCATTCAATCATGCCTGACTCTATGTGGCCCCCTTTGGGTTTTCTTAGCAAAGATACTGGAGTGATTTTTTTTCCAGTATGTCTCCATTAATAGAAGAGGAGCTGATATAATTAGGGTTTAAGAAGTGACTTGCCAGGGGTGACACGTCTAATAAGTATCTAAGGCCAGATTTGAAATCAGGACTTCTTGCCTCCAGACCCAGCATTCTATCTAGTGTGCCCCTTCAATAGTGTGATATCATAGTGCAATCTTAAGCAGAATTAAGAAATGTATAATGTCCATGAGTGGAAAAATCTAGGAATACTCTGCCCTAGTTGGATCACACCTGGATTATTTGGATCAGGTCTTAGTGCTATAATTTAGAAAAGAAACTGCTAAACCAGAGAACATCCTGAAGAAGTTGACAAGGATAGTGAAAGGCCTTGAGTTTGTGTCATTCACTTCAGTGGTTGAAGGAAGTTGACGATGTGTGATCTATAAAGAAGAGAGCTTGGAGAAAACAAAACAGAAATGTTGAATATTATGTGACAGAAGACTTAGACAGGCCAGAACTAGAAGCAATGAGTAGAGATTAAAAAGAGGTAAATTTGGGCCTGATGCTGGGGGGAGGGGGGAGAGAAACTTCCTATAAATTAAAGGTGTCCTCAAATGGAATGGGCTACCCAAAGAAATTTTGGATTACTTCCTCTTTGGAGGTCTTCAAGAAGAACTTAGATGACCACCAATAAAAGATATTGAAGAGGCAAGGATTTGTTTCACATGTGTAGGTTGAGTTGAATGGCCTTTGAGGTACCTTCCAACTCTTTGATCAAACTTTGATCAGACTAAGCTACTAAGTACTAGTAGTTTACCCCAGGTCCCTTTTTGGTAACTAAGTGCCTGGTTCATTCTTCCAGCCATTTTCCTATTGGAGTATATGTTGACACAAGATTTAGGTATTTTATGTGTATGGAAGAGTGAACTATACAGGGAATAATATTTGAGCAATTATACCAAAAAATAAAGGCAACAGAAGATAAGGTAACTTAAAAAAGGTCTATACTGTCAATAATTCCTGCCCTCAGGTAACTTCTAGATGAGTAGAGGAATAAGCTATGGCTAACTAGAGCATTATATATTTATAGGACAGTAATATAAGTCTGGAAAGAGACAGTGTTGTCAGATTGTTCATGTCAGGTAAAAAAAGTACTATTCCTCAGTAAGCAATAGTTAGCATCTTCATTAATCCTGAAACATGTCATTTATAATTGAGAACAATAAATGACTACTGTCAAATATTCTTGTGCTTTATTGATGTGAAGAGCACTACTGGGAAGGCTCTGGGAAGCTTATTAATATCCATTTCAAAGAAAACATGGAGTCAATATAAATAATTGTCAAGGGCAGACCTAAGTCAATGGAGCAAAAACGAAAGGAAAATGCAGAGGTGTGCCCTCACAAAGTGGGAGCCTGAATGATCCAGCTTTACATACTTCTTAGTTGTTCCTAATTTTAAGCTATGATTATGCAAAACTGTTGGTTCCATTTTTATAATGAAGAAAATTTGCTACAATTAACAAGTTACAGTGATTATTTTTTGCAGTTCCTAAAATGTGGAATCTATTGCAAGTGTTTGTTAAGATTACAGTCAAACACCTTTCAAAGCTCCATTGACAAGCACGAATTGGTGTGGTTAAAGCTATAATTTCAGTATGAAAAGCTTTAGAAAAATTGACAGAAGCAAGTGATAATTTGTAATATAAGAAACATGGTGCCATGTACAGCATGACTCGAAGGAAAAGGAAGAAAATAAGCAAAAAGTCATGATTGGAGAAAACAGAGCAAACACATACACAAACATAAGTAGGGTCGTAGCCCAAGAAAACAAGTAGAAATTTCTATCAGAACTAGTTCTGCATCCATTGAACTAGGGAAGGGTCTTTGGTCTTAATCCCATGAATCACCTTAAACTTCATCCAGTCTCAGCAGTCTGATGGAGATCTATCCTATCCCTTTCTCTATGAATTCTTAAACAACAGACATGGATCACTCTCCATCAATCTACCTTTCCAGCTTTCTCTCCTATTACTCTCCTACATTAATACAAATTGTTCTATTAGTTGTTGCCCAGACATACCATGTCCATTGCCACCTTTGAACCTTCATTCTCATTTTTCCTTTTCCATGTTATGCCCACTATACTTCCTAAAATGCCACCTTTCCCTTAATTCCATTCAACAAGCATTTATAAAGAATCCGTAATGGGAGTTAGATAGATGGCTGAGTGGATAGAGGGCCAGACCTGAAGATGGGGAGGTCCTGGGTTCAAGCCTGATCTCAGACACTTCCTAGTTGTGTGACCCTGAGCAAGTCACTTAACCCCAGTTGCCTAGCCTTCACCAATCTTCTGCCTTTGAATCAATTCTATTGAATTTAAGGGTTTAAAAAAGAAAAATCTTCTATGTATAAGGCAATAGAAATAATAGCTGACCTGTTTATAGCACTTCAAGATTTGCAAAAGACAATGCACTTCTGTATTATCTCATTTGTTCTTTACTTTAGCTCTTTTTGTCAGGTATTGTAGGTATTGTTGTGCCCACTTTATAGATGAGATTGAGACTTAGAGAGTATGAGTGCCTTGCCCGTGGTCATACAACTATGTTTGTAAGTAATGTTTTGAGTAAACTCATGGCTCTCTAGAATCCAAATCCAATATTCTTCCCATTAAGCCCCAAGTCCTCCCACAACAAAAAGACTTATGACATCCTTGAAACTTGCTCTAGCTGCCCCATCACTCCTTCATTTGAATTTCTGCTCTGATGATTATAGTTTCTTCTGGAATTTATCATAAACTCCCTTGTATAATCGAATGTTATTTGTTATGTGTGCATGTAACATACTTATACACATGTGTGTATATATACATATATAAACTCAAAGCTACCTTTTACTCCATTCTCTTACTTTCCTTTCCTCACCCCTACATCAGCAGCCAAGTCTTATTGATTCTATGTGACCAACATCTCTCAAAGATGCCCCTTGCTTTCCCCACCCACCACAATTCTTGCTCTAACTAGTTCCGATTCTCACTTCTCCTCTGGATTACTGTCACTTTTTCTCCCAGTCGCTGGGTCTCTCCACTAATTTACACATTATCTTTAACAATACTATTCAGGTAAATACCCTAATGCCTTGATTTGATCATGTCACTCCTCTAGTTTATTAGATGACACAGTGTATAGAATGCAGGGCTTGGAGTCAGGAAGACTTGAGTTCAAATCCAGCCTCAGACTCTTACTAGCTATGTGACTTTGGACAAGCATGTAACTTCTATTTACCTCAGTATTTTCATATGTAAAATGGATATAACAATGGCACCTACTCCCCTCTCCACAGGCTTGTTGTGAGAATCAAATGAGATTTGTTTGTTTGTTTGTTTTTATAAAGTGCTTTAGCACAGTGCCTGGCATATGATAGAAGCTAAATGTTAAGTAGTAATCATTGAGGTTGTAGTCTTAGTCATCATAATCATCAAAAACTTTCACTAGTCTCATCCACTGCTAACTGAAAATAGTAGAAATTCTTCATCTTAGCTTTCAAGGCTCCCTCGTGTTGAGTTCTAATCTGCTTTTCCTACTTTATTTAATATTATTCCCTGTTATGCATTCTACATTCCAACCAAAGTGAACTAATAGTCTCTATCTCCCATTTTTCAATCCATTGTCATACTTTTACTCCAATTGAGAGTGGGATTTCTGCTGATAGAAGGAAGAAAACTTTTCTAACCAGGATGAAATCACAGACAGTTGTAAAATAGCTGTGAATTCCAGAAAGATTCCCTTAGGGTTTATTGATCAATTTACACATTAACCGAACATATTTTTCCCTTCTGGCATCTTTGATATGTAAACCTCTTTCTTTTCCCTTTGCCTGCTATGAAATTTACCAATTTAGCTTTAAAATGTAAATCTTTACTTTTGCTTTATTTTTTACTTTTTCCAAAAACATGCACTTGTGTAAAGCTATTTGTTCTTATTGTTCAGTCATGTCTGACTCACTGTGACTTCATTTGGGGTTTTCTCAGTAAAGATAATAGAATGGTTTGCCTTTTCCTTCTCCAGATCATTTTACAGATGAGGAAATTGAGGCAAGCAGGGTTAAGTGACTTGCCTGGGGTCACACTGCTAGTAAGTGTCTGAGACTAGATTTAAAATCAGTTCTTCCTGATTCCAAGTCTGGTGTTCTGCAGAATCAAGCTACCTGATATAGTTTATAGTATAAAACTATTGTGATTTTGATTCTAATTAGCTCAAACTGCCTAAAAAGCAGTCCAGAACATAATGCTTCTTTGTGAGTTTTATGACCAGCACAGTAGGTGATATACAGCAATAACATAATGAATATTTGCCACTGATGCTATCAATGTATGAGATTCATACAGCTGATACAGAGATAGTCTGCTTTTATGTTCTCAAATATTGCTTTCAAAATCTGTTTTTGAATATGTTTTACAGGGAATTGAGGCTACCTTTTGTTCCAAATAAGGTCAGAATATATAGTCAAGGATGTAAGGAAACTTAGAGGTGCTCTAGTTCAACCTCCACCTTTTACAGGAAAAGAAACTGAGACCCAAGAGATAAAGTGATTGCCCAAGGTCCCACAACTAATAAGAAAGACTGGTTGGCAGGACTCCAACTTGGATGCTTGGGAGTTGCCAGTGATTAGCCAAGCAATGGCGGTACCTAGAATAGGATTGCTTATTGAATTTATATAATAGTGAGGTCATAGGTGGGGAACCTGAGGATACTGAGGCTGAGAGGGAAATGCAAAGATCCATCTTACTTTATATTTGAATTACTTACAGTGGTCTGTGATTGTGAAGATGAACAAGAGGATGATTTGGGGGCAGAGGGAGAGGTAACTGGGCCTGGGGACAAGAGCTCCTCATTCACTTTTTCCATAGGTACAGGACAGTTTTAAATTGTTCTTCCTAAGATATACATCCATAAAGTAGGAGAAGACCAAACACAGGGGCCCTGAGAACCTCTCAAACATGGAGAACTAGTCACAAAAAAAAGCAATGGCTATCCCAAGTATAGGTCATATATTCTTTCATATATGTCTCCACCATGTTTCTCTGAATTCTTTATATTCATCCTTCTTTATGACACAATAATACTCACAAATCATTAGACACGTGTTGTTTCCAGCTTCTTGTTATTGTAGATAATCTCATCCTCACTTGCATTCAAGATTTCCTTTAATGATATAATTAGAAAGCCATAATTCCAGAAACTGAAGGGATTTCATAGGCCTCCTCCCTCTCCCTTCATTTTGTTGTCAAGGAAACTGAGGTCTATGGAAGCTAGTGAACTGGCCAAAGTTATGTGAGTTAGTAAGTGTCAATGGCAGGATTTGAATCCTGAAATTTTGCCTCCAGAGTCAATGCTCTTACCACCAAACTGTTTACTCAGGTCATTTCGTCTACCATTTTTTTCCCATATTGACTGGCTTTTGCCAAAGATCTCCTCATCAATTATAAGGTCCTACTGGTTCACTTGCATAGGTTTCAAAAGACTGCTGTCCAAATCTGACTCTTGTGAAGGATGGTGAAAAATTAATTATTCAGAAACTATGGTGATTTTTTTGGAAGGGGACTCGAGCAACTTTTGGTGACTAGAGATAATTAACAGTTCCTGTACAGCAGTACCCAATGTCTAAAGATCTAGGTATTTACCTTATGCAACACTTTCCTGGAAGTCACAAAACAAATGAGTAAGAGCACTGATACATCAGAGCCCTACTGAAATCATGCCACCCAAAGGGTGGCCTCAATTCAATCTGGCATTAAAACTCTTGCATATTAAGGCAGTTGCCCAAATTCCGTACAGAGAAAGGTTACACAGCAGGCAAGATAACCAGAATCCTTACAAATTTGGAAACCTTACAAAACAGTCTCCTGACCCAGGCTTGAAACACTTCCTTAAGGGAAAGGGAAGAAATAAAAAAAAAAGAACGAGAGAGACTACCGAGATTCTATTTATATAGAGACCCCAAATGGAATTGTGTTGGCCCCAGGCAGCAGCCTTCACTGGAAAGTCAGCTAGGTCTCTTGTGCAGAATTCCCATACTGCCTCTGCAGGGTACCACTCTGCCAAGGCTAATTAATTCTGACCAAACCTCCAAGGCATATATACAGTCTAGTATAGACATCTGAGAGAGAAATGTCTCCCGAATGGTCCCTAATATGTTAGCAGGGTATTTCATAGTGGGATAGTGTGAAAAAATGGAATCAAGTGACCTAGATTCAAATCCAGCCTTTGATGCTTTCTAGCTGTGTGAACACAGATAAATCATTTGACCTCTGCTAGCTTCCATTTTGTCATCTCTAAAATGGGGATAATAATATTTGTGCCACCTACTACTTCCCAGGGTTATGAGGAAAGGACTTTGAAGGCGTTAAGTGCTATAGACGTGTGAGTTATTATTGCTCCCCAAGACATGGAGGCTTTAAGGCAGTCAATCTTTTGGTTTTTCTGCTCTTTGCCCTGTGAACAGCATTCCTTGCCAACACACCAGAACAATATATAGACAGAGGCACAAAAGCACCGACCCAAAGATTGAAGATTATTGATTTTGTTCCAGTGACTTGGCAGGTTCTGAAAGTTTCATCAGAACTAGCATCTTATCAACATTTAGTACCAGAGTTTATTATCTTTGCCTTAGCGAATTACACAGCATAGGAAACACCTTGCTTTTATTTTTAGTCTTAAGTCTCTTCAAGATATCAGAATCATCATTCTCCTTTCTTTTTGAAAAGAATCTTTCATGGTTTGGGAGATTGCATGTTTACTGTGTTTAGAAGTTGGTCTGGCCCTTTAAAAATGAAAGAAAGGAGTATTATCAGATTTCATACTTTATGAGGGACATTAGACCTCTTTCCTTCAATTTAAAAAGCATTTATGATTTTCTGGGTATTGTGCCAGGTGCTAGAAATACAAAAACAGAAATAAAAAAAGCCCTGTCCTTTCCAAGAGTTTACATGCTGGCTGGGAACTTGTGTAAGTAACAGGTAAATAAATACATGATCATTTGAGGATCCTAACAACTAATGCTTTTTTTCTTTTCTTTTTGTTATTTCTTTTTTAAAAATCTTCACCTTCCATCTTGGCATCAATGTTGTGTATTGGTTTGATGGCCAAAGAGCAGTAAGAGCTAGACAATTAAGGTCAAGTGACTTGCCCAGGGTCACACAGCTAGGAAGTGTCTGAGGTCAAATTTGAACCCAGGACCTCTCATCTTTAGGCCTGGCTCTCAATCCACTGAGCCACCCAGCTGCCCCCAGCACAGTATTTCTTTTTTTAATTGAAAATTTTTATTTAATTAATTAATTTAGAATATTTTTCCATGGTTACACAATTCATATTCTTTCCCCCCCCCCCTCCTCTCAACCCCCTCCCATAACCAACAAGCAATTCCACTGGGTTTTACATGTATCATTGATCAAGACCTATTTCCATAGTATTGGTATTTGCACTAGGGTGATCATTTAGAGTCTACATCTCCAGTCATATCCCCATTGAACTATGTGATCAAGCAGCTGTTTTTCTTCTGCATTTCTACTCCCACAGTTCTTACTCTGGGTGTGAATAGCATTCCTTCTCCTAAGTTGCTCAAGATTGTCCTGGATCACTGCATTCAAGTACACTATTTCTTTAGGAGACAACCCTTGAGCTCATCTTGGAAAGAAGCTAGGGATTTCAAGAAGCAAAGATGAGAAGGGAATATATCTCGCATAAGGGGAGATAATCTATAGAAAAGGCATAAAAGTGAGAGAATGTTGAGTTGAGGGAACAGCAAGCAAGCCAGACTGACCTTGGGCTATAGATTGTGTAAAGGAGAATGGAAGAGAGAGTCTAAGATAGGTAGGTTGCAGTCAGAATGTTAAAGATTTTCAATGCTGTTAAGTATTTTATATTAAAAGCAATAAAGAATCAATGAAGCTTCTTGAGTGTGACCACACCTAGGCTTTAAGAAAATAGTTTGATGCTTGGCACATAGTAGGTGATGAATAAATGTTTGGTAACTGATTGAGTTATATAGAGGATGGATTTGATAGGGAAGAGACTGAGAGTCAGGGGTCCAATTAGGAAGCAATTACGGTAGTCCAGGAGCTGTATGACCAGCAGCTATTGACAAAAGCAAACTAGTCATGATGAGTTGTCTGAAAGTGGCATCATAGCCAGTTGGGTAACAGGCTGGTGGATTCCCATGCAGAAGAACCACACAGATTTTATGGTTCTATGGATCTCACTCTAAGAACAGAATCTACAAGAGTAAGAAAAGTCCATTTTGCGTTCCAGAATGATAGGAACAGACGAGTTGAAAAGTGGGTTTGGAATGTTTCATAAAAAGAATGAGCCCCATCCAGTTTATGATGGTATCATTATTGACCCAGAGGTCACACACACATGCACACATGCACATATGTTTGTGTATATTTATTATATACATAATATATATGCACACATTCATATATCCCAAGTGACTTCTTCATAACAGCCTTCAGAAACTTAGTCTGTCAAAAGGAAATTGTCAAAAGAAGCTAGATCTATTGTCTAGCAGGAGAAAGAGAACTTGAATAAGCAGAATAAAGCCAAGAACAAGGGCAGAGAATGTTACTGTTCTCCAGGAGCCAGGCACAAGGGAGTACTTTCTTGCCAGTTTCTAACTGGGGGTTCTCAGCCCCTTTGGGGAAAAGAGACAAACATAGAGGATTTAAGTAGGAACAAGGTTCTGTGAATTTACCCTCAACTCTCCTAACTCCTTCCTCTAAGACCTGATTACAAAACCAGGAGGGAACAGCCTTAGTAACTGACTTCAGCCCCTTTGATTCTACTCCTTCCCCATAATCCTCTTCTCCTTAATCCTTTTTTATGGCAATATTTTACCCATGCACCACAAAATCAACTTCAAATAGAAAATGTTTTTCTTCTGGCTTAATGATCTGTGGCCTGAAGCAACCCAAGAAGAGAATGCTTTAACCCTTTAAAATCTGGATCTATCTGTGAACCAAATTCCCCTCAGCCTCTTCCCCTGTGTTGCAATTTGACTATGATAATAATAATTAACATATTTGTGGTGCTTTTTGGTTTACAAAATACTCTAATATCCACTATGCCCATTGCTTTTCACTAAGACCCTGTAAAATAGGCAGTACAGACATTAAGTTCCCTATTACAAATGAGGAAACTTGGAGGCTGGGTAGCTCAGTGGATGAGAGCCAGGCCCAGACATGGGAGGTCCTGGGTTCAAATCTAGCCTCAGACACTTCCTAGCTGTGTGACCCTGGGCAAAGTCACTTGACCCCCATTGCCTAACCCTTACTATTCTTCTGCCTTGGAACCAATACCCAATATTGATTCCAAGATGGAAGGTAGGGGTTTTGTTTTGTTTTTGTTTTTTTTTAACAAAAAACAAATGAAGAAACTGACTTTCAAGGAGTTAAGTGGTAGCCCAAGGTTATTTGCCTACTAAGTGGGGAGCCTAGATGGAAACCCAGGCTCTTCAAATTCCCAGCCTAGAGTTCTTCCCACTACAGCATCCTGTCTCTGGGGAAATGTCTGTTAGAAAAAGAAAATATAGTTTTAGGAATCACGCAGATCATGGGTTTTTTTTTCCATCAGTTGCAGGATAGAAGGAGGCTTCACAGCACTATGGAAACAACACCAGTTTTGGAGTCAGAGGACCACAGTTTAAATCCTAAATCTGACATTTACCTGTGTGAATTTGGGCCAGTCATTTAACTTCTCTGGGTCTGTTTCCTTAACTATAAAATGAAGGCTTTAGAAGATTAAGAATTGGAATGTTGTTGTACAGTCATGACTGTGACCCCGTATCCATAACAGGCCAATGCTGTCCATGAAGTTTTCTTGGCAAGGAGACTGGAATGCTTTACCATTTCTTTCTCTGCTCAATTAAAGTTAAGTGACTTGCTCAGGGTCACATAGCTACTAAGTGTCATACATAGGACATACAAAGCAGTATACTGAAAAAAATTCATGGAGGGGCAGCTTAGTGGCTCAGTGGATAGAAAGCCAAGCCTGGAGATGGATTCAAATCTGGCCTCACACATTTCCTAGCTGTGTGACCCTAGGCAAGTCACATAATCCCAAATGCTTAGCCCTTCCCACTCTTCTACCTTGGAAAGAATACTTAATATTGATTCTAAGACAAAAAGTAAAGGAGAAAGAAAGAAGGAAAGGAAGGAAAGGAAAGGAAACAAACAAAAGGAAGAGAGAGAAGGAAGGACCAACAACCCTGCTAGCTAGGTAGGTACTAATATTATCCTTTTTTTACAGTCAAGAAAACCAAGGCAGTTAAGAGTAACTTAATTAAATGAGTAAGTAGAGGTTAAGTGACTTGCCCAGAGTCACACAGTAAATATCCAAGGGTAAGTCTAAACTCAGCTCTTCTCACCTCCTGTCCTAACACTACTTCCATGGCTTCAGAAACTTACAGGCTTGTTGAGGTAACAAAATAGGGAACAATGAAGAAATGAATAAGGGCAGATAATTAAATGCTAAACAGTATAATATAGGACTGTTGCATTAGAACAAAAGTGAAGAAAAAGGCTAATATTATGCAGTGACATTGAGTAGAGCAGTCACCTTAGTTACTCAAGAAGGCTTCTTGGAAGAAATAATTCCATGTGATAGAAAGGGAACTAGATTTAGGCTTGGAAGGACTATATTTAAATCTTGGTTGTGTTTCACTTGTTTTGAATTTAGACAAAACACATTTCTCTTACTTCAGTTTACTTCCAGTAAACTAGGTACAGAAAGAGCTATAAGAGACCTTAGAGATCATCCAACCTCGTCTTTTTAAAGATGAAAAAGCTAAGATGGAGGGAGAACACATGGCCAGGGTCATACAAGGGAATTTCACAAGATGATTTTATAATAATATTAATAGCTACATTCATATAATGCCTTAAGGTTTTACAAAGTGCTTTATATATGTCTCATTCTATACAAATAAAAATCTCATAAGGTAGATACAAGTATTATTACTTGTTTACAGAAAAAGAAACTGAGGCTGATAGTACTTAAATAACTTGTCTCTGGGAGAATTCTCACTTAAGTCTTCCTGGTTGCAAGTCCAGCATTCAATAAGCGCCATCTGCTACCTCCAGCACCTTCTAGATGCAATATTCTGTGATTACGTAGCATCTGAGAGTGTCTTTGAAAGATGCTCTGGGTAGCTGGAAACTTTAAGAAACTCATTGATGGCTATGAGGGGAAACGTCCAAGGAACAATAACGTATATATAACCAGTTTTCTGCAATGGAAATTCATTCACCTCTGAACAAGAAAGAAATGCCACCATCCCTCACAGTTATCCCTTCTTTGCTTTGTTCTATAAATCAGAGGCTCAGCATCCATTCTTGTTCATCCAATCTCAGTGGATTACTGCCTCACCAACAAACTGGATTTCACCTTAAGGCTTGGATCACAGTAAAGTCAACCGGCTTCTATTTGTGGTAGAACTTCCCACAGGGTCAGGCGGGGCCCTGGCAGCAGGGCTTCCTGCTTTGCTTGGTCACTCTCCAGCTTGTCATGGAGCATCAACCTGGCACTGGGTTTTGGGGCTTTGCTGCTGCATTTTCCCAGGTGGGCACACTTTTTTTTCACTGCAGTGCTTCCTAGTAGGAGGAGGGAAGTGACCTCGAGCCCAAGCTGGGGGCTCTTTACGAGATTTGCTTAATGCCAGCAACATCTATTCTTAACGTATCCATGAAACACAAACCGTAAGTGAGGAGAAAGACCAAAAGTCATTCTGGGCAGAGGAATGAAAAAGGATCCTTGATGCAATTCAAATATAATAAGTTATATCTGTAAGGTTTGTTGGGTTTTTTTAATTGTGAGCAAGTTTTTTAAAAGATCCAGAACCTAGATTTTACACTAGAAATTGTAGGATAGAGCAAGTCAGAAAGAGCAGTGAATCAGGGGATCTGGGTCAAATCTCAACTCTCATTTAATACCTGTGTATTAATACCTTGGGCAGGGAACGCAATCTCTTCGTGTCTGTTTCCTCATGTATGATATGAGGGGATTACAGGAGATGGACATTAAGGTCTCTTTGGGCTCTCATTATGGGCAGCCATGAAACTGAGCGTGGCCAGTAAACTGACTGGTGGGATCATACTTTCAATGGTTGAAAAGAGGCCAGTAAATCTGGTTTAATTTTATCAAATAGAAAGTTGTAGTAAGGGCTCTGACCCATCTGTATGAGGAGGTATCGATGTCTGTGGGTCCCTTTCTACATTGAGAGTAAGAAGAGACTTTAATGACCTATTGGTTGGCCATCAGGTCCAAATCCTCATTTTATTGATGAGGAATTAAGACAAGGTTAAGTAACTTTCCCAGCATTACACAACTAGAAAGCATCCGAGACTGAATTTGAATTCAAATCTTCCTGACTCTACAGTATTCTTTCCATTATCTCACCTAGCAGTCTCAGCCCTCTTGCAAGTACTCTTTAACCTCATAAAAGAGGAAACACATGCACCAGGAACTATTCTCTAAGTTGAAATATGACAAATGTGATAACTGCAAAGTTCCAGGGAACATCCCATGATAAATATGATAAGAACACAGTTATGGATAATATCCTATGATAAATGTGATAATAGCACAGTTCCAGGCCATGTCCTGTGGCAAATTTAAGGATCATGAGATTACTTTCATATTAGGGAGCTGAGGCTTATTAAGGAAAACTTCATGAAAGAGGTGGCAACTAAGTTGATCTCTGAAAGAAAGAAAGTATCTCCACAGAAAAGGGCAGAGTATAGAAGAGTCTATTGCAGGCACAGAGGATGATAGGAGCAAAGACACAGAGTAAGAGAGGTCAGGAGGAGAGATTTAAAAAACATTCTACAAATGTTAGTTAGAAGTAGTAGTAGTTTGAAACTAGAATACCTGAAAGGGAGTGACTAGGCTGGAAACTAGATTGTGAATGTCTAGCTCAGAGGTTCATTTTTTATTTGGAAAATAATGAAGAATCCCAGAAAGATTTGGAGAAGTTTTTAGATAAAGAAATTATGTGATCAGAGCTTTACATTGGAAGAAGCCAAAGGCAGGAAGATCAGTTAAAAATAGCTATTAATGCCAAATAGGGTCACAAAATGTTGGATAAGAATAAAAAACAATTACTATTATAGTAGTTTAGGAAAGAAGAGATGGCGGCCTGAGCTAGAGTATTGGCAGTATAAATGGGGATGGATGTGAGAAAGAATACAGAAGTAGATTCATCCTAAATTGGACAAATGAAGTAAATATGAAAGCAAAAAAAATGCAGAGATAACTCTCAGACGTAGGGCCTGTATGACCAGAAGGAAGACAGTTACCATCAAGAGAAATAAAGGAGTTTGGGAGGAAGAATAGTTTGAGGAAGATCCATTTTAAACATGCTAAATTTGAGGACCTGCTAGGAATAAAGTTCTTTACTTCCTATAATCCTAGTTTCTAGCCTCCTGCTTAGATAGCAATATGGAAGCATTATGCATTCATTCCTATATCCAGAAGGTCACTGAAAAACAAAAAGGACTAACTCTCCAGAGATCAGAATATTTGGAGTTAAAAGTGGCCTTTGGAAGTTAAGTAGTCTAACCTTAGACTAGTGATGGTGGAGATATTTTTTGTCAGTTTTATTTTCTTTTCCCCCAATTACATGTAAAAATAGTTTTCAACATTTTTAAAAGAATTTTGAGCTTTACAAATCAGAATGTAAAGTATATGGGAATATTGGTATTTGTTAAAAATTGCACTGTGATTGTTGTATTAAGGTTTTTGCAAGGCCTGTAATGGTGCAAAGTTATGTTCATATAAAAGGTGAATTTTGATCTATTTAAATCAGGAATTAGAAATCATTGGGAATATTAAAAAAAAAAGAATTTTGAGCTTTGAATTCTCTCTCTCCTTCCTTCTCCCCACATCCCACTGAGATGATAAGCAATCTGATATAGATTTTACATATGAAATCATTAAAACATTTTCCCTATTGATCTTTTTGTGGAAGGAAATACAAACAAAAAAATTAAGAAAGTGAAAAAAGTTTGTTTTGGTCTGGATTCAGATTCCTTCAGTTCTTTCTCTGGAAGGAGATGGCAATTTCACATTTATTCACATTTTCAGTTATTCACATTTGTTCCTTGTACACTATTCTTGTCACTGTTTACAGTGTCTCCCTTGTTCTGCATACTTCCCACTGCTTCAGTTTGTGTTTTTCCAGGTTTTTTGAGCTCCTCCTGCTTGTCATTTCTTACAGCATGATTGTATTCCATTATAATCATATACTATAACTTATTCAGCCATTCCTCAATTGATAGGTATCCTCTCACTTTCCAATTCTTATCCCACACACACAAAAAGACCTTAAATATTTTTGTACATATAGCTTCTTCCCCCTTTTTTTTCCTTTTATAATTTTTATTTTCATGCAAAACATCCATATTGGTCATTGTTGTAAGAGCAAACTCAAACATCCTCCAAACCCCAAAATAAAGCCAAAAATACACTAATGTAAAAGATGATGCCAACAGTTCTTTCTCTGGAGATGGAGAGCATTCCCAATCATAAGTCTTTCAGAATCGCCCCAGATCATTGCATGGCTGAGAGTACCCAAGTTTTTACAGATGATCATTGTCCAATATTGCTGTTATTGGGTACAACATTCTCCAAGTTCTGCTTATTCACTCTGCATCAGTTCCTGCAGATATTTCCAGCTTTTTCTGAAATCATCCTGTTCATTTCTTATAGCACAACAGTATTCTATCACCAACATGTACCACAATTTGTTCAGCCATTGCCTAATTTATGGACATCCCATCAATTTCCAATTCTTGGACACGACATAAATAGCTGCTAAAAATATTTTTGTACAAATATGTCCTTTCCCCTTTTTATTCTCTCTTTGGGTTAAAGTTCCAGGATTGGTATTAGCAGATCAAATACTGTTTTGATGATTGCTGATTTATAGTAATTGAGATCTGGTACTTCTAAGCCTCCTTCCTTCACATTTTTTTCCATTAGTTCCCTTAATATTCTTGACCTTTTTTCTTCCAGATTAATTTTATTATTTTTTCAAGTGCTATAAAATAATTATTTGGTAATTTGATTGGGTATGACACTAAATACTTAAATTAATTTAGGTAGAATTGTCATTTTTATTATATTAGGTTGGCCTACTCATGAGCAATTAATATTTTTCCAATTGTTTAGATCTGACTTTGTGTGAAAAACGTTTTGTAGTTGTGTTCATACAATTCATGTGTTTGCCTTGGCAAATAGATTCCCAGGTATTTTATATTGTTTAGAGTCATTTTAAATGGAATTTCTCTTTCTAACTGTTGCTGCTAGATTTTGTTGGTATTGTATAGAAATGCTGATGGTGTATGTGGATTTATTTTGTATCTTGCAACGTTACTAAAGTTATTAATTATTTCAACTAGTTTTTTATTTATTCTCTAGGATTATCCAAGTATACCATCTCCATATTATATGTTATATCATGTTATATCAACTGCAATGAATGATAGCTTAATTTCCTTATTGCCTACTTTAATTCCTTCTATTTCTTTTTCTTTCCTTATTGCTAAAACTAGCATTTCTAATAGAATATTAAATAATAGTGGTGATAATGGGCATCCTTGCTTTACCACTGATCTTATTGAGAAGGCTTCTAACTTATCCCCATTGCAGATGATACTTGCTGAAGGTTTTAGGGATATACTACTTATCATTTTAGGGAATGACCCATTTATTCCTATACTTTCTAGTGTTTTAATAGGAATGGGTGTTGTATTTTGTCTAAGGCTTTTTCTGTGCCTATTGAGATAATCATGTGATTTCTGTTAGTTTGATTATTTATATGTTAAATCGTGTGGATGGTTTTCCTAATATTGAACCATCCTTGCATTCCTGGTATAAATTCTACCTGATCATAGTGACTAATCCTCATGATCACTTGCTGGAGTCTTTTTGCTAGTATTCTATTTAAGATTTTTGCCCTTATGTTCATTAAGGAAATGGGTCTATAATTTTTCTTTCTATATTTTTTGGTCTGCCTGGCTTTGGAATCAATACCATGTTTGTGTTATAAAAGGAATTTGGTAAAACTCCTTCTTTGCTTATTTTTTCAAATAGTTTGTGTAGTACTGGGATTGGTTCTTTAAATGTTTGATAGAATTCACTTGCAAATCCATCTAACCCTAAGGATTTTTTCTTAGGAAATTAGCACTGATGGCTTGTTCAATTTCTTTTTCTGATATGGGATTATATAAGTATTCTATTTCTTCTCTTGCTAATCTGGGCTATTTGTGTTTTTGTAAATATTGATCCATTTCACTTAGATTGTCAGATTTATTGGCACATATTTAAGCAAAATAGCTCCTAATGATTGTTTTAATTTCCTCTTTATTGGTGGTAAATTCTATTTCTTTCATTTTTATACTAATTCTTCTATTTTCTTCTTTCTTTGTTGTAATCAAATTAGTCAACACCTTATTTTCTTTTTCATAAAACCAACTTCTAGTCTTATTTATTAGTTCACTAGTTCTTTTACTTTCAATTTTATTAATTTCTCCTTTAATTTTTAGGATTTCCAATTTAGTCTTTAAATGAAGATTTTGAATTTGTTCTTTTTCTAGTTTTTTACTTGTCTAACCAATTCATTGATCTGCATTTTCTCTATTTTATTGATGTAAGCATTTAGAGATAAAAATTTTCTCCTAAGTACTGCTGTGGTTATATCCCATAAATTTTTATATGTTGTCTCCTCATTGTCATTCTTGTTAATAAACTTATTATTTCTATAATTTGTTCTTTAACACACCCTTTTTAGCATTAGATTAGTCTCCAATTAATTTTTTATTCTTCTTTCCATGGAGCTTTATTGATTATCATTTTCATTGTGTTATGATATGAAAACAATGCACTTATTTTTCCTGCATTTGGCTGTGAAGTTTTTATGTCCTAATCCATGGTCAGTTTTTGTGTAGGAACCATGTCCTGCTGAAAGGAAGTTCTATTACTTTTTATTGCCATCTTTCAGTTCTCTCCAGAAGAGAGATTACTTCTAACTTTTCTATGATTTCATTTGCTTCCTTTATTTCTTTCTTGTTTATTTTTTGGCTTGATTTATCTAGATCTGAAAGAGGAAAGGTGAAGTTTCCCCCCACTTGTATAACTTTACTGTCTATTTCTTCCTAAAGTTCATTTAATTTCTCCTTTAAAAATCTCGAGGCTATACCATTTGGTGCCTATATGTTTAGAATTGATGTTTATTATTTATAGTACCTTTAAGCAAGATGTTAATTTCCTTCCTTGTCTCTTTTAATCAGATCTATTTTTTGATTTGGCTTTGTCTGAGATCATGATTGCTACTCCTGCATTTTTTTCCTTTAGATGATACACAATAAATTCTGCTCTAGCCCCTTACTTTTACTATGTATGTGTCACTCTGCCTCAAACCCTGTTTCTTATAAACAACTTATAGTAGGATTCTGGCTTTTAATTCACTCTGCTATCCACTTCCATTTTGGGGGTGATCCTTTTCATATTCACAGTTATGATTCTGTGTATTCCCCTCCATCTTGTTTTCCCCTTTTGATCTTGCCCTTTTTCCTTTCACTCTGTCCCTCCTCACCAGTGTTTTCTCTTTATCTTCCCCCCACTCCCTCCTCACTCCTATTACCAACCCCCTTCTCTTGTCTTATTCCCCTCCTACTTCCCTATAAGGTAAGATAGGATTCTATAACCCCAATGAGTATGGTTGTTATTCCCTCTCTGAGCCAGTTACAATGAGAGTAAAGTTTAAGCATTGCCTGTCACCACCCTCATCCTCCCTTCCACTGTAATAGTTTTTCACACTTCTTTAATGATATAATTTACCCCATTCCATCTCTCCTTCCCTTTTTCTCTCAGTGCAATCCTCTTTTTCATCCCTTGGTGTTTTTTTTGCATATATCATACTATTCTGCTCACTTCCCCACCTTCTATCTAAGTATACTCCTACCTGTTCTACTACTACTAAGAATTTTTAAGTATTACAGAAATCTTCTTTCCATTTAGTTCCCTGGAAGTGGCAGCAATCCCTCCACCATACACTACCATTCCTGCTCCCAGACATGCCTAGCCCCTACAGACATGATCTATAGAAATAACTCCAATGGAAAGTAGACCAGCCATCCCCACCAACTGTCACCCACAGGGAAAGCAAGGCAGCCTGGAGAAGAAACAAGAAATGCTATGTCCCAAGCAAATAAAGCCATCACTACCACCCTGATCACCATCATCTCCCCTTAGATTTTGTTGGAAAAGTCCAGTATGCTGAACCCTAAAGCAGTGGAAATATCATTACTTTCCACACAGAGCCTGCTGCCATGATCCTGGGAAGGAACCCTTGGTGAAATGCAGCCTGGCAACTATTCCTGTGGGTACTACAAGCCACAACTACTGAAGGTCCATGAAAGCTGCCAAAGTCTTTTACATTGTCAAATGGTTCAACATCAGAAACTGATGTCATTTTATCTGTGGAAACTATATTAAAGAAGAGGCATACCCATCTGTTTGCTGCTGAACCCTGATGACTAGGGGGTCCTTCCCATCTGATTTGCACCAGAACCTTTCCCTCTACATTGTCTCCTCCATTATAATATGAGCTCCTGGAGAACAGGGGATGTTCTTCTTTTCTAGTTGTATCTCCAGAGTTTACCATAGTATTTTGTATATAGTAAACACTTAATAAACATTTTTTCATTCATTCATAAGAGGTCAGAGCCCCGAAATAAAGCCTAGGACTATGGATAATTCCTTCATTTTTCCCACTATGTTAAGCTTCCTCTCCAGCTTATCTACATCAAAATGATCAATGAAGACATGCAATTCACCTGTCTTTGTATCTTCTAAGGAAAAAGAAGCTCATGCTTAGTCAATATCAATTTAATAAAGAAAATAAATTCTCTTTAAAACACATACATATACACACAAATACACACACCTGTATAAACACATGTGTATAAAAGCATGTGTGTATATATGTGCATGCTCTGGCACACACACCTGCCAGCAGCTTCAGGCAGATGATGTAATAGGATTAATCATGCCCTTTCCAAGACATTCTCATCAATTCCTATGACTAAAATGGAAATCAGAGCTCAGGCTGAGCCACATTTTCACAGCTTTTAATTTCTCTGGGAAGCATACTTCTCTGCGGGCAGACAGCAGGCCCATTTGAGAGAATGGCTCATGACATTCACTGGAGAGGAGAGATCAATCCCTGTCTCTAAGAACAGCCAATCTCGTGTCTCCATGATGGGAGGTAGGGAGTGAAGGGAAGGGAAGAGGAGGGGGAAATGAACATTATCTGAGTTGCTTAGTTCTCTAGGTTGCATGGCACTTTGTGCTTTAGCTCAGACAGCTCAGGTTGGGTCTCCTAAGCAAGAAATGTGGCCAGGGAGTCCAATGCAAGAGGTGCATTATATAACCTGGGAAGCAGGAGCCCTGAAAAGTATTACTGGCCTAATGTATCAACCCTAGCTTGTGGGAAGTCTTTCATTCATTCAAAACAAAGAACAATGCTCTGATCACGATTTAATTTCCTGATGGACCTGGGAGCATCCCAGGAGGATGAGGACAATGCATTGATGTTTGTAAAATGTTTTAGAAAGCAACCAAACGGTTTGTAGGAGAGACCATGTCATCAAAAGATAATCTATAATCTTTTTGGACACAGAAAAATATTAACTGTGACTGTAGGTGTGGGTTTGCAAGGCTAATATCTAAGATTAGAATATTGTGCCTGCAATTACTAGTAGGTACCAGACTGTGAGAAAATAGCTAACCTAGCTTGCCCTAGGTGTGAATTAGAAAGATAAATACAGAGAGAAGATGGAGACAGGTAGATCCAGAAGTACATAGCCATTATTTTTTCTACAACAATAAAGTAATAGAATCTTTATTAAAATAACACATTATTATTAGCTGAAGAGACAATATGACCTAATAGGATAGAGAATAAGCCAGAGAACCAGAGAGACCTAGGTTCAAGACTTGCCTTTAAAGAGAAATTGGCTCTGTGTCCCTAGATAAGTCACTTAACCTCAGGTAAATAAAACTAGATGGTGCCAACCTATACATTGGTAGAGGGAATTTCCTCATCCACAAAATACCTCACCAATGAAATCACAAGTCCCTATCTTTACTATTAACTAGCCCTTCAAATCAGATCTTTGTTGAACTCTTAGCACAATGCCTGACACAGTTGGTACTTATTTTTCCCCCCTTCCATTCATTATAAGGCAACAAGACTGTGGAAGGATATGCCATGGGCTTGCCTGAAGGTTAGAAAAGCGTCAGAGAGCAGGCAGGTAGGTGCAAGTCTCTGTTTAGCTTATAGAGTCTGGTGTTAAATGCTCTCTACCTCATCAACTATTTTTCTTGAGGGAGAAATCTGATTTTTCTCTTCAATTAATAGACATGTTTTCCTTTCTTTTCTACCTCCACTGAAGAAAAGAAAGAAAAACAAAGCTCTTCTACCAAATGTGTAGACAGCAAATTCTCTATCAAATTTGCATAGACAACAATATTGAACCAAGCATGTAGATGATGTGTGTAGAGAGATTCCAGAAGGGACAAAGAGTACAGTTTTGTCCTTCTTTGTGAGATGAGGAAGTTTACACTTGGGCAATAGGCCCAGAAAGGGAATGGGATTCCTCAATGTTACTTGCCTGAGGGCCAATCCTGCCTAGTGAGAACCATATTGGCTCAGTTAAGTCAAAGAGTCTAGATTTGAATCTTGGCTCTCATATTTCTTTTTTTTTTTAACCCTTACCTTCTGTCTTGGAATCAACATTGGGTATTGGTTCCAAGGCAGAAGAGCAGTAAGGGCTAGGCAATGGGGTTCGAGTGACTTGCCCAGGGTCACACTGCCGGGAAGCGTCTGAGGCCAAATTTGAACCTAGGACCTCCCATCTCTAGGCCTGGCTCTCAATCCACTGAGCTACCCAGCTGCCCCCTTGGCTCTCATATTTCTAACCTGTATAGGAAAGTCTCTTTGCTTCTCATGGCCTAAATTACCTTCTTTAGAAAATTAGGGAATTGGTAACTCCAAGAACTCCCTTGTAGCTCTAAATCTGGAGTCCTTCCTCTTGGAGAAGGGTCTCAGGGAATTCAAGTTTATTTCTTGTTTCTTGCATCCATGTCCCTTCTGTTTTAAGTCCCATCATCAAGGCCTGGGAATGTATTTGTCACAGGAGTGGGCAGCTAAGTGGTTCAATACTAGAATGTTCATGG
Source organism: Monodelphis domestica (assembly GCF_027887165.1). Classification (NCBI taxonomy): domain Eukaryota; kingdom Metazoa; phylum Chordata; class Mammalia; order Didelphimorphia; family Didelphidae; genus Monodelphis; species Monodelphis domestica. The sequence continues at coordinate 71,746,006 of NC_077232.1, forward strand.
CAGCTGGTGTGATTACAGGACTCATGCCCTTCTTCCCTAGTGGTAGTGACAGCTTAGTTTCATAGGAGACATTTAGGTGACATGGTAGATAGATTACTGGACTTGGATTCAGGAGGAACTGAATTCAAGTCCTGCCTCAGACATGTTACCCTGTATAAATTACTTAATCTCCGTTAAACTCAGGCAACTCTCAAAGACTCTAACTTGAAAATCAGTTGCTGATCTGCATTGGTAGAACAAATTTCCTCAACTCATGTTTCAGCCTGTTTCCTCATCCATAAAATGGAAATAATAAAAATACCACCTACCAAGGCAGTTGATTTTTGTTGTTGTTAGGATGAAATGAGATAATACAGGTAATGCAATTTGCAAACCTTAAAGCACTCTGTAAAAGCTAGCTATTATCATAATTGATATATGTTCCCAATGTCTCTGTAAGCACACTTCAGACAGAATCATCTGTCCCAATGAGGGACCTCTGCTCCTAAAAGAAGGTACTCCTCTTGTTGCAAGGAATTCAAACATACCCTTTAACATTCATGCAAAGAATACAATCTTCAGACTGTTGTGGTAGAGTATGTCACAGGCTTCTTGGTTGGAAAGTCAACAAGAGAAGAACGTGAGGAGAACATCACAGTCCCCAACTAGAGCTGAGGCTGACAGCAGCAAAACAGGATGATGAAAGATAGGTATTGGGGATATGGCTGGGGATGTCGTAGAGATTCAGAGCTAGATTTTGGAAAGCCTTGAATACTAGGGTTAGAAGTTTAAATTTTATTTGTGAGACTGTAGAGAGCCTACTGAGGGTTTCTGAGTAAAGAAGCAATCAAGTAAGAATGATTCCTCTTTCCAAGAGCTCTCCAAGTGTTTCTTGCTGTTCAATCATTTTCAGTTGTGTCCAATTCTTTGTTGACCCCATTTGGGGTTTTCTTGTCAAAGATATTGGACTTGTTTGCCATTTTCTTCTCTAGCTTATTTTACAGATGAGGAAACTGAGGCAATCAGAAGTGACTTTCCCAGGATAAGACAGCCAGAAAATGTCCAAGACTGGTTTTGAATTCAGATCTTCCTGACTCCAAATCCAATGCTCTATCCATCATGTCACCCAGCATTCCGACTGAGCAGTCCAGTCTTGACTCCAATCTCAGGCTCACCTGAGCAAAAGTTTGACTTTCAGACAGTGAGGAAACCTATCTGGAAAGGCATATTCTGCATATGCATTTCTAAATTAATTACCTCAAAGTGCTTCTCCTATATTTGGTTACAGGAAGATAATGTGAAAGAGAAAGAATTCCTATCACCCCAAAATTAAGAATAATTCAATCCAACACACATGTAAGCTCCAAAGTTCACAAGAGAGAAATATTTTACATACAGATGATTTGTGACTATTTGAGAAAGAATTGACTACTAGAATATATAATATTCTACATATTCTATATAGAATCTATACTCTAATAGAAAAGATAAAGGCTCATTAAGACTCCAGACTATCTTTGCTTCTATTTTTTTTAATTTTAATTGATTAAGAAAAATTTTCCATGGTTACATGATTCATGTTCTTTTCCTTCCCTCCTCCCACCCCCTTCTGTAGCCAATGCGCAATTCCACTGGATTTTACTTGTATCATTGATCAAGACCTATTTCCATATTATTGATATTTGCACTAGGGCAATTGTTTAGAGTCTATATCCCCAACCATGTCCCCTCGACCCATGTGATCAAGCAGTTGTTTTTCTTCTGTGTTTCTACTCTCACCGTTCTTTCTCTGGGTGTGGATAGGGTTCTTTCTGATAAGTCCCTCAGAAATGTCTTGGATTATTGCATTGCTGCTAATAAGAAGTCCATTACATTCTATTGTACCACAGTGTATCAGTCTCGTTGTATAATATTCTCCTGGTTCTGCTCCTTTCACTCCGCATCAGTTCCTGGAGGTCGTTCCAGTTCACGTAGAATTCCTCCAGTTCATGATTCCTTTTAACATTATAGTGTTCCATCACCAATAGATACCACAATTTGATCAACCATTCCCCAATCGAAGGGCATCCCCTCATTTTCCAATTTTTTGCCACCACAAAGAGTGTAGCTATAAATATTTTTGTACAAGTCTTTTTCCTTATTATCTCTTTGGGTTACAAACCCATTTGCTTCCTTTTTTGACAGCTACTTGATTAGGGAAATATCACAAATCTATTTTGAATTCAAACTGGATTTCAACCAGGCATTTAATAAAGACTTTGTGGAAAATGGAGAGCTAGAGATTGGATAGTGGTACATTTAGGTGTATTCAGAAATAATATTTAATGGACATCAGTGTCAAACTGGAGGGAAGTCTAATAGAGCACCTTCTTTTATGACTCAGATCAAATCTCACCTTCTTCAGGAGGCCTAGCCCAGGCCCCTTTACTACTAGTATCTTCCCTCTGAGATTATCACCTATTTGTATATATATATATATATGTATGTATATATAGATTATATATATCTTATATGTACAGTTCCTTAGAGTGTTTTTGCTTTCCTTTGTAAATCCTTCCAGTGATTAACAAAATACCTGGTACATGTTGTTTTTGTTTAGTGATTTTTAGTCATGTCCAACTCTTTGGGACCCCTTCTGGGGTTTTTGTGGCAAAGATTCTGAAGCAGTTTGCCATTGCCTTCTCCACTTCATTTTATAGATGAGAAAATAGGGTTAAAGCAACTTCATTTAATGTGTTTGTTCAATGACACTGACTGGAATGCCAAAGGATTCTTTCTTTGACCCTCTATTTGACATTGATAATAATGGCTTAGATGAATGAATATCCAGATTACTTATCAAATTGGAATACTACATAAAATTGAAAATGATTGCTAATATACTAAGGGACAGAATGAGGATGCAAAAATATCTTGCCAGGTTAGAACAATGGACCATATATAATAAATAGAAATGAAATTATAATAAGCATAAAGTCTTTGGATTATAAGTATAGTGCTAAAAGGGAGCTATGAATGCATAGTCCAAACACCTCATTTAACAGATGAGAAACTGAGACCTTTGGAGGTAAAGTAACTTGTCCAAAATCATACATATAATTAACATCAGACAAGTGTATTTCAATTGAGGATTCTTAATCTCCAGCCACATACGCATGAAACAAAAGGCATGTGGCTGGACTACAAATTAAATTCATAAACAAAAATCCTGTGGAACAGCAAGCTCCATATGAATCAATATTGATAGAGAAGCCAACAAAAAGTAATGCAAGTTTGAGGTACATTGATAGAACTATACCATACTGAATTAGGAAAGTGATATATTCCCACTGTCCTCTACTCTGGTCAAATCAAATTTGGAGTATTGCATTCAGCCCTAAATGCCACACTTTAATACTGACTTTGACAAAATGGATTAGTTTGGACAAAGATAGTTAAAATAATGGGGAAACTTGAAACATTACCTTAAAATTTTTGCCTTAAGAAAATCATTCAACAAAACAGAGCCTGCTTAATTTGGAGAAGAGAGGACCTAGGTGGAATATAAGTATTCAAATATTTGAAAGCAATCAGGTTAAAGAGAATTTAGAGACCATATAGTTTGTCCAATCATTTTATAGATAAGGGAACTGAGGATCAAAAATGAGGAAGAGATTTTAAATACATACACACACCCGCCCCCAGACCATGGACTTGGCAATTGACAAAGTCAAAATTCAAACCCATGCTTTCTGACTCTAGAAAATAAATAACAACTAACATTTAGCAATTATGTAATATTAGCCTTCTGGCACTTCTTCCTTCCCTGAGTCTCTACCCTCTCAATCCATCCTTCACTCAACCACCAAAGTGATTTTCCTAAAATAATGATCTGACCATGACATCCCCACCTTCTCAATAACCTCCAATGGCTCTCTATTCCCTCCAAGATACAATACGAAAATCCTTTGTTAATATTCAAATCCCTTTAAGAACTAGCCCCCTCTTACTTTTCCAATCTTTATACACCTCACTCCCTACCATGTACTCTTTGATCAAGTAATACTTGGGCTCCTTGTTATTCCACAAATAAGATGCTCCATCTCCCTGCTCCAGGCATTTTTATGGCTGTCCCCCAAGCATGAGATGCTATCTCTCCTCATAGCTATCTAATAATTTCCTTTAAGAACCAACTTTAAAGTCCCATCTTCTACAGGAAGTCTTTCCCAAACTTTCTTAAGTCTAGTGCCTTCCCTCTCATTTACTTCTAATTTATATAGCTTATTTGAGCTTATTTGTTTTTCTCATTGCTTACCCCATCAGATTGTGAACTCCCTGAAGACAGGAACTGCTTTTTGCCTCTTTTTTATCTCTAGCACTCATCACAGTGATGCTGACATACTTATAACACAGGTGCTTGATAAATGTTTATCAACTGATTTATACAGAGGCTTGAGGTTTGCAAAAACACTTTCTTTTGTCCTCACAAAAACCCTGAGAGATTGGTGCTCTTATTGTATCATTTTACATATGAAATAACTGAGGCAGAAACTTACTGATTTGCCCAAGGTCATACAGCTAGTGTTTCTGAGATTGTATTTGACCTCCCTTCTTCCTGATTCTAGCCTCCAAGAGGCTCAGCCTTCTGCTCTGTAGGTAGATTGCCCCTAAGCACTCATCAAAGGTCTTTCTGGTTTCAGTACCCACTTGTGGCTTCAGGTGTTACCACTTACTCCTAAGCTGAGTTCCCAGAAAGCAGCAATCATTTATTTGCTTTGGAGACTGGCAGCAAACCTGGGCCCTCAGCTAAGAGGGAAGAGCTGTGATCTGGGCATCAGGCCATATAGATCAATGGAACAAACCTACAATGCCAATGAGACATAGGATGAGGCTTCTCCGGGCAGTGGTTCAGTAACCTCTGGAATAATGACTGCCTAAGGTTGAGAAATAATGGGTTTATGAGAGACGTGGTTTTAAATCTAGACCTAATTTATTCAAATAAAATCAGAGGGGCCCAAGGCAAGAGCATGTCCAGATATCATAGCAACAGGTCCAGGAATCAGGTCAGCAAGGGTCAAAGAGGAGAGAGAGATGAAATCAAGTTCAGGGCCAATTCACTGACCAAGGAATGAGGAAAATATGGATAGATAACACTTCCTAGACATCTCCAGCCATGTCATCTTCACTCAACTCCATTTGGGTCATCACCTCCATTCCTTTTTCCAGCAGAAAATTAGATTCTACTTTTGGACCCTCTGTGAACATTGATAGAGCAGATATAGCCATATTTTCCTTAGTACCTCACTTCCACAGCACTTTCTGAATGTCTCCAGCCATGCTACCCTGCCATCCCACCCCTTTCCCTTTGTAGCTCCCCTTTATATGTCATCTCCCCTGCCTCCAGTAGAATGTAAGCTTCTTGAGACCAGGTACTTTCTAGCAAGAAATTACTTATTTCCAAAGTGCTAAGGATATTGTAAGCATTTGATAAATGTTTTCTTTATCTGTCTTATACATCAATCTATCCAACTGCCAACAATTGATTTAAAGGGGTTTGTGGTTTTTGTTTGGGGATTTTGAAAAATAGATTTAAGTTCAATATTTCAATTATGTGATGTGGCAAGAAAAAACTACAGAAATACAATTTTACTCAAATATTCAAGTGGATCTTGGAATCTCATCAATACGGATGGATATTCCCTTCAGTAATGTGGAACACAGCTCATAAAAACCAGCCTCATCTAAATGATACAAGGCAGCTAGGTGGCACAATGAATGGAGTGTCAGGCTTAGAAGCAAGAAGACTCATCTTCTGAAGTTTAAATCTAACCTCAGACACTAACTGTGTGACCCCAGACAAGTCACTTAACCCTTTTCGCCTTAGTAATTTCATCTGTCAAATGAGCTGGAGAAGAAAATAGTATCTTTGCCAAGAAAACCCCAAATAGAGTCAGAAAGAGTTGGACACAACTGAAACAATAATCCCAAGTGACCTTTGTCCATATCCTACCAAGAATTATTGGTAGAAGATCTACTCACTGTAATAGGAACATTCCTCACTTTCTCTGGTATCAAGAGGGTACTAATGGGAACATTCAAGATATCCACTAATTAGCCCTCACTCTTGCCATTTGATTATCCCATTCTTTTTTTCTGCTATATTTCTCAGTTAACTTTCTTTATGGATCTTTTTAACTCGTTCTTTTTCTATGTTTAATCTTGCTCATGTCCATCCTGCCCCTCTTTTGTCTTTTTAGTGAAAGTTAGCTTTAATTCATCAGAGATCGTGGTGTTCCAGAACTCAGCCATACAGTACCACTAAGGCAGGAAAAAAAATTGACATTAAAAAGATAGACCTTTGCTTCAGGGATAAACTTAGGGTCATTAAATGTACTTTACAATTTCACCAAGGCAATCCCTCTGGCTCTCTTCTACTTGTTCACTTTTGGGCTCAACTCATATTTTCAGTGTCTGTCCAAGGTATATATATATATATTGATTGATTGATTGATTGGAAAACTCTATTGGTATACACTTAATTATGTATCAGAATCTGCACAGTAGATAGAAACAGAAAGAGACAGAGAGAAATGGAGACGGAAACGGAGACAGAGAAAGAAGAGAGATACATTAATACATAGAATTTATGTCATAGACAATAGAAAGATGGTGAAAGGGAGGGAGAAATATGCATATTGTGGAGAGAGAGGGGGGAGAAAGGGAGAGAGAGAGAAAGGGAGAGAGAAAGAAAGGGGAGAGAGAGGGGGGGGGAGAGAGAGAGAGAGGGAGAGAGAGTGGGAGAGAGAAAGAGAGCGAGCGAGAGAGAGAGAGAGAGAGAGAGAGAGAGAGAGAGAGAGAGAGAGTGTGCTCTTTATTAAGCACTTGTGTACTTTATTAAGCACTATGTAGGCTAGTCATTCCTTAGTCACTTGGTTTTCTTTTGTGGGAACTTTTGAGTGGTTATAAGTCTTAGAAAGGAATCTTCATATTTTAATGGTTTGGAGGTAGGATTTCTTGCTTTTTCTATATGGAAGGGAAGAGCAGTGGGAGAAAATTTGAAAAGGAAAGCAAAATAAAATAAACTTAATCATCATAAAGAACAATCGGTGCACCAAAGGTATAACGATAAGTCCAGTTGAAGAAAAACTGAATCTGAGAGGCCAGGGCAAGCTATCTGAACAACAGCCACACTGAGGCAGCTAGCTGGGATAGTAGAGTGTTGAACTGGGAGCCTGGCAAACCTGAGTGCATGTTCCCCCTCAGACACTTCCCAGCTGTGTTACCCTAAGCATATCTCTTAATCTCTCTAAGGCTCAGCTTCCTCATCTGCAAAATGAAGATCATAATAACACCCACCTACAGTGTTGTTTTGACAATTAACTTAGAAAGTGGAGGTAAAGTGCTTTGCAACCTTAAAGTGCTTTATAAATGCCATGTTATTATTTTCAAAAGAAGTTGAGGTGTAAGGCCAGTGAACTGAATTCAGAAAGTGGGGGAGACTGAAAGATCTTTATTCTGTCCTTTGACAGAATGTCAGGAGCAAGGCTGGTTAAATTTGAGGTTCCAGAGCAGCCTCAATTAGCATTCAATTTAATGAGCATTTATTGAGTATCTACTATTCTGGGGAACCATTGAGAAAAAGAAAAAACAATGTCCAAAGGGCTGAATTGGTTGTGGCTCCTCAGATAGGGAACTCCTTCAGCCTCCATCTTTTCCTTGATGTGCAGTTACTTCATTACATAGTTTTCTGGATGAGAGAAGAAGTGGTGCTCCAGCCCCCAGGGACCTGGGCGTCTTTCTGTTATTTCAGAGATCTGACCCCACAGGGCTAAATAGCTGAGGGACTGAGAGGGCTGTAGGGCCATGGTGTGAGAGATGACAGAATAAAAAAGTTGAGGAGCTGAAGGCTAAGGATCTGGGGGACAATAGGAAACAGTCACCACAGATGAATTTCCTGGAAGCATCAGACCTGCTTCTCTGAGAGTTTTAATTGAGCATATCTTTGTGGTCACTTTATCTTAAGGAGAATGGCAGAAAGGAAGGGTGATTGGGAAATCTCGCCAAGGGAGGATGCACTAGGGCTAGAATTTCAGTAACATCTGGAAGTTCTTAGGTTAGCATCCAACCATATACATCCAAGCCTATATCCCTTCCTCCATTTCCCTTCCCTTCAGAAGGAGAGAGTTGTTTACAAAACTGAAGAGAAAGAAGACCTTCTAGATCAAGGGTTCTTAACCTGGCATCTATGAACATTTTTTTTAACCTTTTGATAACTTTGTTTCAATAAAAATCAGTTTCCTTTGTAATCCTATGTATTTTTGTTTGTGCATTTAAAAATGCAAATCTGAGAAAGGATTCAGAGACTTCATCAGACTGCCAGAGGGGCCCAAGACACACACACACACACACACACACACACACACACACACACACACACACACACACACAAGACTAAGAACCCTTGCACTAGGGGCTAGAATGTTCTGCTCCTTTGGTGCAGAGACCCAGGAGAGAGGGAAAGAAATGCAAGGTCACAGAACTAGGAAAGTGCTTCTCTTTTTCTGGATCCGAAGCTTCCTACAGACATTTAAATCACTAGCACCTGTCCTCGCTTCCCTGAAGCCTGTGTAAGTACGTACTTTCTCCCTACCGAAGTGAGCTCCATCAGGTGAGAAATTATTTTATTCTTATCTTTGCCTAGCCCAGTACTTGCATGCAGCAAGCGCCTAATAAATGTTTGTCACATCATTCAGAAAGTACCAGGATCAGGGCAGCTGGGTAGCTCAGTGGGTTGAGAGTCAGGCCTAGAGACAGCAGGTCCTAGGTTCAAATTTGGCCTCAGAAACTTCCCAGCTGTGTGACCCTGGACAAGTCACTTAACCTCCATTGCCTAGCCCTTGCCACTCTTCTGCCTTGGAACCAATACACAATATTGATTCCAAGACAGAAGGTAAGGGTTATTTTTTTAAAAGCATCAAGATTTGCCCCAAGAATAATATATCAACCCCTCCATCTGGCTTACTGCCACCCCCCAATGTGGCTTGAGCTTACTTTTATAGCATTATTGCACATTTTTCTCCCTCCCATTCTCTACATTGAAGCCAAAAAGGTCCACTTGATATTCTTTTTTATCTTCTTTTTAAACCCTTACCTCCTTTCTTAGAATCAATACTAAGAATCAGTTCCAAGGCAGAAGAGCGGTAAGGGATAGATTATTGGGCTTAAGTGACTTGCCCAGGGTCGCCCAGCTAGGATATGTTTGAGACCAGATTTAACCAGATCTTCCCAATTCCAGGCCTGGCACCATAGTCACTGTGCTACCTGGCTACCCCCTGGTATAATACCTACCATCTCTCATCTCTCTGGTTTTTCCCAAGCTCTCCCCACCCCCTTGCCTTTCCTCATCTCGAGTCCTAATTTCCTATGAGGTCCAGCTCAAGCACAGATCTTCTACTTCATCCTTACATCATCCCCTACGTTGCTAACAATTCTCTCCCAGCCTTCTTGGGGCTGTTTTCCCTGTATTTTATTTATCCCGGCATATGTCTGTATTTTCCTTCTCCAACTAGACCATAAATTCTTTGAAGGTGAGGACAATTTCCATTTCTGTCTTTGTATTCCCAGCGGTTAGCAAAGTTCTTCTGATGTAGCAGCCACTTAATCAATGCTAACTGGTGGGTCATTCAAATTCCTTAACCCTACCCCTGACTGTCCTTCTCAATGGCAGTCTCAGATTCCCAGGTGCCTGTAATATCATGGCACAGTGGAAATAATCCTTCATCTGGATAAGAGTCCACATCCAACCTATATGTGTAGTCTAGAACCCCACATGAGAGAGAAGGATTTTGATGGAATTCAGTAAGCACTGGGCACCGAGCCAGAGGTTCTCTCCAGGTCCACCACTTACTAGACATGTGACTATTAGCAAGTCAGTCTTGCTGCGCCTCAGTTTACCCAGCCATAAATCAGACCATAATGGCTGTGTAAATGAGAGTAATCTAACAGTTGTATAAATAATATTTGCACTATCTATCTCACAAAGATTCCGTGAGTTAATCGCTGTGTAAACTGTCAGCTGCTTTTGAATGTGAGCTCCTGTCATTTTTAATGAGCCCAGGAGCCAAGACCTGTTACACTCTGCTGATGCTACTGCTGCTGCCCAGTGTAAATTGGTGAATCAGAACCAAAAGGTGTAAGGTGGATGAAGGACAGAGAGAAGGAGAGAAGGAAGGAGTCTGTTTGGATCTCACCCTCCTTTATATCACAGGAGGCAAAACCATGTGAGAATTTTCTGTGGTTCTGTCATTCACATTTTCAAGAGTGAGACTTTCTTTTGCTAATGATATTTAAATTTATTTCATTTCTTTCACCTTCAGCATTTCTGATCAAGAAAGTCTCCTTGCACTTCTGCACTGTTACACTTTAGAGGAATGGAGGATTTCTGCTCCTTGCTTCCTTCCAGAGCCAAAACTAGGGGGAGGCAACTAGTGCTCTGTCCCAGGGTGCAAGATTTAGAGGGTGATGACAGCATTTCCAATCCTTCAACAGCATAAAAATAGATTTGTATCTAGATCTCAAGAATAATTTATTAAAATAAGACTACTAGATTACAGTCCAGAGTGAGCTGCCATCCTGTTCCACATATACACACAGCTTCCCCAGCAATAATCTCAAGTCAGTATTCCAGAATCTCTTCCTCTGGACCCCTACTCAACTGAGAATATGCTACCTGACAGTTTTATTTCCTTTATGGTACTTGCCCCAGACAAAAGAATTTTCAGTTACTTGTGTCCTTGGACAAGTCACTTGGGCTTTGGGGGCTTGAGTTCCTCATCTGTGATATCAAGGAATTGAGCTAAATAATCCCTAAGATCCCTTCCAGCTCTAACTCTACCTTCCCATTATATCCTATTATTTTACTTACTTTGTATATACGTTATATAAATTTGCATGTGTGCATGTTATATCCCTTAATGAAAATGTCACTTGAGGGCAAGAACTATTTCTTTCTTTATGTGTATGTCCAACATATAGCACAGTGCCTGGCACATAGTAGGTGCTTAATAAATATGGATTAACTGATTGATTGCTGGGTGGTACAGTTGTCCAGAACGCTAGACTTGGAGTCAAGAAGAGCTGAATTAAATTTTGCCTCAAACACTTAGATCTGTGAGACCTTGAACAAGTCATTTAATTTCTGTCAGCCTCCATTACCTCAAATGGAGATAAATAATAGCACTTCCCTCTCAGAGCTGTTGTAACAAATGAGAATATGAAGTCTTTTGCACACTTTAAAGGATTATCTAAATTGTGTGCTATCATTATTGATATTTGGTGCTAGGCATTATGGGGAATATATGAGAAGTCTTTGATATTGTTAATGTCAGTTGCTTAACTGCCAATCTAGCCAGAGAGACAGATTCACCCAAAACATCAGCTACAGAACACTAGATGGAATATAATTAAATGCTAAGTAATAGGATAAAAATCCTAAATGCTCGTGAATTTCAAAGAAGGGGAGCAGTCAGTGAAAGCTACTGGCTTTTACAAGGGAGTTGAGGTGGGTCTGGAAGTGTTATATTTATTGGGAGAGATGGAGGATTGGAAAAATGGGGGATAATGGGAGGTTTGTTAGTCTAGTTTCCTTTCCACGGAAGGATGTGTAGGATTTAAGTCTCCAATGCCAAATGTATCTGGAAGTAGCTTGGGATAGTGGCTCGAGAGCTGACCTCAAAGGCAGGAATACCCGAGTTCATATTCTGCCTCTGACATATGCTGGCTTCCTAACCCTGAGTACGTCTATAAAATGGTGATGATAATAATAGCATCTTCTCCCAGGGTTGTCGTGAGGACCCATTGAGATAGTAAGCACGATCTGAAAATAGAATACCGGGTCAGAGATTACTCCATGGCACTGGAACAATGCAGTTATGGCAGACTGATTGCACTAGAAAGAGAATGCAATAGAAAGCACTTTGCAAACCTTGAAGGACTATATAAGTCTAACTGTCACTTCTTAAGCTCAGAGAATTGGATCAAAGTCATCAGTCATAACAGCCACAGGAATCTCTACCTGTAGGGAGCAGCTGACCCACCAGCTTTCTTAAGCCATCAATATTGCCACCATTTTTAATCCAATTGGCTAGAACCTTCCTTGGTTTACCGCAGCTTTGACCTGGACTGTTCCTTTCATACTAGAACAAGCTAAACTTATTAATTCAGTACTGCTAGTGGAAAACATTTTTTGAACTTTAAAAAGTGGGTCATATGTCACTGATTAAACAAGTGCTCCTGAATGTACTCCTACTTGTTGGCAGCTAAAGATGTTCCTGTGGGACACTCCCTAGAACTGTTACACTGGCTCCATTTTCCTCCTCTGTATCTTTCAGGCTCAGCTTCTTTGGACATGAATTTATGATCCTTTCAGCTATTACTTTGCAACCAAGAAGCCATAAAATCTTGACATATGAGCAAACAGTTAGGCGTCGTTAGTGACCATGTTTGCTGCTAATAAATATGCAACACAGCTCAGACAAAAATAGAATTCAGGGTCAGAAATTATTCCATGACTCTGGAGTAATGCAGTTGTGGCAGATTGATTACAGAGAATGCAATAAAATTCAGAACATAGGGTTGGGAGGAATGTCCTAATCCTAATCAATTTCTTTCCAGGATTCTATAACTCCTGCTTCCCCAACAAGTGTCTTCCACTCAGAAAGGCTTTGAGAGGATCTTGATTTGTCCTGTTTCCTAGGGGGCCTTACTCTGAATAGGATTATTATTTTCAAATGTAATGTCAGCGTCATTTTTAGTAAATTTTATATTCTCCAAATCAGTCATTGCTGGATGGAAAGTTTCAGCTTCAGGATTCAAAGTAAATGTTTTTTCTAAGGGATTTTGTGCCATGTAGCTATTGGAAGAATTAACTGAGTTTGGTGGGATGTGATGCAATTTGTGAATCTCAGTGTGTGTGTATATATAGCCATGATTCTGTCTTTGGGTCCAAGGCACTCACCTCCTCTGTAGGGATCTTTCTTGCTGCATTGCTACCTTACATATCAAAACCAGAATGCCCAAGGAATGAGGTTTTCTAAGTTAAAAGTGTCTCTTGTTGCCAAAAAAAAAAAAAGGGATAAAGAGGATAAAGAGTGCTATGGTTTTAGAAAAACAAGTCACTTAACCCCAATTGCCTAGCCCACTCCTCTGACTTGGACCTGGAAGACAGAAGGTAAGGGTTTTAATAATAATACTAATGATGCTATAACAATTATGTGTGGTGTTATTGTGGTACACTTTTGTTCACTCTGCATCATCTCATATAGATCTTCTGTTTCTTTGAAATTTTCCTTTTTCATTGTTATTTCTGTTTGTTTATTCCCAAATCGCTTGGCACATGCTTTGTTTTCAACCTTTTGCTTTTACAGATTGTACAGTTATGAATATTTTCTGGAAGCCTCTTTAGGATCCAACCCCAAAATTGAATCGCCTAATCGAAAGGGATGAACAGTTTTGTAACTTTTCTTATGTAATTCCAATTGAATGATACTTTATATGTCTAAAATCTTAGCACTCTTTATCCTCTTTTGAGTTCATGGGCAACAGCTAAATGAAGATGTGATACTGATGTCCTCTCCTGCACTGTTCAGCTTTTATAGTTGTGAGACTCTGGAAACATCTGACTTAAAAAGTAGGCAAACAACTATGCTTGGAAGGCAGAAGAGGCTTAAAGCTCTCTGAAATGGTTCATTATTCCCTAGGCTCAATATAGGCATTAAGATATTCTCTGATGCTAATGACTGTCATTTAACCTGACAGCAGGTAATAATGCCCCCAAGTCTGGAGTATTAGTTGTGCAGAATGAATGAATGAATGAATGAATGAATAGCATTAATTTAATGTTTATTGTGTGTCAGGCAGATGCCAAACATACAAAAAATACAATGATTTCTTCTTTCATGGTGCTTCCCTTCTAATTGGGGAAACAACATATATAGTGAAGCAGTAGCCAGGAAAAGGAATTATGGGCTGGAACATCAAGAAGATGGTGAGTGGAAGAGTAATGGAACAGTCCATTAACACACCCTTTCCAGAGGACTTGGTAATAGTGTTTTGATTAGAGTCCTCAAAGTAAAAGGCAGAGAATAGAGCATATGGAGTGGGGTAAGGAAGAAGGTACGTGGACTGCAGCAGGGTTCAAAATGGCCAGGAATGAAAATGAGGAACACATAGTCTCAAGAAGTACAGGACTAAGAGTCTTCACTCCTTGTAGGCATCACTTCTAATGGTCCTGTCTGGAGAATAGAACAAGAGAGACAGAACTAAAATTTTTCAACTGTATAATGAATAGAGAATTGGTGTGGTTGTTAGGGACTAAGCTGAAACAGAGATCAGAAAAGGAGAGAAAACAGGAGGAAATGAATTACTTGAATACATGGGTTGTGGTCAAGTGAGGAGCTCTGAAGAGTGAGCATCATGTCCAAGTGAGGAATGACTCTCTCCTTATGTTAGAACCCCAGTGGCTCATGTGTGAGCTATTGTGAATTGTGGGAATGGTGTGGGATTCAATTTCAATTTTGTTTAGTCTATAGGTTAACACTGTATTTACTCCAATCACCATTCAGGATGGATTCAACCAAGTTATCGTTAAGAAAATATGCATGCATAAAACCGCATTAACCTATGTTCATTTTTGCTGACAACAATGGATATGGTTTGCTTTTTCATTTTCATCTTTTAAAAATGGGAATCACTTCTCAGATAAAACCTTGCCACCTGTAACATTGCCATCCCAGCCTCTCTTCCCCAAAAATCTGGCTCTATTTTTCAACATAAATTAGTAAGACAAAAATATACAATCTCTCATTTCTAGAGGATATAGGTTTCTTATTTCTGAGGACTTTGAGAAGATTTTTACAAAAGTCAGGCTAGTAATACATACAGCAATAGACCTTTATTCGGGTACTCTAAGTCACACAAAGAAAAGCCAAAGGAAATATGTCTAGAGCAGAGAAAAACTGTCACGTGTTCCAAAAGGTCCCCTAAACCTGACAAGTGTTTGGACTGTCATACAGTGTAAGGCAAAAGATGGAATGTCCCATGGATGATCTGAGCCCTGAGGTCATTTGTAGCTCTGGGTGTCTAGGATCTTCTCAAATAGCAACAATGAATTTGGGAGGAGCAATGGGAAGAGAGCACTACCATATTCTTTAGTTGTGTGGCATAGACCTAGCCCCAAGTTACTCTGCACTTAGGAAAAAAGATCCAATGGAGTATAAGAGCTTGGATGCAAATAAAGTAGAACCAAGATGGTGCATGGGGAGGAGGTCCATAATGCCATTACCAACAATATTACAAAAACAATGCCTCTTTCTCACTCCCTTAGACACTTTGTCCAGAATTGGGGGAAGGTTGGGGGGATTTTTAGGTGAATTCCAAGTGTTGGTTGCCCAAATATTAGAGCAAAAGATCCTTCAGTACATATATCACTTGAATCTATGGTTCCCACTCGTCCAACTGAAGTAGTCATTATTTTTCCACCTGTATTTCAGGAAAGGCAATTGTCATCTCTGCTGTTTCTAGGACAGTGCCACCTAGTGTTAAGAATGCAATCACTTGGGGCCAGCTGGGTAGCTCAGTGGATTGAGAACCAGGCCTAGAGATGTGAGGTCCTAGGTTCAAATCTGGCCTCAGCCACTAACTAGCTGTGTGACCCTGGGCAAGTCACTTGACCCCCATTGCCTAGCCCTTACCACTCTTCTGCCTTGGAGCCAATACACAGTATTGATTCTAAGATAGAAGGTAAGGGTTTAAAAAAAAAAAAAGAATGCAATCACTTATGTTTGCAAATGGCCAGACCAAGGAATTTATCATGGGAAAGCTGAGCATAATGAATTGGATAGGATGGCACTTTTCATGAAGGAATACCATCCCTTGCTAGAAAAATTACCACTGGCTTGATAGGGAATTCAAAGAAATATTTTAATTTCTACACTGGACTCAGGATCCTAATAAAGCCCTGCAGGCAAGAAGACCACTGCTAGATTACCCAGATGAGTTCAGGCATTTTGGAAGCCAATGGGACTGGGAGGAAGAGGTTTCCCTTGAAGTGGTGAATCAAAAATTGAATTGAACTTGAAGATTGTCTCACAAGGAGCTAAATAGGGAGGTCAAGACCATGGGACAGAGGTCTGCAAGTTGTTAGTTCATCTCAGACAGTAGAAAAATAATGGATTTAGAGCCAAAGGGACCTTTAAAACCATCTGGTCAAACCCCTTCATTTTACAGATGAAGAAAATGAGACCAATGCTGTTCAGCACTGCCCCTGTAACTTAATATTTTTAAAAGTTACCTAGAGGGGCAGCACGGTGGATAGAATATAAGACCTGAAGCTGGGAGGATCTGCATTCAAATTTGACCGGGGACCCTTCCTAGTTCTGTGACCCTAGGCAAGTCACTTAACCCTGTTTGCCCAGCCCTTGCCTCTCTTCTCTCTTAAAACTTATACTAAAACATAAGGTAAGGGTTTGTGTTTCTCTGTGTGTGTGTGTGTGTGTGTGTGTGTATGTGTGTTTTATATTGCCTAGATTAATAGTTCACAAAGCATGGTCTGAAGACCTCTGAGAACCCAAGATCCTTTTCACATGGTCGATGAGGTCAAAAATTTTTTCATAAGAATAGTAAGATATTGTTTGCTTATTTTAAAAAGCCTTCTTTTTCCAACTACATATCTGCATGAAGCCAGATTTCTTCATATACTTTGACTAAAATAATATAGCACAACAGATTAAATACAGAAGCAGATACAAGAATCTATTTATCTTGTATTATGCCAGACATAAAAGAGATTTACAAAAATATTCAAAACAATTCCACTCTTCTCACTTATTTTTTTTGCTTTGAAAATATATTCATTTTTTCACAGAATGTTGTTTATATGTATATGTGATTGGTTTGTTATTGTTTAAAATGAATAAATAAATGTGCTTTAAATTTTCCATTTAAATTTCTAATATGGTCAATATTATAGATATAATCCATATATATAAAAGTTCTTTGGTGTTCTCAATAATTTTTAAGTGTATATAAAGGCCCTGAGACCAAAAAGCTGGTGAATCAGTGGTCTGAACCTTTGCTCAGGATAGTCCAGCTAGTCTGTTTCAGGGGCTGATTTTCTATTCACTCCCCTTAGTTTTCCTTATAAACATTGTGAAGTTTCTCCCAAGCCTTTCTTAGCTGTTAGAATTGTCAGTTTCATATTTGAAAGAAATCTCAGAGATCATGAAGTTAAGGTTGTCCCTGAAGAATCAACCCTATAGAATTCCCAACACCTGTTTTACACTGGCATTTCCTATCATAAGAAACTCACTACCTTTAAGCAGTTCGTTTTAGTTTGGAATAGCTCTAATTGGTGGAGATCTTTCCTTATATGGAAACCGATTCATTTTAGCTTCTGGGTCAAAAGAAAAAAACTAAGCTCTCTTCTACAGGAAGTCATGTGACAGCCAAAGCAGCCTTTTTATTCTTTTTTGGTATGTTACATTCTATTTTTTGGATAATGGGAACAATTAATTTACCTGTAGTTCCTTTCCTTTGTCCAGTGTTAGGGAAATTTCAATTGTAAATTATTTAAAAGGTTGCCATAAAATGTGGAGGCTTCCTTTTTTGTTTACAATGAAGCAAGGTATCCTAGAAGGTACCAATGAATTCAATCCAATGTCCCCAGGTAGTAAAATCCCCAAAACATCAAGATGTTGCTCTAGGGTAGAAGATACTTTTTTGAGGGGAAAAAAGTGAATAAATCTGTTGATACCTAACTAGAAAAAGTCTTGATATCCACTGTAGGTCTAAAAAATTGTACACTTTTCAGGGTTAAAAGGAACCAAATAAGTCCAAGTAAGAAAAATAACTTCTATAACATCCCTGACAAATAGTCATCTGGCTTCTCCTTGAACACTTCCAGAGAGGTGAATTCCTCTATTTCCTATGGTAATCTATTCCTCTTTGGGATAGCTATAATTGTTAGGAAGACTTTCCTTACATGCAGGCAAAATTTACCTCTCTGCCTCGTTCCACCCACACTCTGAGTATACCCTCTGAAGCCAAAGAAAACAAGATTAAACTTTCTCACTCTTGTTCTCTTTCTGACTCTCTGTGGCATCCCCATTCACCATGCATCCAGAAGCCTAACCATAACGTTGCCTTGACTTCTCCCTCTCTCCTCTTGATCTTTCACATCTCAGCAGTAATGAGGTCCTTTTAGTTCCATCTCCTGAGTATATTTTTCCATCTCTCCCTGCCTGACTATGCTCCCAGCCACTGTCTCTGTTCATAGCTTTCATTAGCATCTACTTCAGCAATTATCAAAAAAGCTTCTTTATCAATCCATTCATTGTACTTGTTCAAAATAATTCTTCTTATGCCTACGATTCCTCTGCTCTAAATTCCCCTATTTATTCCTGGGTAAAACTCATACTCCTTTGTGGAGCATTCAAGGTTCTGCTCACCTTGATACCACCTTACCTACCCAGAATTACCTTCCCCACATGCTCTAAGTTCAAGTCCCCTGAGTATTTTTATACTTTCAGACCTCTGTTCCTCTGGAGTCTAACCAGACTATTCATTATGCCTAAAATACCGTCCATCCTTCCCTCCCTCCTTTTTTTACCTATCAAATCTCTACCCATCATTTTGAAGCCAAACTCAAAAATTCTCTCCTCTATTCATTTTTTTCCTACTGCCCCTGGCTGGAAATGGTCTCTACCCTGAGAAGTCACACCCATTTTTATTTTATGCCTATAATGCACTTATTGTGTAATATTATGCATTATAGCTTTCTGTGTTTGTCTCATCTACCTTTTAAACTAGATTCCTTAAGGTATGCCTATATTTTAAACATTGTATTATCCTGGAGTCTAGCAGATCACACTACATACATTAAGTGCTTAATAAATGCTTGTTGTGTTTTGTGTCAATTCAAATGCTATCTTGTCTGTAAAAGCTTTACTGATTGCCCAGTCAATAATGAACTTCTCACAGACCACATATTGGTGTTTTTGCACCTCTTTTATTTTTTTCAACCCTTACCTTCCATCTTAGAATCAATACTGTGTATTGGTTCTAAAGCAGAAGAGCAGTAAAATAGGCAATGGGGGTTAAGTGACTTGTCCATGATCACACAGCTAGGAAGAATCTGAGGCCAAATTTGAACCCAGGACCTCCTGTTTCTAGGCCTGGCTCTCTATCCTTTGAGCCACCTAGCTGCCCCCTTTGTACCTCTTTTATGAACTTAGGCATTATTCTGTTTTCCCTTCTGTATGACATATCCTCATATTAGACTATAAGTGAAGATTCTGGTAGTAGGGGAGCTAGGATTATGTCTTAACCTTTTATCTTATCCAGTACCCAGCCCACGGAACAAAGTAGACACTTAATATTAATTGAATTGAATTGAAATGAATCATCATAGCTAGCAAAGCTTGGCACTGAAGGTTTAATTAATTTGTGGATTATGTTTCTTCCTGGATAGCATCCTGCCATCTAGGTTCATGAATCTTTAACACCATTAAGGATTGTTGAGATAAAAAGGATGTTAGAAGGTAGAGTATATTTAAAATGACGTCCAGCCACTCTAATATATCACCACTTTTCCTCAAAATGCTAAAAGGTATTGGCACTGTATAAAGCCAGACTTAAGATTATAATACCATAGGATCATTTGGTTTAGAGCTGAAATAGACCTCAGAGATCCATTAGCTCAAGCCTTTCTTTTTTACAAATGGGAAGACCGAGGCTTAGGCTACTTATCCGAGGTCATGGAGTTATAAAGATACAGAGCCAGAATTCGAAATCAAGTCCTCTGACTTATAATTAATTCTCTTGCCACTGCATCATGTTCCTAAAGTAATTTTTATATCTTCACCCCCTTTTTGGAACAAAGCAGTTTTCATTCCAATTATTTTGTTCTTTCTAATAATTGCATGAGCATTGCAAGTTTTGTGAAATATTTCTTTTTGATAGATTACTTTACATTCCCAAGTGAACTCTCCTTCCTTCCATTGCCTGTCAGGGTATTAGACTAGTTGCTGCCAAAGATAATATTAGAATGACTATCTGAGGAAAGTTTTAGGTTTCAGAAATCTTCTATGCAATTTCAAGATCTTTATATCCAATCACAGAATTTCAAAGTAGGATGGGACCTGAGAGATATCATTTAGTCCTTTACCTCGTCCTAGTTTGAATACTTGTACTTTAATAGAGACCCCTCTGCAATATTCCTAACAGGCAGTTATTCAGCCCATGCTGAAACTTACTTGGTGTGTGACCCTGGGCAAGTCACTTCACCCATGTATGCCTCATTTTCCTCAACTGTAAAATGAGGATTCTCCTATACCTCTCTCCCACAGTTGTTGTGAGGACCAAAGAAGATATTTGTAAACTATTTGGCAGGGCTTGCTCCTTTCCCTTCTCCTATGACTGAAAATGGAGAACTCATTACCTCCCCTGGTAATCTGTTCCACATTGGAGGAATTTTCTTTTCCCCTAAATAGAGATGAAATCTGTCATTCTCTAACTACTACCCAGTGTTCCTAGTTCTGTCTTCTGAGTCAAGTAGCCTAATCCCACTTACTCAAGACAATCTTTAGAATCAAGACAGCTGTTATATCTCCCCTTAATCTTCTATTTTCTAGCCTAAACTTTCTCCATTTCTTGACAACATCTTTGGGTGACTTAATGTTCAGTTCCTTCGAGGTCACAGTCACTCTATTCCAAGTATATTCTTTGAATGTACTCAACATCCTTGACAAAACATGGCACACAAAACAAACCCAATACTCAGAATGGGTCTGAAAGGACAGGGCAACAGGATTTCTACTTCCCCTTTTTGGGGCACCATGCCTCCATTAATACAACCGTGGATTTCAATAGGTGCCTTTATGCTGTGTCAAGCCTATATATAATGGACCTTACAGTCCATTAAAATCTCCAGATAAGTCTTCATAGGAATTGTTGTCTAGCCACACCTTCCTGATGCTACATTTGTGAAGCTGATTTCTTGAACTCAAGAATGAAGCTTAATTTATCTCAAGTTCAATTTCATGTTATTAACTGAGACCAGCCTCTCTAAGCCATTTGGATTCTTTGTGTCCTGATTTTGTCTTCCAAGTTGGTTGTGGTCCATTTTGTCCTTGTGTCATTTGGAAACAGAATATGCATTCTGTCTGTATGTCTTTGTCCAAGTAATTCATTAAAATCTCAACCAGCATGAAACCATGGTCAGATCTCATTGATAATCTATTAGATGCCCCCACCCACCCAAATGAACAATAATGTAGTCATGACCTCCTCTCCAGAAAGACAGTGTAGTCTACTATAGAGATCTGAAATGAGGTCAGCATTGCAAATCCTGGGCCTGCTTGTCCAAGTTGGACAAGTCACACTTTCTCTGAGCCTTAGTTACTTCCTCAGCAAAATAAGATATTTGGAGTAAATGATCCCTGAGATCCCTCCCATTCTAAATTCTGTGACATTGTGTTATTTTTAAGAGTTGAAACGTCTACGTCAAAGCCGAAGGAAAAAACCAAACCAAAGGCCTCTCTTAAGCTTTTCTCCAAAAACCAGTGGCTTCATCTATAAAATTCTTCTCCATTCATCACAATTGAACTAGCTCATTACAGTATGTTTAGACTATTGACAGGAGTAATTGGATAATCACTGGAAGATCTCCAGCCAATTCTAAACGTATGCCAGAAGCACCATCCAAAAAATGAATGATTTGGCATGTGTGTTAGCCACACTAATGAAGAAAAGTCGAAGACAATACATCTCCATGAGAATTTTAGCTCTGGGAGGGCTAACAATTAGATTTGTTTTCTGCTAATCAATACTGAAATAGAGAAAAGAAGAGAAGATGGATTTCAACATTCAGGAAGAATCTTAGGGCAAATAGATTAGGACTGCCAATAAAAGTTCTTTAGCACAGCCCTGGTAATCCAAACAGTTGTACTTCCTCCGTGACCTGGGAAGCTAGGAAAATAAAAGTAGGAGGCAGAGGTAGTTCAATGAAAAAAACACTGACTCTGTATTCAGAGGACCTGGGTTCAAATGCTTGCTCTGATACGATCCTTGTTAAACAGTTTTCATTCCAATTATTTTGTCCTTTCTAATAATTGCATGAGCATTGCAAGTTTTGTGAAATATTTCTTTTTGATAGATTACATTCCCAAGTGAACTCTCCTTCCTTCCATTGCCTGTCAGGGTGTTAGACTAGTTGCTGTCAAAGATAATATTCGAATGACTATCTGGGGAAAGTTTTAGCTTTCAGAAATCCTCTATGCAATTTCAAGATCTTCACATCCAATCACAGAATTTCAAAGTAGGATAGGACCTGAGAGATACCATTTAGTCCTTTACCTAGTCCTAGTTCTAATACTTGTCCTGGTTTACAAAACAAAGGGGTTAGTCTAGACAGTATCTGCTGTCTCTAGAATATCTAGGTTTACAACACTACAATAGACAGCTTGATCTATAGCTAAAAGCAAAAGATGTAGCATGAAAATGACCATAAAAGTATGATTTATGAGCAAGCCAAGCCAATCCAAATTGGGTAAAAGAACAAGATTTTTAATTATTTCTTATAATAATGATAAGAATAAAAGCTAGTGTTTATATAGTGCTCTAAGATTTACAAAAGCTTCCAAATATTTCACAAATGTTATCACATTTGATTTTCACAATAATCCCCTGACATAGGTACTATTCTTATGACCCATTTATCAGATGAGGAAATTGAAACTGAGTGGTTAAGTGAATTGCTCTGTCACACAGCTTGCATCTAACGCAGGATTTGAAGTCAAGACCTCCTCTTTCAAGTACAGTATTCTATCTATCCATAATGGCATCTACCCATCTCTCCTGTGTACAGTTTAAAATTTAAATTCTCCATTCACTTCAATAGAATAATTTCTATAGTTTAATTCAAGGTAATGAGGATTTCTACTTCCCCTATAGGGAAGAGATACTAAAGAAAAAGGCCAGGAAACTAAAGGTACACAGTCTTTTGAAAATGCCACTCAATTTGCCCATTCCTTTGGGTGGTGCCCACAGAAAGTTATCCACTGACACAAGGAAGTCTTCTTTGTATGAGGCTGCTTTAGTCTATTGCATTATTGTCTGATAAAATGGAGAAATCAGAAAGCTCAGTGGAAATCCTCCGAGTGTCTTGGTGACTTCTCACTCCAACTTCACGCTCAGCTTGGTTGGACAACCCAGAAATCCAAAGTGGTTACCCCTTAAATTTTGGCCCAATTCTGTGTAGAACTGGATATACTCCAGCATTTTGGGCAAAGACACCACACAGGTTCAGACGCAATCTGATGTGCCGAATTTTATGATCCTGGTCCTCTACAGAGTCTCACCCCTCTATTTATATCCTGAGCTCTCCATCACCCTATCACCCTCTCAAAGATCAGCAACAGAGTACTCTCAGGAGATACATCTCTCAGGTGGATCTTTGAGACTTAGTCATTTTAGTGTCTATAAATAAAAAGTGTTATAAGCAGCTAAATTAACAATGCATACTGAGTGTCTGTGGCCTTTGTCATCCAAAAGAGGTATTTTTGCTAAGGATTTCATGGGAGGAAGAAGAGAATTTTTTTTAAAAGAGTTAAAGTTTTTTTGATGAATCTGAATCATCAAGCCTTCATATTCCAGTTGACAGGGAAAACTATTCTGATCTTAAATACACTCATCATATATTAGGATGTGTGTGTGTGTGTTGGGGGCTGAGGCTAGGAATCCTACAACTGGTGAATATCTTGTTTTCCTTTAAACAAATGGGTTCTCACTCCTGTCTGACAGCCACCAGGAGCCTTTGTTTTAGGAAAAGCCAACATATTCACAAAGGCGCCACATGAACCCATGACTCTCTACACAGTTCCAAAAAAGGCGATTATTTTCTCATCTAGCTCTGGGGAAAATGGAAGACTTTAGGAAGCTGATGGAAGATATATTAGCATGCCCATACAGTACTACATTCCTGATAAATCCACTGGGAGATAGGCATATACATCCATGCCAAGGCTTGACAGGAAAGGCCCTCCAAAAGAGGCCGGCAATTCTAGGACGATACTAAGTGGCAAAATGACAGATCCAGAGCCAACTGCTAATTGAATAAGGGAGTGGGATGCCCACATATCCTAGGGCACAGGCCTTGCTCACCCCATCAATTACCCGGATATTCACCTTCTCAGAAATGACTTAAAGGATTTGCCCTTATTCTAGAGGTTTTCTTTTTTTCCATTCTCTGTTCTATACTTTGCTGTCCTCTAAACTCTAACTGGAAGCATTGACCTTAGCACAGTGTCTGACACCTAATAGGCTCTTAAGACTTGACTTATAGTCTTCATCTCTGATCCTGCTTGGGTCTTTAAGATTAAATACTTCCCATCATATCTTGCCAGACAAAATAATAAGAATAGATAACTTTGCATAGCACTTTAAGGTTTGCAAAGTAGTTTACAAATTTTCATGTTTTGTGTGATAATACATGTATACAGATTGAATATGCTTGTCAGCTGGAGGAAAGAGGAAGGCAATATGGATCATATAACTTTGGAGAACTTATGTATTTGTTATTAAAATAAAAAATAAAAAACCCAAATTTTATTTCAATGGATTCTCACAAAAGCGTTATTTTATGCTTATATATAAATATGCTATTATTTTCTGAGTTTTACAGATTAAGAAATTGAGGTAAATAGAAGCAAATGACTTGCCCAGGATGATATGACTAATATGTATCTGAGGCTGGATTTGAAATAGGATCTTTCTGACTCACTGTACCACCGAGTTACAAGGTCCTAAGCTTTTCTTGTCCGTGTTGCCACACTCTAAACCACTAAGGTATATTTTTTTCAGGCTTATGAATAAGGAAAGAGATGAGAAAATAATCTCCTTTTTGGGAGCTGTTTAGAAAGTCACTCCTGTCGGACAGTTACCAGGAACCTCTCTTTTCATGAGAGTCATCATATTCATGATAAGGAAAGAAAATGTCAATGGTAGAATCTCTGGGAATTAACAGTGCGTGAAAAATCCAACCACCTACAACAAACTGAATGATACCTAGATTTGCTTAAACTACTCTAACCTTTAGCCACGGTTCCATAAACCTACCTGAACTCTCATTAGATTCTCAGTCCACACCTTAATAGCCTGGCATGCTGCTCACATCTCAGACTCCCTGAAAATGATACTTCTGCATCAGGACACCCCATCCATCCCCAATGCATTAGAACTCACCTGCTTGAGTGAGCTGAATGAGCCTATTCTATATGCCCCAGTTTGACCAGGAATCCTGTTGACAAGAGGACCCATTCCTGCTTAATCTCTGGCCAAATACATAACATCGGATCAGAGATTGGGAGCTGGAAGGGTCTGTACTTCATCCAGGCCATTGAATCCAGCCCTTTCATTTTGCAAATAAGGAAGTTGTAGCTAGTAGAGCTTTAATGGCCAGTAAGTATGAGTCAGGCTCAAAGGGGAGAAAAGAAAGAAATCATAAAAGATGTTATATTCTGTGGCTGAATTACCTTTTGGCAAGAGGGATGGTTGATAATAATAATAAGGGTAAGCTGAGTGGCTCAGTGGATTGAGAGCCAGGCAGGCCTAGAGACAAGGGGTCCTAGATTCAAATCTGGCTTCAGACACTTTCTAACTGTGTGACCTTGGGCAAGTCACTTTACTCCCATTACCTACCCCTTACTGCTCTTCTGCTTTGTATCAGTACACAGCATTGATTCTATGACAGGAGGTAAGGGTTTAAATAATAATAATAATAATGCATTCCAACCCATCCTCTATTCAAGTGTCAAATTGATTACTAACCACAAGTCTGACGATGTCCCTTTTCTACTTAGTCAATTCAGGTGGCTCTCTATTACCTCCAAAATTAAATGTAAAATCTTCTGTTTATTTTTCAAAACCCTTTATAACCTGACTCCTTCCTACCTTTCCAGTCTTCTTGGACCTCCATGTGCTCTGTGACTCTGTGGCACCGATCTCCTGACTTGTCCTTAAACACTATACCCTGTATCTTGATTCTAGGCATTTTCCCTTGCTGTCCCCCAAGCCTTGGGATCTCTCTCTCTCTTCATTTCCCCCTCCAGGATTCCCTGACCCCCTTCATATCTCATCTAAAGTCCTATCTTCCACATGAAGTCATTTCCAGTCTTTCATAATGTTAGTGTCTTCCCTCTCAGATTATATCCCATTTATCCTGTATATAACTTGTCTGTGCATAGTGCATGCTTGTCTCCCTGTTAGACTGTGAGCTCCTGCTTGGCACACAGTAGATGCTTACTAAATGCTCTTTGCCTGATTGCCTGGTTAAGGTGTAGGTGGCAAAACTGTGGAATTTAGTTTATACCCTGAGAAAGAGATGAGCCATCTTACTGAAGAAATGCTGCTTTGGAAGAGTGAAGCTGAGAGCTCAAGAGAGCTCAGCTGATCTAATCTCTTATGATCTCTGAAAAGACCTCCACTGCTTGGAAAAGCAAATTGGAAGAACAGAAGCTTTGCACTAACACTGTTCTTAGCAAAGGGGGCTCAAAGAAGACAAATGTTGCCTTTGTTTTTCCCTGAACTTCTACCTACTGCCTGAAAGATGAGAATCCCTCAGAGCCTAGCCAAGGGCTAGGAGAAGCTCTGCAACTCAGAGGGGCTTTTGCTGAAAGAGAATAACACTCCAACAGCAGCCCAGAAGAGGAGCAGCCCAACTGGATCAGAGCAGAGAAGGGGATCCTGCCAGAAGGAGAGCAGAGAGCCAGTAGAGAAGGAGCCCTGCCTTTCTGAATCTCTCTGAAGACTATTCCTGAGGGACATAAAGCACATCCAGTCAGTCTAGTAATACGCATTCAATTAGTGCCAGGCATGATGCTAGGTGCTGGGGATAAAGAGAAAGGCAAAAAAGGAAGTCCTGGAGGTAATAAGGGAAAAAAAGATTTGTATATGAATATTCATAGCTGCACTCTTTATTGTGGAAAAAAATTGAAAAATGATGGGGTGTTCCTTGATTGGGGAGTGGCTGAACAAATTGTGGTATATGATGGTGATGGAATTCTATTGTGCTCAAAGGAATAATGAACTGGAGGAATTCCATGGGAACTGGAATGACTTCTTGGAATTGATGCAGAGCAAAAGGAGCAGAACCAAGAGAACATTATACACAGAGACTGATACACTGTGGCACAATCAAATGTAATGGACTTCTCCATTAATGGCAGTGCAATGATTCTGAACAACTCTGAGGGAAGCTATCCATATTCAGAGGGAAAACTGTGGGAGTAGAAACACAGAAGAAAAACAACTTCTTGATCACATGGTTCAATGGGGATATGATTGGGGATGTAGACTCTAAACGATCACCCTAGAGCAAATATCAATAATAGGGAAATAGGTCTTGATCAATGACACATGTAAAACCCAGTGGAATTGCACATCGACTACAGATGGGGGTGGGGGAAGGGTTAGGGAAAGAACATGAATCTTGTAACCATGGGAAAATATTCTAAATTGACTAATTAAATTTAAAAAAATTTTAAGGCAGTCCTGGATCTTGAGCAGCTCACAATCTAAGGAATATTCAGTACAGTTGTGCTTTGCTCTGGGCACATGTTATCCCAATGCACACTCTTCCCACATGGACATGTATCAATAGCAGAATGTGTCCTCAGAATACTATGTTATTGTTTTTGTTGTTCTTATTGTTAATAGTGTTATTATTTTGCATTTTGCTTAGTAACTGTTGCTGATTAAGAATTAATAAGGGGGGGGGGGCAGAGCTAGGTAGCTTAGTAGATTGAGATCCGGGCTTAGAGATGGGAGGTCCTGGGTTCAAATCTAGGTTCAAAAACTTCCTAGCAATGTGATCCAAGGCAAGTCACTTAACCCCTGTTGTCTAGTCCTCACCACTCTTCTGCCTCAGAACCAATACACAGTATTGACCCTAAGATGAAAGGTAAGGGTTTAAAGAAGAGTTAATGAATATCAGCATACAATAGTAGAAGTGTGTTCCAGCAATGAAAGATTACCCCTAAGTAACCCTAAACCGCTTGGTGGTGCAGTGGACAGATGCTGGGTCTGGAACTCAAGAAGGCCCGAGTTCAAAATTGTTCTCATTTACTAGATATGCAATCCAGAGCCTGCCCTATATCTGTTTTACCTCAATTTCCTCAGTGAAAAATGGAGATAATAACAACACCCACCTTGCAGGGTGGTGAAAATCAAACCAGATATTTATAAAGCACTTACAGTGCATGGCACATAGGAGACACTATATAAATGTCTATTTCCTTCCCTCTAGAACCCTGAGAAAATGATCACCAGCAGTGTAGCCTGCAAGTGCCTGAAAGCAAGCAAATCAATCCAGAAAAAGTAGAGAGGATAGGTGTGTCACATCCTTATTACACTTACATCAAGTAGAAATTTTCTTTTCTGAAACTTCTAACCATGGTTCCCAGCCCTATCCTCTGGGACCAGGAAGCATAAGGCTAATTCTTTTCCAATTCAATCTAATTCAACAATCATTTGTTAAATCTGTACAGTTTGCTTGCACTATTCAAAGCATAGAAGAAAGAAAAGACAAGAATAAAACAAGACTGTGAAGTCAAGGAGCTTTCATTCCATTGTATGTAATATGTTAACATGTAATAGGAAAGAGAAGGAGAAGGAGAAAGGGAGAGAGAGGGGAGGGGGAGAGATTGGGGAGAGAGAGGAAAGGAAGGAAGGGAGGAAGGAAGGAAGGAAGGAAGGAAGGAAGGAAGGAAGGAAGGAAGGAAGGAAGGAAGGAAGGAAGGAAGGAAGGAAGGAAGGAAGGAAGGAAGGAAGGAAGGAAGGAAGGATGGATTTTAAAATAAGTAAAATAAAATAAAAACTTTCAGCATGAGGGAGAGATGAAAATCCAAACGGTTCTAATAAAAGAGGCATTTGAATTAAGCCTTGAAGGGAACGAGGGATTCCTGATTACTTGAAGACAGCTCTCATATGCCCACCGAGTCTTCCATTTTCCAGGCTAAACATCCCCAGCTATTTTATTTGGACCCTATATGGCTTGGTCTCAAGTACATTGGCAGGGCTGATTAGATGTTTTCCAGAAAGGTTTATTCTTTCATGTGGTTTTGGATGTTTTTTTTTAATATGATTCACTATATTAATTGATTTTCCTATTGTCAAATCATCCTTGTTGCATCCCTGGTATAAATCCAATTTGATCATTGTGAATATTTTTTGAATATATTGTTCTAATCATTTTGCCAGTACATAGTTTAACATTGTTAAGTTGACATTTATTAATGATAACATAGTCAACTGTGTTCTTTGATTTGTCCTTCCCAAGTTTAAGTAGTAGGATGATACTTGTCTCATAAAATGAGTTTGGTAGAGTGTTTCCTCTAGAATTTTTTGAGAAGTTGTGTAGTATTGGTATTAATTGTTCTTTTATTTTGTTTTTCTAACATTTACCTTCCAACTTAGAGTCAATACTAGGTAATGGTTCCAAGACAGAAGAGTTGTAAGGGTGAGGTAATGGGGGTTAAGTGGCATACCCAGGGTCACAAAGTTGGGAAATATCTGAGACCAGATTGAACTGAGGATCTCCCATCTCTAGGCTGGATCTCTATTTACTGGCTTTCTATACACTCAGCCACCTACCTGCCCCCTTAATTATTCTTTTAAAGTGTTAGAAAATCCGAACACTCTAATGCAAATATTAACAACATGGCAATGGGTTCAAATCAAAAACACATTTGATACCCAATGGAATCATGCGTCAGCTATGGGGGGTGGGGGGAGGAAAAGAAAGTGATCTTTGTCTTTAATGAATAATGCATAGAAATGATCAAATAAAATATTATAAAATTTTTTTAAAAAAGATGTCTCAACATTGTCATTGTCTTCAATGAAATTATTTATTGTTTCTATGATTTGTACTCTAACTGATTTTGGTGAATCATATTATTGAATTTCCAATTTAAAAAAATAAAGTGTTAGAAAATTATCCTGAAAATTTAGATTGACCTGGATTTTTTCTCCTTTGTAATTACATTTTCTTGTCTGAAACTAGTTTCTTAAGATCTCTACTTAGTGTTCTGTAAATCTGAGTGTCATGTTTTTATAGGAAATCCTTCATTTCTTTTGCATATTCCATTTTATTAGTTTATAATTGTGTAGTAGTTCCAGTAATACTTTTATTTCTTCTCAATTGTAATTTTCCCTATATTTTAAATTTCATGTTTTTCCCACTCTTTTGAATCAAGCTAGCTAAAGGTTGTTAATCTGTTTTCAAAGATACAATTGATAGTTGTCTAGATTTGATATTCTTTTGTTTTCAAATTTAACTAATTCTATAATTTTCATATTTCCTCTGTGATTTTGGTCTTGTTTATTTGTTGACTTCCTGATTGTTTATATTGCATATTTAATCTTGTAACATTCTGTTTTTTATTTTGATAGAATATGTTTTCAAAGATATATTTTTCTTTTGAAAACCACTTTAGATGCATCTTGAATAATTCAATTTATTGTCTGATAATTATCAATCACTTCCACATAGTTATTGTTTCTATTACTTGATATTTGACTCACTTATTTATGATATAACTGTCTCCATTTAGATATATATATCTTCTTGCTTATAATTAATATATTGTCTTATGACCTATAATAAGTGTGCTTAACATGTCTACCATTTTACATTTGTTTATAGTTTCTTTTGGCCCTAATAGTCTATTTATGTAAAGATGGCATGTAGTGTTTAGAAATATGTATACTCTACTGTTCCACTTAAAAGGTGACATACAATCGAATGTAATGGACTTCTCTACTAGCAGCAATGCAATGATCAAGGACAATTCTGAGGGACTTAAGAGAAAGAACACTATTCACATCCAGAGAAAGAACTGTGGGAGTAGAAACACAGAAGAAAAACAACTGCTTGATCACCTGGTTTGATGGGGATATTATTGGGGATGTAGACTCTAAACAATCACCCTAGTGCAAATATCAATAATATAAAAATAGGTCTTGATCAATGACACAAGTAAAACCCAGTGGAATTGTGCATCATCTATGGAAGGGGACTAGGAAGAAGGGAAGGAAAGAACATGAATCATGTAACCATAGAAAAATATTCTAAATTAATTAATTAAATAAAATTTTCCAATTTAAAAATATAAAATAAAAGGTGCCATAAATCTTTCATCTCTAAGTTCTCTGGCAGTTTATTTAGTCCTTTTGTTTATCTTCCTGTTAATTTGTCCATTTCTGAGAGGAAAACATTAAGGTCTCTCAATTTTATGTTACTATATTTATCTTTTTACAATTCACTTGATTTTTATTTCATTAATTTGGATGACATATCACACATTTAGTATTGGTATTGGTTCATCATCCATAATTCCCTTAAACATAATTTCCTTATCTGTATTGATATTATATACTTTAATTTTTGCTTTTGTTTCATAGTACAACCAATATATTTGAGGTCTATTATTTTTATTCACCTGATATATGGTAAGTGTTGATCCAGTCTCTCATTTTCAATTAATAGGTGTCTCATTTTTAATATTTTTCTCAAATATTGAAAATTATCATGCTTTGTTTTCTTATATTTTATTTTTCACAAGATCATAAATCCAATGATCATAGGTTTTTAGTTAGAGAAACCATTAAAGGTCATTTAATCAAATTTCTTTATTTTACACATGAAGAAACTGGGAGCCAGAGAACGAATGATTTGCCCAAGTCATGTAGGCAATAAGGGGCAGAGTTTAATTAATTAAGAATTGATTGGTTGATTGATTAATGTTAATTAAATAATATTAATTTCCCCAGTTGTTTCATTACTATCAATTACCCCTTTTAGTAAACATTTCTATTAGTTTTGCTAAACTCCTTTGATGCTTATTTAAGCCCACATGTTCTCTTCTCTACTACTACTTTTATTCTTCCCTCTCTGCTGCTCTTTACATACATTAGTAACTCATCTTTTTTCTACTTATATAATTCTTTTTTTTTCTTCTTTTTTCCCATATTTAAATTTATAACAAGCTTTCCCCCACCCTTTCTTTTTTTAAACCCTTACCAGATAGTAAGAACCTATAGCAAATATCAGTTCCAAGGCAGAGCAGTGGTAAGGGCTGGGCAATGGGAGTTAAGTGACTTTCCCAGGGTCATGCAGCCAGTCATTATCTGAGGCTAGACTTGAGCCCATTATTTCCCATCTCTAGGCCTGGCTAGCTATCAACTGAGCCACCTAGCTGCCCCTTCATTGTCTTATTTTAATTAATTTTCATTTATTTTCTAAGAAGATTTTCTTTGCTTTTCCCTTTTCATTCACTTTTTTCCCTTTCAATCTATTTATTTTTTATTCATAGGCTATATCTGTATTTGTTGCTTCTTTATTATTTCTATATCCTTCATGGGGTTAAAATTTCTGAAGCAGCATAAGGTTTGAGCTCCCTCTTATAACCAGTTTCTGTGTTATTGCTTTTATTGATTGTCTCATCCTCCATTTTTTCCTCCTGTGTTTCAGTCTTAGAAATATGTGAAGAAAGCAATGTTGGACAGATGTTGTGATATATGGTATAAATATCTTATTTCCCAAATCAAGTTAAGTCATGGCCCCTGCCCTCATCATGCTCAGTCTCTTTATCAAAGGATATACCATGTCATCTCTAACTATGTCTCCCAAGGCATTCGGAATGCTAGCTGTACCTAGAAACTCACAGATACCTTTCACAGTAAATGGGGTGCTGACCACACATGAGGCACAACATTATTTTAGGGAAGGTATCCTCTGAATATACAAATTTCCTCCAAATTAAATTTATCAGTAGTTTTCTAGAGGTATACGATTCCTCCCCTTTAGAAGTTACCTAAAGTCCCACTGTTAGGATGAGTCCCCTTCTAGTCCCCCTAAACTTCAGTCCCTCCCCTCTGAACCTTTTTTCCTCCTACATTATTGTTTTTTGCTTCTCTTCTGTCAAATTTTCCTCCACTTCAGCAATTTTGTCTTGAAAATCTACTAATCCCTCTTTTGCTTCTTTAGAGAAAATATCCTACATGGATTCAACTTTTTTCTTATCTGCTAATTGTAATTTTTCATTCTGTATGAAGAGTTCCAATTTCTGGCATATAGTTATTACTAATTTCTTCCTTAAAGCATGGAGCATTCAAGATTTTTGAAACTAATCAACTCTCATTCTGCAAAAGCAAAATCTACTCTGCAATTCCTGGACTCTGTTTTTTCTCATAATTTCTTATGCAGGGAATACCCTCCTTCCTACCCTTTACAAATAAATTCCACCTATTCTTTAAAGCCATGAATGATAAAGTACAACATAATACAATATATATCCATTAAATGTCTATGTAAAAAACACCACATGAGGAACTAAGAAAAAAGGAAGGAAGGAAGGAAGGAAGGAAGGAAGGAAGGAAGGAAGGAAGGAAGGAAGGAAGGAAGGAAGGAAGGAAGGAAGGAAGGAAGGAAGGAAGGAAGGAAGGAAGGAAGGAAGGAAGGAAGGAAGGAAGGAAGGAAAGGAGGGAGGGAAAATTTTTTCAAGAAAATCTGCCCCACTACAGTAGAAACTTTGTTGTTGCCCTTGGACTCAACATGGCTTCTACCTCACTACCTTCTCAACTTTTCCAGAACCCAGAACTGCTTCTCAATTATTCATCTACTAACCATACTATTTTATCTTCATCACTGGAATGTCTACCCTAATTATGGTTCCCTGACTTTGTTCCTACCTAGTCTGCCCTTGACAGATCTTTGGATTTAGATTTCTCAGTATTGACACTACCTTCTTCCTTTAGCAACTGTTTATCTCTCCAAATTTCTATTTTTCCTACTTTTTAACAAAACATTCCTTACTTCAAATCACCCAGAAAATGCTTTTTATTGATATAGATGATTCCATGGTCCAATCAAATAACTGTGACAAATTAGCTAAACTACTGCATGGCAGGAAGGTATCCTAATAATATAGTCCAAACTACAGGATGTGTACTTTGTTTGAGAACAAGAGTGAAGTTGATTTATAACTACACACTTTCCACTTTTTAATGTGTCAACTCATACTTGCTGTGTGTTAAAAGAAGATGAATTGGTCAAAAGTATGAACAAAACTGACTTTATTGTGAGAACTGTAGATTTCAAAAGTCAGTGTATACAGACCTCCAGTATGGTCTTGAGACCCTAAGGTCTAGAGATCTAGATATTTATATCATAAGTATAAGCAAAGGCATTGCTGAGAAGCCCACTCTTCTCAGTTATGGGAGCAGAGTTAGGGAA
The DNA here is from genome assembly GCF_027887165.1 of Monodelphis domestica. Lineage (NCBI taxonomy): Eukaryota > Metazoa > Chordata > Mammalia > Didelphimorphia > Didelphidae > Monodelphis > Monodelphis domestica. The sequence continues at coordinate 71,780,312 of NC_077232.1, forward strand.
CTTCCCCTTTTGGATACCAGATGATCAGAAAACTAAAAGCAAGCTCCTTATGCCTCATGTACCCTGTGACAAAATTCTGAGAATTCAGGGCCAGAAATGCACAGGGAATTAAACTTCTTTTAATTATTGACACAGCACACTTTCTCTCTGATTATTTCTTTTTTTCTTTTTTTTAAACCCTTACCTTCCACCTGAGAATCAGTACTATGTATTGGTTCCAAGGCAGAAGAATTGTAAGGGCTAGGCAATGGGGGTTAAGTGATTTGCCCAGGGTCACACAGCATGGAAGTTATCTGAGGTCATATTTGAACCCAGGGCCTCCCATCTTTAGGCCTTCCTCTCAATCCACTGAGCAACCCAGCTGCCCCCTGATTATTTCTTGACTTCTTTTTTCTGTTTAACTTTTTATGCTTCCCTTGAGTGTCAAATATTATTATCAAATTTTCTTTTCAACTCTATCCTTTTCATCAGAAATGTCTAGAAATCCTCTACTTCAATAAATATCCATTTCTTCCCCTGGAGTATTATGCTCACTTTCCCTAGGTAGGTGATTTTGGTTGTAGTCCTTTATCTTTTACCTTACAAAATATCATATTCCATGCCTTCTGGTCCTGTAGTGCAGAAGATACTAGATCCTGTGTAATCCTGACAGTGGGTCCAAAATATTTGAATTTTTTCTGACTGCTTCAAATATCTTCTCCTTAGCTTGGGAGTTCTAGTATTTGGCTATGTAGTGAAAATTTCACCTTTGAATATTGTTATAATATTAAAACTGTGGCCGCCAAGGAATTTACTTATGAAATTCCTAAAATGAAACACTCAAGTCAGAATGGAATTTATGGTGGTTTAATCACAATGGGAGTAAGAGAAGGGAGAGGGAGAGAAGGAGAGAGGAGAATAGGGAAAGGGGTTACTCAACCTCTGGCAGGGAGCCAGAGGGAGTTAGGCCCAAAAGGGCCAAGGTAGAGAAGGAAAACAGTCCTTGACTCACGTAACTGATCTGAAGGGAAGCTGTCTGCGGGCCTCCACCTTGCTCAAGCTTCTAGCACGAACTCCCTCTAGCCCTGTCCACAAGAAGTGAGCGAATTCCAGAGGCTGCTTTCTCCGTCACTTCCTGTGCCTCACAAGTGCCAATGGTGGCTCAAGCTTGGCTTAGGACAGCCCAGGTGGGCAGTTAGTTATTTCTGATTTGTCATTGACTAGCACATGCCCATGTAGTGTGGGTGTGCACAATTTTTGGGTGCTAGACCAAGGAAGATGGAGATTTTAAAATTCACAATCCCCCCTGATGATGATTGGGGGACTAGTCTCCCCAATTGATCACTAACACAAGCATACTGCACCCCAAAAAATTCTAACTGTAAGTGTATACAAAATTTTGCCCTCTATAGGAAAACTATAATAGTTGTAGATATGGGGAAATAAAGGAGAGAGAAAGACAGTAAACCAATGTTTTGCTGGGCACATTGACAAAAGCCAATTAGGGGGCAGTCCCCTTTGGAATAAGAGTGTACATTAAAAAAAAATGTTCAATCAACCACACCCCAAGGTTCATTCTGGATCTTCCTGTAGTGAAAAGGTTTAGATATCTTTCTGCAACAGTTCATTCTCTGGATTTAGGAGTTAGAAAACTTCTTCTCTGAAGATCTATCTCAAACAAAATTTAAATCTTGGATTTTATGAAATAAAGCTATAATAGTATTGTGAGTTTTAAATTTGAGGTTTCTTTCGATTTCTATTTCCCCCTCTTGTTTGAGAACATCAGGGCAGTTTCTCCTGATAATTTCTTGCAATTTGGTTTCCAGACTCATCATGACTTTTAGGTAGTCCAGTGGTTCTTAGTTTTTCAGATTTTATTCAATATTTTTCATTCTTTTTTATTGTTTTCTGATGTCTTATGGAATCATTAGCTGCCATTTGTCCAATTCTAATTTTTAAGGAGCTATTTTCTTCCTTGACTTTTTCTACTTCCTTTTTTAAGGAGTTATTTTCTTCTCTGATGTTTTATACTTCCTTTTTTAAGAAGTCATTTTCTTTGATGAATTTTTGTTCTAAACTATTGACTCATTTCCTTTCCCAAATTTTCTTAGTATTTTTTATCCTCTTTTGATGCTCTTTGAAAAGTTCATTTTTGGCCTGATTCCCTTTCACATTTTCCTTTGAGCCTTTGACAAACATTTGGCATTCCTGTCCTCTTCAGAGCCTATATTTTTGTCTTCCAAGTTGCTGAAAGCTTTCCAACATCAAACTTTTTCTTTGCCTTTTGCTCTTTCAAGGGGGAAGACGAGCTTTTACCCTGACCTTGCCTATATAATGAAGTTCAGCTCCACTCCTAGGGTGGAGGGAGTACTGTCCCAAGCTTTTACTGTGGTCTATTCTGGTGCCTGAGATCAACTCCAACTGCCTCTTTGGTCCTGTGGTAAACATAACATGTGTGTGGGGGGGGGGAGGACCAGCCTAGCTCACCTGCTGTGGCAGGGCCTGCAGTTTTTCAGTCCAGATGTCACTTGTATTGGATCAAGTTTAGGTTCTGCCCTTTCCCATCATGGTTGGACCATGTTGGGCTATACTACTTCCACTGCCACCTATACTGTATTGAATTAGTTTCTGGTCTGTCCTGATGAGGCTGGACTGAGCCCTCCCCATTCCACTTGCATTACATGCCCAAATTCCACCCCAGAGTGCTTTCCTCCTTCCTCAGTGAAATGGGTCCTCTTTAATGCTGTCCTGGGATAAAGTACCATTTCATCCTATCTTTTGTTGGGTTTTCCATTCTGGGATTCATTTTGAGGCATTTGGGGGCTTTTGTGGTTGTTTTGAGGTGGGTTTTATAAGCTCAGCGTCCTCCATGCTCTACCATCTTAGCTTCTGGAAGTAGAGGGTAGGTGTTTTTTTCTAGGGACTCCTCAAATACAGAGCAGCACACCATTAAGTTCAATGCAGACTGCCTAAAACTGGATCACCTGTGCCAATTTAATGAGTATTGTATCAGAAGGCAGTATTTTATTTAGTTTTGATATTTGGGGACACTCGGCTATTTTACTACAAAGAAAACCCAGCAAGGTGGGTTCTGTACAAACTGCTGACAGAAATCAATGATCAGATGACACCTTGAGGCTACATGGGACCACAACCCATATGTAATAGGGATGGCTTTCCAGTCACAATGAGTTCAGAAAACTTAGGGATGGACCTGCATTCTATCAGGCAAATGAAGGAAGACAGCATACAAGTGATAGGATACCTCTGATCCAACTGAAGCTTCATTACATCCCTGCCTGGCAGCTGAGCCAGCTGCTTCCAGGTGTGATTGAATCAAAAGTGACATTCTGCTCTTCAGAGATGGCTCCAGAATTCCCAAGAGACTAAACTGATATTTCTACCCTTCCCAAAATGTCCTGTGAGACCTTCACAGGCTCAGCATGGGGAATCAAGAGAAAGAAGTGTTCCATTCTACCAGTCAGCATCACACTCTTGCCTTATGCCCTGCACCAGAAAAAGAAGCCTGAACCTGACCTGAGCTTTTTTCAATATAGCTACAACTCACAGATTCAGAATAAGCTAGAGAAATCTGGAGGGGTAGTAGAGATCACCTAAAGTTCAAACTGTAAAATATTTTTAAAGAAATTAGTTTTTGTTACTTTAAATTATGTCCAATAACCCAGGGAGCTCCCTAAATGATGAAACTGAAATACAAATTCTCCCATGTTTATTCTAATGAATGGATTAAAATCATTAGCAATTAACACACTGATTTACTGAAATCGGATGTTGTGAAAATGGTTTTGAAAAGGTGTTTGAAAAGTAGGCTAAACATTCACCCTTTAATTGATTTGTTTGTCTGTTTGTTTCATTATGCACAGGTGCAAGGGAGTAGGTTTAGCCAACATCTAAATGATCCCAAATTCTGAATGGGCTGTGTTTGAATCAATATGTCTATAAAATTTTTAAATGAGTAAAGTGTAGAGCCATGTTTCATAAATGAGAAACTATGAAGATTTAGCATGTATGCACATATTGTTGTAAGGTAAAATTTACAATAAAATCATGACATTTTAAGGGGGTTCTGTTTCTTGGTGGGGCATAATGGAGTAAGAGTTCATTTGTGCCAGAAAAAAGTGGTATTAACAGGTCCAGACTAAAAAAATACATTTTGGAAAAGGAAAGGTTTAAAATACAAATGATATAAAATACAGATAGATATAGATAGAAAGGTAGATATAAAGAGAAATAGAGATATAAAGATATAAAGAAATAAAAAGGGACAGAGAAGGATAGGGATATAGATTTAAAGATAGAAACAGGGAGGCAGAGAGAAGTAGGAAGAAACGGTCCTACAAATACAAATATAGATGCAGAGATAGAATACAAATAGATTGATATATAGATAGTTATCGATATATTTCCAAATGAATATACAGAAAGCTTGGCCAGTTTAATGTCACATCCACTGATGAGCAGTTTTCAAATAGCCAAACAGGCATAATCTCCTACTCCTAAATTAACTTAATCTCTATAAGAATTCATTAAGGGGGCAGCTGGGTAGCTCAGTGGATTGAGAGCCAGGCCTAGAGACCGGAAGTCCTAGGTTCAAATCTGGCCTCAGACACTTCCCAGCTGTGTGACCTTGGGCAAGTCACTTAACTCCCATTGCATAGCACTTACCACTCTTCTGCCTTGGAGCCAATATACAGTATTGGCTACAAGACGGAGGTAGGGGTTTAAAAAAAATTCATTAAATTCTCATCCAATTTAGCATTTGAGATAACTTTAGCAACCTTGAAAAAAGTTACTTCAAACAAGTTAGACACCACATTGCAAGGGGTCCAAAAAGTGAGTGGAAGTTACAAACCAGATGCAAAGAGTATAGACAACTTTGTTCTAGAGGCTTTAATGAAGTTGACTTTCCTTGTATATGCATTGGCTATTGAGAGCATTACAAAACCAATCTGGGTAATCTGCAATAAGAGGAACAGCAGTAGCATAGGATATCACATTGGTAGCAGAGTTTGTATGAAATAGTATATTTTTATTAGAAAACTGAATTTCATTATTGCAGTTGGAATAGGGTTATCTAGTCATAGGTTCATAGATTTAGTGGAAAGTTATCTCAGAGTTACTTTAGTCCAATCCCTTAATTTTACAAATTAGGAAATTAAACCTAGAGATAGAAAATGATTTGTTCAAGGTCACATAGATTATAAGAGAATTGAACCTAGTTTTTTTTATTTCCAGTGGATGTTTTCTATTGTTGTTGTTCACTTGTTTCTAACTCTTCATGACCCCATGTGTAGTTTTTTTGACAAAGATATGGGAGTGGTTTGTCATTTCCTTTTCTAGCTCATTTTACAGATGAGGAAACTGAGTCAAATAGGGTTAAAGTGCCCAGGGTAACACAGCTTGTGTCTGAAGCTGGATTTGAACTAATGAAGATGAGTCTTCCTGATTCCAAGCCCAGTGCTCTATCTACTGTGCCACCTAGCTACCTATCATTATTTCAACTACAACAATCTTTATGGCATGAGACATAACACTTAGGATATTTTCCAGAGGTTCAATTTGGACTTGGAGGAGGGAGGGTATTCCTATGCCCAAGAAAAGTGAATCTTGTAGAGACAGCAGGTTACATGGAAATAACACTGATTTTCAAGTCAGAAGATCAAAGTTCAAGTTACATCTGAAACCAATTAGCTCTATAAACTTCGGAAAGTCTTAAACTTTCCAGTTCTTAGTTTCTTTATAAGGAATATTCAAACTATGTGCCTATCAGCAGTACTATGAGGACAGCAATTTTTGAGCCTTCAAAATGCAATGTGTGAATATTTTTTCCTAGAGTGATATAAAAGTTTAGTCCAAAAATAAGATAAAGTAGGGACATCAATCAGAGGTGATAGAACTAAGGAGTGACTTAAGAACCAGATATCTTTTTTTGATGAGTAAGAAATTAATTCTATGGTAATAAAAGGTCCATTGCAGAGGAATAAATGAGTCTTTTTCAGGGTGTCTACTCCTTAATAATATGACTATATCTCTCTTGAATTGGATATATCTGTCATGAATCCAGTGGTGCCCTCTCCGGGGAAAGAAAAGATAAGCAATAGGTTACATTAAACTTTCCATTTTCTCCACATCTTCTTTGGCCTCAAAATTTCCTTGTAGAGCTGAATATACCAGCAGGTATCTTATAGTATGACTGGCCACCCAAATTCCCAGTATACAAGAATGATTTCAAATAGGCCACTGCCAAATTGTCATGGAAGTGGCAAGCTGAGCATCATCCATCAATTTGCTTATTGATCTTCAGAAGAATTATAAAGCAAGGTTGTTGTAGGACCCAATTAGAAAATAACTTTCCTTGATCTGCCAAATTGCAGGAAGACAAACTGGGCCTGCTTATGAATATTCTTTATCTTCTATAAACAGGTCATACCCAGTGGAGCAAGGCTGAATCATAGATAATTTTATGGTCTGCAGGGAAACCTCATGACTCTATTAGACTTCCAAATGGCCATCTTCACAATGGTACATCTGCCCTGATAGTTGTAGCATCCTAGAATGTACCTGGATGGGATATTTTCCAGAGGTTCAGTTTGGACAGGAAGGGGTTATATGTCTATGAAAGGTGAATCTTTGAGAGATAACAGGTCCTATAGAAATAACATTGATTTTCAAGTCAGAAGAACTCTGATTGATGTGCAATGCTCAACTTGCCTCTTCAATGACAACTAGGTAGTGGTCCATTAGAAATTATTCTCTAATATTGAGAATTTGGATGGCCATTCATACTACAATGTTCTACCTGCTGAAAATAGCACCCAGTTAGACATACTGTTAGTTGAGTAAATAAGTTATTTAAAAGTAATCAAGGTTCACCTAGTTGGCATAGTTGAGGTTGATGGCAAGGTACCAGGCCCCTTCAATGTAGATGGGGTCTCTTCACCTCAGGTATGAACTTTCTTCTGAGATGCAGTTTTGTTTGTTTGTTTGTTTTCTGTAGAGCATAGCTCTACTTAGCCAAGGTCAGTTTGGGTAGAAAAATATGCATAGAGTTAGGACATGGGGAAGGTAGTGTATACAATGGAAAAATAGACCTTTCTATCATATTTGATGAATTGATTTATATGATGAATTATTTGTAAGGATCAAAGTAAATCAAAATGAGGACAGATACAAAATTTTGTTGAAGCTCATTGAACACACCTCACAATCAGGGAAAGTGTGTACAGATCTATATATATATATATATGTGTAAATAAAATATATATAACCTCATTGGATCCTCACAAAAACCCTAATCAGTAGTTATTATTATCATCATCCCCTTTCTGCAGATGAGGAAACTGAAGATGAGAGAGGTTAAGCGATATTCCAAGGGCTGCGCAGCTAATAAGTCTCAAAAGAGAGATTTGAGCTCAGATCTTCTTGACTACAGTGCTAGACCCAATATTCCACTTTGAATCCTGGGTAAGAAACTAGATACACCTGAGAAAATTGTTGAAATAAAGGAATAACTCATGTTTCAAAAATTCCTTTAAAAAAATCCAGTGACTCACTATTGCCTTTAGGAACAAATACAAAGCTTTTTCTTTGGCATTTAAAGTTCTTCCTGATCTTTCTAGTCTTCATATGCTTTGCATCATTCCATGCATCCATCTTGAGATCCAACCATGGTAGCCTCCTTGCTATTCCTCACACCCAACTTTCTCTCTCATCTCTATGCTTTTGCATGGCTATTCCAAATTCTTAGAATGCTTTCCCTCTTCGGTTCCACTTCTTAGAATCCCTGGTTTCCTTCAAGACTCATCTTAAATTGCAAGCTTCTGTGAGTTGCCTTTCCTGGCCACCCTCCTAGCTTTTTGAGCCTTCCCTTCTATGTCTACCTTCTGGCAACTCTGAGTGTAACTTGTATGTATCTACTGTTTTCTGCCTTGTCATTCCGCCATCAGAATATAAGCTCTTTGAGGACAGGGACTGGCTTTACCTTTATCTTAGTACTTCCTACAATGCCTAAAACTTGGGAAGTGCTTCAAAAATGCTCACTTGATTGACAAAGTCCATTGAGACTTAAAAGACCACAAGAGCATTATGTGTATACCTAATGGCATAACCCAGTACATGATCTGGAAAACAATTTTTCACTCTTCACCTTCCTATATCTGCATCATATGCCCTCTGGAGGTACAATTTAATGTCAGATCACTATCTCAGCCAACTGGCCAAATAGATCTTGCTGGGCTATGTGGTAATTAGATATATCAGTTACAAGACTGATTGAACAGAGGGGTGCCATAAATATAGCATACTCATATTTTAGCAGTGTATTTGACAAAATACACTCAGCATAGTGCCTGACACATAATAAGTGCTTAATTAAATGCTTGTTGACTGACTGGCTGACTCATGAAACCTTTATTTTTTTTTAACAAGATGGAAAAACATGTGCTATTTACCACTGCTTGAACAACCCTAGCTTAAGAAGGTGCAGTGATAAATGAATCAATGTTAACAGGAAAGGAGGTTCTTCTGCATCAGCACTGCTGTGTTTAATATTTTTGTCAGTGATTCATATGAAGGCATAACTGACATGCTTATCAAGTGTTTAGATAGTACACAGCTAGATAAGGCTGCGAATACATTTAATGTTAGAATTAAAATTCAAAAAAAATCTTAATATATAAAAATTATGAGCTAAATAGAATTTCATAAGAATAACATGAAGCCCTAAATAAAAAAGCCCTTGCACAAATACAGGGTCGAGGAAACTTAGCTAGAGAGTAGTTTCTTTGAAAAAGTCATTGGGTAGGAATTGACTATAGACAATTCTAGGACTGAACTACCTAAAAAGCTAATGTAACTTTAGGCATATCCTATCCATTACAAGAAAAGGGTTAGCCCACTAGATTCTACAACAGCAGTAATCATGTTCACTTTAGGGGACTACATTTTAAAAAGGACGTAGATAAACTACAGCAAGCCTGGAGGGGAGTAACCAGTATAGGAAGGAGACATGTCATATGAGAAATGGATCAAGGGAAAAGCAATTATAATGATAATAACAGATGAGATTTAGATAGTCACTTAAATATGCAAAGCATTTTACCATCATTATTTCTTTTGATCCCCTCAAATACCTAGTTAATACGTCCTGAAGAAAATCTTAAGAGAGTAAGGATTCAGAACTGGGAGAGAATTACAAAGAGATTCTGCTATAATTGCAGAACAGAGCCAGGTGCCTAAAGAACTTAGAAGGGAATCACCAGGATAGAGGAGCTGGTGGACCAAAGACAAAGAGAATTCAGAATTTAACTCAATCTCCCCCCCATACCCCTAATTTAACCCAAAGAAGTATCCATAGGATTATAAATAATAAATCTAGAGCTCAAAAGTGAATCTCAGAAGTCATTGAGTCTAAATCCATTTTACAGATGAGGAAATTGAGTCCAAGTGAGGTTAAGTGGCTTTCCCAAACAGAAATGGAATTGGAATTCAGGATTCTTTATTTCAAATCCAGTAATTTTTCCACTGTCACCCAGTACCTCTGATATTTAATTCTTCCTCAGTTTGCATCTCTCTCCTATGTTTGGAGACCCAGGGGACAGATAGATGGAAGAAAGGCCAATTAGGGGCAATGACTAAGGTTAATGTGTATAGAAACTTGTGTAGGTATATGTGGTCTATATTTAAAGAATAATTATTGTTGCCTTTTTTAAAAGATCATATGAATTTTGTAAGCACTGTTCCCAGCTGAATCTGCCCTTGTAACAATGAGAAACAATTAAACAAAATAGATGATAAAATGACCTGTTACTATATGCAACATTCTGTACTCATAATCTTCCCCTAACAAGAATAATGTTCACCATCTTGTTCCCAATAAGCAAGATTGTTAACTTAAGTTCTGCCCCCTTTTGTGTTGTTTTAATTGACAGTACTGTAATCGTTGCTCATATAACCCTCTAAAAGAAATGGGAATGAAGTGTAATTTTCCCAGCTGGGAGGAAAAAATAAAAAATAATGGGAAGCAAAAAAGCCAGGAAGGACCAGGGAATAATCCTGGGGACTTCTGCTCTTTCCCTCCATCTGTTGCTGTTGCAACTACTCTGGCAGTCCATTACTCAGGTACTCAGAAATGGGGCAAGATTCTGGTTGTCTTTTGAGACCTCCTCTACCCAAAGAAAGATGACACAAACAGGCATTGGCTGCATTCCAAATACAAACTTACCTAGGAGACTTATGGTTTAATAACTTGGAAGGGTATTCCCCACCCAGATCCAAACTCTGAGAGTAATCTTTATATATATATATATATATATATATATATATATATATATATATGCCATTATCCTCTGTCTTATAGTCTGAGAATCAGTTCCAAGGCAGAAGAGGGTTCAGGACGAGGCAGTTGGGGTTAAGTGATTTGCTCAGGGTCACACAGCTAGGAAGTGTCTGAGGTAATGTTTGAATCCAGAACCTCCCATCTCTAAGCCTGGTGCTATATCTACTGAGCCACCTAGCTGCCCTTCAGAGACTAGTCTTTCCACCTCAAAGCTGACAAGAAGAAGCTCAAGGAATGGGGATTGTTCCTTTATTATATCCCTGGAGTTTCATCTCAGGCACTGAATAAAAGAAACAGCAGAGTCAACAGGAACCAATTGGAAGATATCTATTTCTGATTTGGAGTGTGTGTTTGGAGGTGTGGGGAAAGGAGGAGGAAGTATACTGGGGTCAGCTTGTTCTGGCTTGGGAGGGCCAATTGTTTAATTTTCAAGGTGAGCATTTACACTTCACATGTCAATAAGTTACAAATTAAGGCTTAACGTATTGGTTAGTTGATTGTCAAGACATAAGAAAACGATAGAGAAAATGTTGATAATGGAGATTAAACATAAAAGTGTGTTATGTATACTCTTTTTTCAGAAAATAAATTATTAAACCTTTATCAGCATACCTCTGGAAAGACCTCTGCATCCCAGCATACAAATGCTATATGTATTTTTCTTTTTTCTTTCCTCTCTCCATCCTTTAATGTCTTCCCTTATTTCACTGAATTCCTTATTTTTTTCACTGTAAAAATATTCTATTCCAATCTGTATCACAATCTACTTAAGCATTTCCCAACTGATGAATATATACTTTTTCCCAGTACATTTTTCTACTACAAAGAATGATGCAATGAACATTTGTGTATATATGGGACCTTCCTTCTGTCATTAACCTCCTTGGAGCATATTCTGGTAGAGAAATTGGTTAAGTCTAGGGCTGTGAAGAGTTTAATGACTCTTTTTCAAGTAATTTCAAATTGTTTTCTTTAAGCGTTGGACCAATTGACAGCACCACTAGAGGTGGATTAGTGTCCGACATAGAACATCTCCCGCCATGTAGAAGAAGCTTTCTCGTTAGTCTGTAAGAATGGCATGTTGTGGGCCAGTGGGCAATGGCAGAGGAGCTTGTAGACCTTTAGGCTTGCTGGAGATAACCTCAAAGGAATTAGATTAGCAAATCCCTGTCTAGCTGAGAATGAGACCTGTGGTTTTTGCTTTTCAAGCTCACCAAAGTCATATTCTGAAAGTATGAATGTCTTCCAAGGATGTTTAGTGGATTTAATTATTTTGGTTCTGATCCTCTTCATAAGGTCAGGTAACTGAGAGACATAGAATAATAAAATATCAGAGTTGAAAGGTCCTTCCAACATAAAATCTTAGCATTAGACCTTTTAAGTCATCCAGTCCAAACCCTCATTTAATGGAAGAAGGTACTGAAGTCCAGGGACATTTCTTCCTCTTTAAAATAAGGGATTTGACCTGGATCGCCCTAAAGGTCCCTTTGGTTCTAATATGCTACTGAAATAATAAGTTCCCTTCCAATCATTTGGCATATATCAGATATTTATTCATCCTATAATAATTTATTGCACCATCACCTCCAATCCAGGATTGTTAGCTCATTTGAGGCAAGAACTGTCTTATTCTTCTATTTATATCTCTAGCACCTTCCAACATGGTTAGCATTTCACAGGTGCAAATAAACATGGGTTCAAATCTCACCTCCAACACATCCTAGCTCTGTTACCCTGGGCAAGTCATTTAAGCCCAATTGCCTAGCCTTTGCCAGTACTCCATCTTAGAACTGATACTAAGACAGAAGGTAAGGTGTTAAAACAAATTAATGAATAACTGTTGATTAAGTCACACAACAAAACAGTACAAGTCTAGGATTATAACCCAAGCTGACTCCTACTCTGAGATTCTTACCCTTACATGGAACTGCCTTCCAAATTACAATTTTTCTCCCAAAGTCTTTTGACATTTCAGCGTCTCTTGAAGACTTCTTCATACCTTCTACATTTAAGCTAGACAGATGGACTCATTCACATTTCATGGGTTGTAAAATACAGGCAAGAACTTCATTTCAGACCACAAGAGCCTACATGAAGGATTGAGAAAGGCATGTCTGGAAGCTAAGTCACCTAACAAGAACAAGAATGGAGGAGGGTGGGGAAAAGTGAGGAGATTAGCCATAGTACGCACTCAAACTCACAAGAACCTAGTCCACAAAAAGAATAGCCTGACAGAATAAAACCCTTCTTGCTTGACCTTTGTATAAAATAAGCTAAGAAAGTACCTATCAGTAAATTCCTTGAAAATTAGTTAAGGGAAAGAGGGCCTGTGGATAATTAGGGAAAACATAACTCTCGTTACAGCTATACCCAGCTATCATTAGTAAATTTAAATTACTTTGCTTCCTTATTAAGTTACATTTTCCCTCTTATTTCCAGTTATTCTGATTGTGGAATGGAAAAATTTCCCCACTGGCCTTGAATGCTTAGAAAACTTAATAAAGACTTTTTTCCCAATAAAGAACACCACAGGCAGGCTTCTCAAGAATTTTTCTTAAGTTAGAAGTGAATATTTGGTGCAGAAGGCATTTTAATTTATAATGACTTTATATTAGTATAAGTACAGTTTAGAGCATCATAGTCATATTTGCCATGAGCAAGAGGGAGAGCCCCCATTCCCACAGACTTGGTATGTGCAGCACTTCTGTTCTGGTGGGTTCTTTTTCTGAGGGGAGTTGGGGATAGAACTTTCATAGCTTACATTAGCCTTGTCTTTCTGAGGACAAACTCAAAGGGCTGCAGAAGCAGCAGACATCATGGCAGTGAAGCTGTTTTCGTGCAACCATATAATCCTGATCACTGGAATTTCTGGAGGTTATTGTGGTATAATGAACAGAGTGCTGTATTTACAATATTCACGATGGTTACAAAAAGGGAAATAAGACCACTAAAAAGGAGCCAAACTCCGAGTAACTGAAATAAAATAATGGACCCAGAGAGCTGGAGTACTTCTCAGACAGAATGTTGTATACATCAATAATTACCAGATGAATGTGAGTTATCATTTCCTAAAACTTGGGTTTGTGATTTTCTCGACAGGAAAATGTGGATCTTGGAGATTTGATGTTTTCCCTTTGCTATCTTCCAACGGCTGGCAGGCTAACCATCACCATAATCAAGGCAAGGAACTTAAAAGCAATGGATATAACTGGAGCATCAGGTAGGGAATTCACTGGTTCAACTTTTCCTTCTCTATCTTTTGTGACCTGATTTCACTGGTCTGCCCTCAAGTGACTGGAAAAATACCCACTGTTTGCGTACATTTGGACTGATTGACTCAATATAGGAGCCCAATTTGTTTCAAATACGGGTCAGGAGAACAAGGAATGACTGATTAATAAACTGATTAGTAAATGCAAGGCCAGCCCTTGTGAACCAGGCAAGGTTGGGATTTCTCCATAGAATCAGAGGTAGAGGACTGTGAGTAAAGAATACTGCATACAAGTCTAGGTATTTTCAATACGTTAATTAATTTTACTGAATTTTTCCCTCTCTTTTTAGTCTTTAAGAGATGGGTCCCTGGGAAGTAGATGCAGATACACTGGGAAATATAAGTGACATAAAAACAAAATATATCAATTTCTTTAAAGAACCGAGGTCATAAGTTTAATTTCCAGGACAACAAGAAAAATTTGCATCCCACTGGTCCCAAAACCTGATTCTATCTATTCCAAGTTTTCATTTCTCTCTCCAGCTCCCAAAACCTATAGGAACTACTTTGACAGCAGCTCCACCTATGTGTAGACTAACCTTGGTGGCTACCAGGAACCTACTTCTCCCAAAAATACAATGAGAAGATATTGAGGATTCTCATAAACCAGAAAACCGTAGGGATCGAAGAGCAGAGAAATAATATTGTATTTTTTGAGATTGTAAGGCAGGCTCTATTTATTGCTTTTTGCAGTCTACCCTAGCTTTCTGAATGGAAGTTGGAAACCCCAGGGAGGAGGGTTAGGAGGGAAAAGACATAGAAGGAAAGATACAAAAAGAATAGCAACTACTCATTAAAGATAGAGCCAGGAACATAGATGAGAATAAGATCAGTCCTTTACCCTGAAGCAGCAGCTCAGTAATCAGAAGCATAGCTTTTCTCTTAGAGGCTAATGCCTTATTCTTCCTTCCCAATCTAAATTTTCTATCCCCAGTGATTAACAAAAGAAAAAAAAACAAATCCTAGGGGAAAATCACATTCCTATTTTGTTTCTTCTGGAAAGGCACCTCCCTCTTCCATAGTGATCAGGGAAGAGATCTTAGTTTTAAACCCAAATCTGCCATTGATAGCTAATGAGCTATGTGTCATTAAGCAATCAACAAATCAGCATCTATAAATGCCTGTCATGTACTGAGCACTGCTCTAGGTTCTGGGAATTGAAAGATGTGTCCTACCCATTCTGAAGGAGCTCCTACTTTATCAAGGGAGATAGCCTATGCCTCTGTGTGTGTGTGTGTGTGTCCAGAATAAATACAACGCAGTTGGGAATGGGTGGGTCAGAAAAGACTTCATCTCTCTATGCCTCAATTTCCCTCTCTTTTAAAGGAAGACTTTGGACTAGAACAAGAATTCTTAACTCAAGGTTCATGAATGTGTGCACTTGGGGTTTTTTCAGTTTTGTTTTGTTTTTAACATTTTGATAACTTGATTTCAGTTTAATTGGTTTCCTTTGAAATTCTATGTATTTCCTTTTCTACATTTAAAAGAAGGATTCTGTAAAAGGGTTCATTGACTTTCCCAGATTGCCAAAGTAATCTAGAACATAGAAATGGTTAAGAGACCCTGGATTCAATGATCTGTTGTCTCTGTGGGGCAGCTAGGTGGTACAGTACAGAGAGAACCAGACTTGGAATCAAGAAAATCAGAATTCATATGTGACCTTAGATACTTATTAGATGTGGGCTCTGGGTAACCCTGGTTGCCTCAGTTCCTCATCTATACAATAGATACACGCTGGAGAGAGAAATGGCAAATCACT